>NC_058386.1:32179687-32483541 GCF_018350175.1 Felis catus
GGTCCCTAGAGTCAGGCTGCTAGGGACCGGCCAACTTGGGGATGCAGGGTGCCTAGACAGAGGACTTGCGGCTTGGATGCTGTCAGAAATGTGAGGCTGTCACTGTTTGGCTGATCTTCAGGGTGGGAGTATCACTGATTGGCTGAGTTTCAGGAGCCTGGAACTGACATTGACTTGCTGTCTTGCAGAAGCTTGGTTACTGGGGAGAGGCAGTCCTCAAGGGTCTTGTTATATAGGTTGGAAGTTACATGTAGTTAATGGTGGTTACTTGTTCACAACTTGGGACTATGGCCAAAAGTATTCTTTCTTAATTATTTTCTTTCTTTAATTCTAAATCTCCCCTTTTGATCTTCCATTGGCCAAACCTCTGGAGAGACCAGGTCTTTATTTGTGGAGGTATGATTTCAGCTGGTGTTGTCTTAAGTGATTTAATTGCCAATTACTATGGTTGAAAAATAGTTCTAACTGCAAAAATTTTAAAACTTACTGAAAAAAGCAAAACACAGGACATTTAGGGTGCCCTGACAAAGTCAATATAGAATGCAGGACAAAATCACATAGAAGACATGTCCTGTGTGTTCGGAATGGCTGTCAACCCTGGATAAAGTCCATGTCTGAAGCAGGGTCTTGTAACACCGAGCTTTTCCGACAGTGCTCAAGGGCACCCCAGAGCTCTGTGAGTGTCTTCCCTGAGAGGGAAGAAGGAGCTGAGTGGACAGGACTCTGGGCTTATAGTCACCATTTTACCCAGATGGCTCAGTCCTCCTTATGTTCATGGATCAGATTTCTGGGGAAAGCTGCAGGTGGAATAATTAGTCACATGGCTAAAATATGGACAATTACTGTCTCCCAATTAGATGAAGAATGTGTCATGAAGTTCTGACCTTCAGGGCTTGGGCCCCAGATTTCCTTCACTCCCTTGCTCTGTATGTGGTGAGACGCATCCTGGAGAGCTACCAGCCACCTAAAACAAACACACAAATTACAGCAGATAAAGTGCTGGGTATTGGTATGGGGTTGTCAACTTGGCCTTGGATAAAGGTTATCACGAGTAGAGTCCTAAAAGGAACCCAACACAAAAGATGTGAAATTGAATAATCAGGACATTTAAGTTTATATGTAAGCCACAAATATACAGGCATATGCAAAGGCACAGATCTATGCTTAGAAAAGAGGTTAAGGAAACATGAGAAAACTTGCTCTGATTGGTGGATATCTGGGTGAGAAATTTCCCTTTTTAAGCTCTTCCCTGGATTTATTAAGCCCTGTGTAATTTTGCTTTCTAGCTGTGTTTTGAGGAGAGACGATGACAAAGAAGAGCTTATAGATTTTACTTAAATTTATGGCCTTAAATGACCTCTATTGATGCAGCCAAAACTAATATGCAGCCCGGGACCCTCTCCTGATAGCCAGATCCATGTTTTCTTCTTCTTCTTTTATTAATGTTTATTTATTTATTTTGGAAGGGTGGGGGGAAGAGGGAGAGTACACGCTCACATGGGAGGGCAGAAAGAGAGGGGGGAAAGAGAAACCCAAGCAGGCTCCATGCTGTCAGTGCAGAGCCACATGCAGGGCTCAACCTCACAAACTGTGAGATCATAACCTGAGCCAAAATCAAGACTTGGATGCTCAACCGACTGAGCCACGAAGGTGCCCCAAGATGCATGCTTTTGTTGCAGCTGGACACCTCCACCCGGACAGCTGGCAGACCCTTAAGTGGCCCACATTGACTCCAACACTTCCTCATCTCTACCTATAACTCAAATCGCTACCAACTCTCCTCCCAAGTTCTCAAGCTCAGCTAAGAGGAATGGCTTCAACCTAATCAGCGGACTCTTATTATAGACTCTCCCCGCACACCGCACACACTATTTCAGCACCTACTGACTACTAAAACTCTCAAATCTGTCTCCTCCTCACCATCCTCACACACAGCTTAATTAAGTGTCTTGTTATTTGCTTTTTAAATTACTATTATTTAGTTGAGAAAGAGAGAGAGAGAGAGAGAGAAAATCCCAAGCAGGCCTGTGCTGACACTGCACTGTAAGCACAGAGTCTGCTTGGGATTCTCTCTCTCTCTGCCCCTCCCCTGCTCTCTCTCTCTCTCTCTCTCTCAGAACAAATAAAAACTTGAAAAAAAGATAAATACTTTCATGCAGAAACATCCCCATTAGTGTTTAAATAAATAGGGACTGTAGCTTAACCAAGTTAATTTTCTGTTCAGTCTAATTAGAAAGCAGGGATATATAAATCAAAATGATTCTAACTATATTTTGCCCTTAAATTTGACCCCCCCAATTTTTTTTTACTGTTTATTTATTTTTGAGAGGCAGAGAGATACAGCATGAGCAGGGGAGGGGCAGAGAGAGGGAGACACAGAATCCGAAGCAGGCTCCAGGCTCCGAGCTGCCAGCACAGAGCCTGACGTGGGACTCGAACTCACAAACTGCAAGATCATGACCTGAGCTGAAGTCAGATGCTCAACTGACTGAGCCACCCAGGCGCTCCAAATTTGACCAAAATTTTTTAAAATGACAAAATAAAATGTCTGTGAGAACATAGGAAATTCACGTATAATAACTAGTGAGAATATCAATTGATATGGCATTCTTGTAATGAAATTTTAGCAATACTTATAAAAATTGAAAATAATTACATATTCTACTGTAACACGATTTTCACCCAGCTATGTCTCTAAGCAAACATGCACACATTCCAAAGAATTCATGTTCACAGACACTTATTTCTGTTCTATTGATCGTAGCATCAAGTGGGAAACAGGTACATGTCTTTTCAGTGGAAGCATGGTAAAGTTATGGCACACACATCACTACCCGTGTATGTTTAAAAAATCACAATATATGTTTATTAAGCACATTTATATATTAAAAAAAGCCTAGAGTCAGCTTTAACATGCTACATTGTTAACTGTAGTTGACTCTGAAAAAAGGGCTGGATTTTGGAGGAACGTTATAAAGGGTGGAATTGTGATTTATCTGTATTGGGCATTTTTTGCAACAGTGCACTATTACCTTTGTAATTAAAATATTTAAATAAGTCTAACAGCAGACAGATCAGCTGTGCATCAGTAAAGTAAAATTTCTCCTACGTGGGAAAACAGGTAAAATCTGAAATCTGAAAGGCTTAATAAAACAAAAGTTTATTCATTCTGCACTGAAAAGTGGAAGGGGGTTGGCAGGGACTCTCTGCTCTCAGTTGAACTAGAGATCCAGGCTTCCTTCTTGTATTTCCACTATCTCAACATGGACTCTCCATGTTTGGTGCTGAATAGAAGAAAAAGCATTGATGTGTCACATGGATTCTAAAATGTCTTAGCCAGCTACTGAAAAATATTACTTCCCTTATATTTCAGTGGCAAGGACTAGTCATATGATCCTTTCCAGCACTTGGTAATGTAGGATTTCCATGAACCTAGGGGACGGAGGAAGGCAAGATGTACAGTCCCTTGCACAAAGTGTCATATAAATAGTATGTGCTCAATAAAGAGCACCTCTTATATAACTTGTTA
Source organism: Felis catus (assembly GCF_018350175.1). Taxonomy (NCBI): domain Eukaryota; kingdom Metazoa; phylum Chordata; class Mammalia; order Carnivora; family Felidae; genus Felis; species Felis catus. The sequence continues at coordinate 32,183,217 of NC_058386.1, forward strand.
TGACAACAACCCTCTTTATTTCTTGGAGAAGTTTCTGAGAAGCATACACTTGTCTTGTAATTTACCAACTTCTTCCAGAGCCTAAGATGTGACACCTGCTTTCAAATACAGGATTACATCTAATTTTCAAAAGGACTCTGAAACTATCTGTAAGAAAGGTTCATCTTCCTTCATTCAAGGGCACCTTTGTGCACTACCTTTTGCAATAGCCTCTATAATCTCAGTAGACTGAGAATTTTCTCCTTCCTTTTGGTGATGATCAATATCTTCCCTTGGAAGTCTCTACTGCACACCACCTGATTGGACATGCCTGAGCCACCTGCCTGTACAGTGGCTATTAGACATTGAAAACCAGAGTTTTCTACTGGGGAAAGTGTATAGATAAGAGACAGTAGAAGGATGGTGAATTATTTTTTTTCTTTTTAAGTCAAGGCTAGCATGTCTGCCAAGGAAACATTTTCTACCTCCTAGTAGGACTCCAGGTTTTTTAGGAATTTAGCTTCTCTAGACATTTGCTTAGCCAGTGATGTCCGTGGTCTTTCCTTTCTACTACTTAAGGAAGAGGCTTTGATTTTGACCACTTAGGTATTCTCATTTATAGGTGTAATATGTTCAATTGCAAATCAGACACTATTAAAATCCTAATTCATATATTAAAGTGATGTCAGAAAACTCCTTTCTGACTTCAGAATTATATCCCAAAAAGAAGCAGCAGGTTGTGTACTAAATCATATTCTACCAACCAGTTCATTTGGAAAACACCTTGAGTGTGGGGAGGATGCTGACGGGAAATGGCCACATTTTGACAATTTGTTGTCCAAAGTGAACTTTATATAGAAGGGGCGGCTGCTCTCAGAGGGGTTCCATGGTGAAGATCAGCCAGGAGATACCTGCAGGGAGTTGGAATCCTCTGTCAGTGGGGAGGGCAGGTGATTCTGGACTTTCTGTTCCACTGGGAGCAGGGCTTAGCCTCCAGAGGATGATGCAGTGAAGAGCGGGTCACTGGGTGCCTGGGTGGCTCAGTCGGTTGAGCATCGAACTCTTGATTTTGGCTCAGGCCATGATCCCAGAGTTGTGGGATTAAGCCCCACATCAGTCTCCTTGCTGCGTGTGGAGCCTGCTTTGGATTCTCTGTCTCTCTCTGTCTCTCTGTCTCTCTGTCTCTCTGTCTCTCTGTCTCTCTCTCTCTCTCTCTCCCACTGCTCCTCTTCCCTGCTCATGAACTCTCTCTCTCTCAAAACAAAAACAAAAACAAAAAACTGTCAGTAGGCTAGGTTCCAAGATTAGACAGGAGGGCACACTGGGGAAGACCCAGGGGAGGGGTGCCATAATGTGGGAAAGAGCTGGAGTTCAACAAAAATTGCACCTGGGAAGAGGTAGCTCTCAAGTGCCTGCTGGAAGCAAAACCCTATGTAAAGAAAGCCCGTAGAGAACCCCTAAATGGTGCTTCTCATTTTTACCTCCCTTCTTTATGCCTGTTGTTAGTGCTTTGGACACAGGGTCTTTTGTTTGTTTGGTCATTTGATTGACATTTAGGAGTAGTGAGAAGAGAAATGAATTAAGAGACAGAAGGTCGATCTCACACTGGGAGGAATGGAAACAATATGGGGTTCAGACAATTTCTGATCAGGGGTCTGGTCCCAACTCCTCCACATATTATCCATGTGAACTTGGGTGTATTGCTAAGTGTTCTGAACCTTAGTTTATTCCTCTGTGCGGTGGGATTGATATGTCCTATCTTAAAGGACTATTGGAATATATGTGCTGAATGTCAAGCGACTAACACATTGCCTGGAATGCACTGGGTCTTTAGTGATTGGCAGTTTTTACTATTGTTATTTTGACCTCAGACCCTACCACCCTCTTCTCCAGAATGTGTCAGAGAATATAAAGCACTCTAGGACACAGTACATCAAATCAATTGAAAATGCTAATTAGCAAGAAAACCTAAGTAAATTCTCCCCCTTAGAGGATATACTGTATTATATAATTTAGGTGTGGAGAGTTTTCTTCAGGTTGATGCAACTCAGAGCATCCAGAATTTGTGTAAATGCCAATTCCATCCATCCCTTCTGGCTCTACTTCTACCCAAATCACCCCTGTTTTTATTCATTTTACCCCCACCAAAAATCTAGATCTCACTTAGAGTTTGGGAAATTACACTCAAGGTAACCTCACAAAAATGTCCTTTGAATGGAGTGGGTTCTGGCTCTCTAAGATCAAGGAAAATAGTGCCAGATCAGTAGTTGCTGGCACCTTAAAGGAATATTTCCTTTATTTCTCAGAAACCCTTTGGAGTCATTGTACATGAAACAAGTAGTTTGTCCACTATGATCAATCGCAATGGGACGAGCACCGGACAAGTTCCATTCCTGCCCCAGGTGCGGATTTCTCTGGCTTACCCCTGATCCCAAAGTAATGCTACTGCAGTTTTGCATTCCAGGCTATTGACTTTCAACTCTGAGATACACTGGAGGTTCTGGCCCCTGCTCACCACTCCCACAGCTCCATCTCCCCAACAACTCAGCTTAATTTAAAATTATCTCCCACTGAAGGCCTTGTAATTTCACAAGGCCCCAGTATGCCCTGTCTCGGGGCATTTACACTTGACTGCTGCCATATGGATTTCCCATCCTCTCCTGTTTTTGCTTGTCAGTTAGGTCTTAGAGGATACCCACCATGATTGTCATATAATTACTGCCTCTCAATGCTAAAATACTATGGATAGGGGCTGGGTCATGTTTATGCTAATGTCCCCAGTACTAGTGTGGTATCTTTCCAAAGAGTAGTTACCTAGTTAATGTTTGGAGAATATTTGTCCAATTAATGTTCCTTCTATGCTCTTGAATGAGCTAAGCAAATACATATATATGTCGTTTTTACTTTTATAAACTGGACTAGCAGGGACAAAAGAAGCTAAGAATTGACCGTCTTTTACTTTTTTGTCTATTTATACACCCCAGCCATTTTACTGCTGAGTTTTTACAAATTTCCAAGGAAATCCCTCCTCCAGTTCCATGTTCCCTTATTCTAGATCACTAACAATGATGGCTTCCAATTTGCATGACAAAAGAACAAATCTCTTACTTTTTTTTTTTAATTTTCAAAGTTTATTTATTTTGAGAGAGAGAGAGAGGAGAGTGTGAGCAGAAGAGGGGCAGAGAGAAAGGAAGAGAGAGAATCTTAAGCAGGCTTCACACTCAGCCCTGAGCCCTATGTGGGGCTCAGTCCCACAAACTATGAGATCATGACCTGAGCCGAAATCAAGAATCGGACACGTAATCAACTGAGCCACCCAGGCACCCCACAAATCTCTTACTCTTAAATCTGATAAACAGTAATAAATGTGTGAACAACATCATTTATAAACTTAGATTCTTAAGCTAATCAAACTTCCTATAAAAGAAGTAACATTTGAAAAATACCAAAGAAGGGTATAAATCTCCCAGTCACCCATGTACAATAGGAACACACAGATGTTATATAATGTTTTCCTCCAATCCCACTCCTGCCTTTCACTATTTCAAACGTTGACTTCCCTCTTCAACAACCAAGTAAAGAATCTGCCTCCAACCTCACTAGGGGTGGGAGGAGCTGCAGGATCTGGCACTGGAACATGCAGTAAACATGCAGGGTTCCATGGCAATGGAACATGGCAATACTGCCAGCCCTGGCTCCAACTGTGGTCCAGCCTCTCTCTTCCTCATCTCTCAAAGCCTCCACATACTGGAATTGGAAGCACCTAGGGTTGTCTGTTCCAATGGATCTTGGCCAAAAACTCTAGCACTTTCATCATTCTGGTTTCAATAGGGGCCCTTGGGCTCCACAGGAATTTATAGTGCGGAGGATCACTATTGGGCACCTGCTGGTATTCCAGGTACTTTTCTTTCCCCAAGCTTCTGATGAAACTATTGGGTTCTTAAAGACAAAGTGCTTTTTCCCAGAATAAATACTCGTCATATTCAGCAATTCCCAGTTTTCCTCCTCAGTTACATCCTTGCCTTTGAAGGAGATAGCTCCCAGGATAATTATCAGGAGGCCAGTCTTGGACATGCCCTCTTCACCACTCAGCCTTCCATCCTAGGTGAGGTCCAGTTTGTTAACAAGAGCATAGCAGTGGCTGGTGGGGTTCACTTCCTTCACATCAATGCCAGAGACCAGTTCTGTGCACTTGGAGGCTCTCCTGAGGATCTCAGGGAAGTGACCTTTGTACTTTTTGATGACATTCTTCTGCATGTCTGCCTTTCTGATGGGCTCATTCATTTGATACTAGAGCAGCAGGAAATTGACTAACAATTCCACGTGTTCACCTATAGGATTTACGGGCAAGTTCTCAGTGTCTGGCAGGGATTGCAAAGTGCTTGGGTTTTCCATCTCTTGGCTGCTGGAGCTCTCATCTGGTTTTGCTCAGTGAGATGGCTGTGATGACAGTGGAAGAGGAGTAGGAACTCTGAGGACCCTGGGAAGTACTTACTGTGTGTCCCAGGAGTAGAAACCTTCTCCATGGGGCAGGGGATCAGCGAAGAGGAGGAGGAAGCAGCCTCATTCTCAGCCACTGGAACCTGTGCACCCTCCAGGCCCTGGGTCTCATCATAAACCTGAAATCTTGCTCGTGTGGGAAGTATGGACTCTTATCCCATGAGGCGTGATGACTGGTGTTGGTGGTAGCACACCGGAACATCACCAGGAGGGTGGGCAAAGAAGGCCCACAGCCTAGGAGACAGATGGAGGATATGGCAAACTTAACCATAACAGCTCTTATGGACACCGTCTCCACAGGTCTTCTCCTGAGGGCAGTGCTCTAGAGCCTCACAGGTCGCCTGTCCTGAACCACCTGTTTCATAATAACCTGATAGAAGAAGTGATAAGGCTCCTCAGGGTGAAGCCAGCCATCTCAGACTGAACATTCTTAGGGCTTATGGTAGGGCAGGTGAGGGGGAAGGTCTATGGGGTCCCTTCTTTTCTGAGGTGTGTCATCTTAGCCCTCACTACGGGTCTTCACCTTGACTCCTGGCATGGATAGGAACATTTCTCTCCTGTACTAGGGCTGCTCCCCTTAGACTAAAGCAATCTCTAATCTGAGACCCCTGAGTAAGAAGTCAGGGAGTGCCTAATCATAACAGATTTACCCAGAGCTTCCTCGGTCTAACAGCAGGGGTGGGACCTGGGGTGGGTGGTCCCCTCATTCCTCAGAGCATTCACCTTGACCCCTGCAAGGTGCTAGGTCACTTCCCCTCTGTTAACCTGAGGCCAAGCCCCCTCAGGCCAGGCCTCACTTCTCCTTAATTAATCATAATTAAGATCCTCACGTGAACTCTGACAGAACCTGGGAATCTTCTATTTGCAGACCTGAGGCTACTCCCTTGGACCAGGCCTCCACAACCCTGAGGCCTGCGACTCCTGAGGAGAAACTCAGGGGCACCACTTGTGTCCATCTCTGTAAAGCTTTCCAAGGCTGACAGGAGAGGTGTGGCTCTTTCTCTTTTCTGGAGGTGGACAATTCCCTCAATCCTTGGTCCAAGTCCTCAGCTGTACTTGTAGGCCTAGGACTTTTCTCTCTGCCTAACTGGGACCCATCCCTGGAGCGAGATCCTCATTTCCCTGAGATCCTCACCCTGCCCCCACAAGAAATGAGGGGGTGCCTCAGTCTGACAGTAATTCCAGACCTCAGGGCTGATAGCTGGGGCGTGGCTCTGCAGGGCTCTCTCTCTTCTAGAGTTCGTGGCCACCTTCAGCTCTCATTCAGTGTCCTTCTCTCAGCCACAGTTCTGTTGATTAATTTCTTCCTCAAGATGCCTTGACTGATTAAGGAAGTAATCAATCTGTGCACATTTGTCAGACTACAACTCTCCTAGAGATTGAGTCTGAGTCCCAGGCTAGATTTTTGTTGAGGAAGCTGCAACAGAATGCATTTGTCCAGAATCACTGCTGGGCTTTCAGAGAAGACACACACACACACACACACACACACACACACACACACACCCTTTTCATTGGAGGTCTCTTCTCCAGCCAGACTTAAACTCTTGGGAATCTTTCTTCTAAAAGATTTACTTTCTACAGGATAGAGACTCATGTAGACATATTTTTTTAAGGTAGTTTTGTCCATATCCCTTGGAAATCTTGTGATGTAATGTACTGGAAACACTACAATGTAATATGATGTAATCTAATCTAATCACATAATCTACAGTTACCAGCTATAACAATCAGCATAGGCCCACTGGGTGGATCATGCTCTTATCTGACTTCTGATTTGTAATCACTTGATAAATAATTGAATAGGAAAGTAAGAAAAAACCTTAGAAATTGTCATTTTATGGATGGGGAGCGTGGAGCACAGGGAGGTGGTGATATGTCCAAGATCACACAGTTTGTGCCAGAAGAAGGACTCACACTGACATCAGCTGTTTCCATCCTTGTACTCAGAATGACTGAAGCATTAGAGTGAGGGGTGGAGTGTTTTGCAAGTGATTTGTTACTGATAAGTTAAAATATTGAAGTGATGCTCAATGACTATGTCCTCACTATAATAATTCCAAATATAACAGTCATAACAAAATTGTCTCTTATCTTCAGTCTCCTCCCTTATTCCTACCACTATATAATCTTCTTACAAATGTATTCTGAATGGATAGAAATGTGCTTATGACTGTTACGTAAGTATAATAATAAACAGGGGGCACCTGGGTGGCTCAGTCCATTGGGCGTCCGACTTCAGCTCAGGTCATGTTCTCACAGCTTGTGAGTTCGAGCCCTGCATCTGGCTTTGTGCCGAAAGCTCAGAGCCTGGAGCCTGCTTCGGATTCTGTGTCTCCCTTTCTCTCTGCCCCACCCCTGCTCACACTCTGTCTCTCTCTCCTTCAAAAATAAATAAACATTAAAAAAATTAAAGAAATATATAGTAATAAAGTACATATTGATTTTCAATTTTCTCCCCCCCATTAGTAATGTATCAAAGCATGTTCTATATCAATCTTCAGAGTGGCCCTAAAGTCTGCAAACTCAGATAACATTATTTCACTAATATTTTCCATATGGAATGTGTCCTCAATGGCATTTTATATATTTGCCAATATTTCCAGACTTTACAGGCACTCACTATATAGCATTTTTCTTTATTTGAAAAATCAAATAAATGACTAAGCTTATAATTAAAATGAATGCATAGCTGTCTGAAAATTTTGTTTTGGAGTGGTGAGAGTGTTGAGATATATAATTGGCAGTCTAAGTATTGTTCATGAGAATTATATATGAAGCCCAAAAGTTGAAATACAGAAACATTTTTCTGTAAATGTAACAAGTGGATTTCCAGTAATAGCTAATTTTTAGTCTTTCATTTAATAAATATTTATTTTATGAAAGTTTTAGACCTACAGAGAAGATGTGATGATAGTACAGAGATTTCTCATATACATATGCTATAGCCGGTTTTCTCTATTATTCATATCTTCCATTAGTACGCTTGTCACAATTAATGAACCAGTATTCATACATTATTATATGAAGTCCACACTTCTTCCAGATTTCCTTAGTTTTTACTGAATGTTCTTTATGTACTCCAGGATTCCATCTAGGATACCAGTTAGTCATGTCTCCTTAGACTCTTCATTAGCTGTGATAGTTCCTCAGGCTTTTCTTGTTTTGAACAACCATGACAGTGGAGAGGAGAACTTGTCAAGTATTTTGTATAATGTTCCTCAGTTGAGATTTGTCTGATATTTTCTTATCAATTTAATGATTTTTTTTAAATGTTTATTCATTTTTGAGAATGACAGAGCGTGAGCAGGAGAGGGCAGAGAGAGAGAGACGGAGACACAGAATCTGAAGCAGGCTCCAGGCTCTGACCTGACAGCACAGAGCCCATTGTGGGGCTCGGAACTCACAAACCACGAGATCATGACCTGAGTGGAAGTCAGACACTTAACTGACTGAGCCACCCAGGCTCCCCTAATGGTCTTTTAAAAAGAATCAGCTTTTGGTTTCATTGATTTTTCTCTATTTTCCTATTTTCAATGTTGTTGATTTCTGCTTTCATTTTTATTACCTCAGTTCTTCTTCTCCTTGCTTTAATTTGCTCTGCTTTCTCATTTCCTAAGGTGGAAACTTAGCTTGTTGATTTTAGATCTTTCTTGTGTTCTTATATATACATTTTACTATAAATTTCCATATGCATTGTTGCATAGCTATAGCCAGCAGATTTTGAGAAGTTCTATTTTCATTTTTACTTATTTTTAAATTATTTTAATTTCTGTTCTATTTTTCTCCCCCTTTTAAAGTTTTCTTTGCATTTCACTTGGGGAAGTTTCTGTTGATGAATCTTAAAATTTTCCCTCAGATATGTTGAGTGTACTAATGAGCCAGTCAAGGGCATTTTTCCTTTTTGTTTCTGTGTTTTTGATTTCTAGAATTCGTTTTTGATTCTTTTCTTAGAGTTTCTATCTCTCTGAGTACATCATACATTTGTTCTTGTGTGTTATCTACTTTGCCCATTAAAGACCTTAATATATTACTCATATTAAATTGTTTCATAATTTCAACACCTATATCATGTGTGAATATGGTTGTGATAATTTGCTCTTTTGTGGAGTAAGAATTCTTGTGCCTTCAAAGGTCCTTCTAGCTAGACTAAGAATCAAATTGACAGGGTGTACCTGGGTGGCTGCATTGGTGGAGCTTCTAACTCTTGATTTTGACTCAGGTCATGATTCCAGGGTTGTGGGATAGACCTCCCTGTGGGCTCCATGCTGAGTATGGAGCCTGCTTAAGATTCTCTCTTCCTCTGCCTCCCTCTCCCTCCCTCTCTCTCTCTCTCTCTCTCACTCTAAAATAAAAAATAAAAAAAGAATCAAATTGACATTAGATTAACAGGAGAAAAACAAATTTAATAGCGTATGTACCAGGAATACACACAGACCTAGAAATTTCAAAGTCATTCAGGCAAAATGAGATATATATTTCATCCTGAACCAAGGAGAAGGGGTAGAGGTCTGGGACTTCAGAGGAAAGGAATACAATTCACAAGGCAATAAGAGCAAATGTTTGGTAATTAGATATTTGCCTTGCTATACATTTGGGTCACTCAGATAAAATTTATCTCCATTAATAACCTGATTCTGGGAAAGACCCCTAATTTAGATTCTTCTGTGTGGTTAAGGTAGGGAAAAAGTTTCTCCTGAACTCCCAGGGTCTCACATGCCTTCAGCTCAAAATAATCCACATGCCAAAGTGGCATATTTTTGGGGTGGCTGTCCTGAACCCCTTCAGTTTTGTCTCTTCAGACTGTTTTTCTTTCTCACCTTTTGGTATGCTTTGTAATTTTTTGTGTATTGAAATGTAAATGTATTGGGTAATAAAACTTGGGTAAATAGGCCTTTAGTGTGAGGATTTATATTAGTCTGGCTAAGAGGAGAGCTGTGTTAAATTTAATGTTCCTTGTAGCTATGGGTACTAGAAGCTTCAAATTCCTCTAATGTCCTTATTTTGGTTTCCCATCTTGGCTTTAGGGCTTCTCTATGTACTGTTCCTCAGGGAGAGTCTCTTTCTTGCAGCTTTTTCAACTGTTACCCAATATTATTACTGTATTGGAGCCTTGTTGGTGTGGTGGTAGGTGAGGGAGACAGGAAGCATTCCATAGTGTTCTTTTTTTTTTTTTTTTTTTGGCTTTCTTGAATATTTATTTATTATTTATTTAAAATGTACATCCACGTGAGTTAGCATATAGTGCAATAATGATTTCAGGAGTAGATTCCAGTGATTCATTCCCTATGTATAACACCCAGTGCTCATCCCAGCAAGTATCTTCCTTCATGCCCCTTACCCATTTAGCCCATCCCGCCACCCACAGCCCCTCCAGTAACCCTCAGTTCTCTGTATTTAAGAGTCTCTTATGGTTTGTCCCCCTCCCTGTTTTTATATTATTTTTGTTTCCCTTCCCTCATGTTCATCTGTTCATAACCTTCTGATTAAATCTCAGTCTTTTAGAGGACCATTGCCTTAGTGCTGTGGTATTCACAATAGTCTCTATCCCTCCTCCAGTGGCATATCATGTTTGCCTCATTCCTGCTACTCCTTTCCAAGGTTGCAACATTTCTGAAAATTAAAAAAAATTTTTTTAACTATATTTATTTATTTTGAGAGAGAGAGAGCATGCGTTTGTGTGTGCAGCATGCAAATGGGGGCGGGGCAGAGAGACAGGGAGAAAGAGAATCCCAAACAGGCTCCCTGCTGTCAGCACAAAGCCCCATGTGGTGCTCCCCATGAACTGTGAGATCATGACCTGAGCCGGAATCAAGAGCCAGACGCCTAACTGACTGAGCCGCCCAGATGCTGCCTGCCCCACACCCCTGATCTATTTTTTAAAAGCCCTGTTCCGAGCTGACTGTTGTTCCCTTCTTCCCCTTTCGGTGAGGCCAGAAAGGCTATAGGGGAGGAATTCCATTTCCCAGACTGGATAAAATTTTAGAATTGTGCTCTGGCCAAGTAATTTATCCTGGAGAGTAGATCTTTTTTATGGAGGAGGTTAAGGGGATATGTAGTAATGGTTACTCTCCCTTCCCTCTGACAGAGCAAGGAGCGATCTTTCTTGGCTCTTTACCCTGAGAACTTAGTGGGGTTCCTAAAGAGAAAGTCCGTGATTGGGAAGCAGATCTTGGCTGCTGTATCTTTCTGCATGTGCCTGTCTTTCCAATATTCAGGTTGGTATTTTTAAAAGGTAAAACTATGGGGGTGCCTGGGTGGCTCAATCGGTTGAGTGCCCGACTCTTGATTTTGGCTCAGGTCATGATCTCATGGTTCTTGGGTTTAAGCCCCACATTGGGCTCTGTGCTGACAGTGCAGAGCCTGCTAGGGATTCTTTCTTTCTCTCTCTCTCTCTCTCTCTCTTTCTGACCCCGTCCTCAGCTTGCTCACACCCTCTCTCTCACTCAAAATAAATAAATAAACATTAAAAAAAAAGGTAAAACTAGGATGCACACTCAGGCAACCTGAAATCAGACTCTGTCTGTTTTACCAGCCGAAAGGAAAAAAAGGAAAAAGAAAAAAGAAAGAGAAAGAAACAGAGCTTGAAGTTTTCTCTGTGGAGCCCAATCTACTCGAAAGACAGGAAAGATGAAAGACAAAGCCCTGTTTCCCCAAATTAATATCACCTGTGAGGTGAGTCAAATACTTTCTTCTCCTATTCTCCATAACTGTCTCAAGATTCCCCATTGACCTATTCTTTACTCCTAACCAGTACAGATCCAACTGTTGATTGAAGAAATATCACTGGGATTTATGTGGTGAAAACACAGGAATGCCCTCCTTGGACTCTCTAGGCATAAAAGAAGAGTGAACTTAATTTGAATGAATTGTTGGAGGATTGAGATTCTTATAGTAAAGAAAAGGTCTTTTAAAGATACACACACATATTATTTTGTTTAATGTTTACTAATTTTTGAGAGACAGACAGCATGCAAGTGGGGAAGGGGCAGAGAGAGACAGAGACACAGAATCTGAAGCAGGCTCCAGGCTCCGAGCTGTCAGCAGAGAACCCGACGTGGGGCTAGAATCATGACCCATGAGATCATGACCTAAGCCGAAGTCGGGCACTCAACTGACTGAGCCACCCAGGCCCCCAAGAAAAATGTCTTAATAAAAGTTTTTGTTTATTTTCAAAAAGATATGGGTGTTACCAAATATGTGCAGTCCATACAACTGTGCCCAGGTATCTATTTGCATTTGCTTTCTCCACCTTTAATGTTTCATACAACTTAGTTCCAGCTCTGTTTATGAATTTTAAGAGAAAATTCCAAACTTCTTCCAGTGTGCTTTCTACACCTTCCAATAGAGGCTGTACATGGCTTTTTCTCCCTAATGGGATAAATGAAACTTTAAGATCTCAGACATTACTCCTTCCTGGTTCAACTTTGAAGTTTGGCTGTGAATAGCCTCAAGGAATTTCACAAAAGACTTATAGACTCAGACGTCTGTGTTTCCTAATGCTCTTTTTCTCTGGCACATTTTAGTTCTCATTTACATTTGATTTCATTTCTGTAACAGTTCTGCTTTAATGAAGGCTGTCTGTATTTAAAAGTGAATTGGGACCCACTATACACCTATTAGAATGGTAAAATCCAAAACTGTACCACCAAATGCTAGAGATGATGTGGATCAAGAGGAACTCCTAGTCATTGCTGGTGAAAATGCAAAATGGTACAGCCACTTTGTAAGATACCTTGATGGTTTCTTACAAAATGAAACCTACTCTTACCATATCATCTAGCAATCCCACTCCTTGGTATTTACCCAAATTAGCTGAAAATTTATGTCCACACTAAAACTTTCAAATGGATGTTTATAGAAGGTTTATTCATGTTTGCTACAACTTGGAAGCAACCAAGATGTCCTTCAGTAGGTACTGTGGTACATTCAGACAGTGGAATATTATATTATTCAGTGCTAAAAAGAAACAAGTTACTAAGCTTGGAAAAGACATGGAGGAACCTTAAATGTATATTTCCAAGTACAAGAGGCCAATCCGAAAAGGCCATATGCATTATGATTCAAATGATATAGCATTCTGAAAAAGACTAAACCATGGAGACAGTAAAAAGGTCGGTGATTCTAAAGGTCCTAAAGGTCGGATTAGGAGGAGGGAAGGATACATAGATGGAACTCAGGATTTTTAGGGCAGTGAAACTATTCTGTAGCATACTATAATGGTAGATTCAAGTCATTACACATTTGTCAAAACCCACAGAATATACACCAATATGGAACTGTGAGGTAGCCTAAGGGTTTTGAGTGACAACAATGTAGGTTACTTGACTGTAACAAATGTACCACTCTGGTTGGGGATATTGATAGTGGGGTTGGCTGTGCATAGGTGCAGACAGGGGCTATATGGGAACTCTGTTCTTTCCCCTCAATTTTTCTGTGAACTTAAACATCTCTGCAAATAAAGTGTATTATTTTTTTATTAAAAAATTTTTTTAAAATGTTTTATTTATTTTTGAGACAGAGAGAGACAGAGCATGAGCAGGGGAGGGGCAGAGAGAGAGGGAGACACAGAATCTGAAGCAGGCTCCAGGCTCCAAGGTCTCACTCAGCACAGAGCCTGACGACGCGGGGCCCGATGCGGGGCTCAAACTCACAAACCGCGAGATCATGACCCGAGCTGAAGTTGGACACTTGACCAACTGAGCCACCCAGGCGCCCCTGTATTATTTTTTTTAAGTGAATTAAAGGGGCACCTAGGTAGCTCAGTTGGTTGAGCATCCGACGTCAGCTCAGGTCATGATTTCTTGTTTCAAGAGTTCAAGCCCCACATTGCGCTCTGTGCTGCCTGCTTTGGATTCTGTGTCTCCCTCTCTTTGCCACTGCCCTGCTTGTACTCTCTCTCTCTGTCAAAAAAAAAAAAAAAACATTGAAAAAAAATTTTTTAAAGTGAATTAAAACTTCCCTGCTTTTGGTCTGTCTCTCTCTGTCAAAAAAAAATTAAACATCAAAAAAAATTTTTTAAGTGAAATAAAACTTCCAGTCTGGATCAGATAGTATAAATCTATTTCTCATTGTCTTTCTTGCCCAAAACACTATAAATCCTGGAAATCAGGGAGCCTGGGTGGCTCAGTTGGTTAAACATCCAACTTTTGGTTTCGGCTCAGGTCACGATCTCACGGTTCGTGGGTGCAAGCCCCATGTCGGGTTTCATGCTGACATTGCAGAGCCTGCTTAGGATTCTCTCTCTCCCTCTATCTCTGCCCCTCTCCTGCTCTCACTCTATCTCTTTCTCTCTCTCAAAATAAATTTAAAAAATTTAAAAATCTTGGAAATGGTACAAGAGGAAACCAAAGGAAAAATTGAAAGGTAGTAAGATTACTATTCTTACCTCATGACCTCACATCCATTCAAATTTTATCAGCTGAGGGCCCAGATAGGAAGAGACAAGCCCTGTCTGAATTCCAGAAGTATAGAATCTATGAGCATAATAAAATATTGTTTCACAACACCCTGTTATAGAGCAGAAACTGATTGAAACGCATCCTATTAATTTATTTTTCATTTTAGTCCATACTGTTTCATCAGTATTTTGTTTTCCATGTGACATGCCATTCTTAGTCAATTTCTATTTCATCCTTCAAAAAATTGTATTCTATATTTCATTCCAAATTCCATTTCTTTTTTTTCTATCCTGTCTGCTATCTTCAAATCTGTAGTACATATTTCATAGTCCATTTATTTCATGCCATCGCATTTCAGTTCCATTCTATATTCCTTCCTATTTTAATTCCACTTTCCTTCCTTTTCTTTAAAAATTTATTTCACTCCATATTCCATTCTATTCCTTTTCTCATATGACATTATATCTTTTATTCTGTGTGCCATTAGATATTTATTTCCATCCTCCTTTCCATTCCATTTTCCCATTATATTCCATTCAATTTCCATCCTCTTCAATTTTCCATTTCATATCCTGTTCAAGTCCATATTCTATGCCTCATTTTATTCGAGTTTCCTCTGCAACCAGTTTTCATTTCACCCCACTCTGCATTACATTTAAAACTCATTGTTTATTCCTTATTATTTAATAATTCCAAGTACCATTACATTCTGATTTGTGTCGTATTTCCAGTTGCTCATCCATTCCACTAAACCTCTCATTCCATTTTGTCAAAATTGTTATAACAGTGACTTTCAGGAGATCTGCTTGCCAATATTTTTATCAAAAAATTAGAAATGTGCCTGGCCTCATACCAAGAATTTCCACTTCTGGGAATTTATCCACAATAAGAATAAACTTAGGATATGAACAAATTTTAGCAAGATGGATGTGACTCACAGTGATAGAGTGCAAAATTGAAAACAAAATAAATGTTGGCAATATAACAATGCTTGAAAATGTAGGCTTCCTCTATAAATAAATATTTTCTAGTTACAAAATGCCCTTGTGTAAATTTATTTATTGACATGGAAAGGGTGTTTTCTGGATCCAAAACAGAGGTTACAAAACAATATTTGTGGATAAATAATTCCATTTTTATAAAACAGAGCAAAACAACTATGAAATATATATAAATGACCATTCTGCCAACATATAATTAAACATTTGCAAAAAAAAAAAAACAACACCACCACCACCACCAACAAAAATAAACAACAACAACAGCAACAACAAATCCATTTCTAGTAGTTACTTACGTGTGTGTGAAAATTTAAGTGCAAGTTTTCTTATATTTGCTTTTTTCTGTTTTGGAAACTGAACATGCAACCCTTTTATAGTAATGACTAAAATATCCAAATACTCAACTTCAAGTCTGTGCATCATAACATATTTATATTAACAGAAATTAGACATGCGTGGCCAAGAATGAAGACTAGGCCAAATAAATTAGCATGCATTTGATTACTATGTACTTACACAAATGTTAATAAATATTTAAGGAATCACTCTTAATCTCATGCAATTCTTGCCTGTGCCTCTGAGGCACAGGCAGGAAGAAACAGTCTTCCCAGAAAATGTCTAACTCCCTTCTGGTGCCTAGGAACTACAGGAGGCAGCAGTGCCGAACTTTTTGAGCACAGTGTGGGCCCCATCCTGTTTCTCCCCTTTCAGGTGCCCTCCAACTTTTAAACCCAGCCTG
This sequence comes from Felis catus, assembly GCF_018350175.1. Classification (NCBI taxonomy): domain Eukaryota; kingdom Metazoa; phylum Chordata; class Mammalia; order Carnivora; family Felidae; genus Felis; species Felis catus. Next base: position 32,198,837 of record NC_058386.1, read on the forward strand.
GGGTGATTCAGATGTCTGGAGGAGTCTCAGGACAGTCCCCTCCGGGGTCATCCATGCACCCAGGGTCCTGACTAGATTCCATATGGGTGACCTATCTAGGGGATTATCTCTTTCTGACCAGTGTGCGGTTTCTTTCAAGTGTTTTTTTCTTTTTAAATTTATTTATTTATTTTTGAGAGAGACAGAGAGAGCAGGCGAGGAGCAGCAGAAAGAGAAGGAGAGAGAGAGAGAGAGAGAGAGAGAGAGAGAGAGAGAACCCCAAACAGGCTCTGCACCAGAAGCCCTGAGCCATACCTGGGGCTGGAACTCAGGAACAGGGAGATCATGACCTGAACTGAAACCAAGAACTCAGGCTTAACCCAACTGAGCCACCCAGGGGCCCCTAAAGTTTATTTATTTTGAGAGAGAGAGAGAGACACAGAGAGAGACAGAGACAGAGAGAGAGAGACAGAGACAGAGACAGAGACAGAGACAGAGCCTGAGTCTGAGCAGGGGATGGGCAGAGGGAGAGGGAGAGTGAATCCCAAGCAGGTTCAGTGCTGTCGGCACAGAGCCCAACAGGGGCTCAGTCCCACCACAGTGAGATCATGACGTGAGCAGAATTGGTGACTGATCTGACTGAGCCACCCAAGGCACCCCTCCTTCAAGTGATTTCCTGAGTTTGAGCCACGAGAATGGTTCTGAGACACTGATTTGGGGTCACTCAGATTGTTTATACAGAGCCCCACCTTCCTACACCCACTCACACACTTTTAAGGGCTATGTTTAAAGTTGAGGAAACTCACGGCGACCACTCCCGGGCGCTGCCCGGCTCCTGTTTGTTGCCAGATGGGTCTGGGATCCCGGGCTCAGGAAATGAGAAGTCATGTGATATCCAGGTCACCAATCAGAAGCGAAGATTCCACCAGGACCCGCCCACTTTCCTTACTCCTCTAGTCCCGGCTCTACTTGAGGTAGTGTTTGCCGCCGCGTTCCCGTTTCAGAGAGACTAGCATTTGGGCCTCCGGGTCATACTAGGAGGAGGAGGAGGAGAAGAGAAGCAGCAGCAGTTTGAATCCTTGCAGGGTGACGTAGCCAGAGGGAGCGCTTAAGAAGGAGGTCGCCTTTAGCACCTCGGGTGCCGGCAAGACTGGCAACCCAGATCTTGCTGCAGAGATTCTCCGTGTCTCCAGCGACCCAGCACCACTGAGCTCCCCAGCGTTACGAAAGCTTCCACTGAAGCCTCCATTTCCATGACTTGCTCGGCATAAACTGTGCCTGCAATGAGGCGTTCTGACCTCGCAGGCTGCCAGAGTTGCCGTTCAGACCTTATACCTGTGGTGGCCGAGAAGGGCGAGAGTCAAGACCATGCACCCGGGCAGCTAGCTGTCACAGGAAAATCCACAAGGGGCATTGGCCTGGTCAGTGGATGAGCTCAGATCGAGGCTTGGAAAAAACATGCCAAAAAGCCGCTCCAATAGGAAGAGCCTGCCTAGACACCCACCTCTCTGGGGGACTGTCTGTTTTCTGGAGCTTTCGGGACTCAGATTTCTGAGCCTTTGCTGCCATCTTCTCCAAAACCTTAGCCCAGCAGCAGACGACATTCTCAGGCTTCTGTCTGGAGTCCAACATCATGCCCAGGCCCTGCGCTTCAGGGCCACGGATCCCTGCCAGGCCCTGCCCGTGGAAGCCGCACCCCTTAGGCTCTGCATTTGGCAGCCGCCCAGCAAAACCAAACCCCGCCTGTGGAAGCCAGGCATCCCCGCCAGACCCAGCTCTTCTCAGCCACGAACACACTCCAGGCCTGATTCTCCCGAGCCATGCCACACAGGTAAGAACGGCAGTGCCGTCCTTCTCCTCGGCCAGCTGGCCTTAGTCCTGCTTCTCTTCCTAGGTTCACCTCGGAAAAGCTGGTCCCCCAGAGTCCTTCAAACTCTCTTGATGCTGAGATGCGATACCTTGCCTCCCAGCCTGGCAGTAATGCCGCCTGCATTAAGTGCCTCTTCATCCTGGTCTCCAGGCATATATTCTGCTTTCAGTTTGCTGGGCCATGTCGTGGGAGCTTCCTTCCCTAGGGTTACTGGTGTGAGCCCCACCATCTCATTGGGTTTTCTGTCCTGAGCTTCTCTTTCTCCTACCATGATGATGATGATAGGGTGATGATGAGGATGATGATTTTGCCTGAGCTCCAACTCCAAGCCTAGCTCTCCTAGAGGTAGGCCAGCCTCACTGCCTCACCTTGTTGCCCTGAGACCTGCCAGTCCAGGAGAACAGGTGGAAAGAGAGCACATACCCCCTCTACCTCCTGTGCTGTGATCCTCTCTCTGCAGTCTCCAAAGCAAAGTTGGAATGGACCTCCATTCACTGCAATGAATGGGCTTGCCTGCTGGTGGTTACCTGTGAGGTTTCCAAAGGTTCTGCTAGTCACTGACCATCATTAGGAGCAATTTTAAAGCCTCTCCTATGATTCCACCACACAGTGCTTAATCTGCTGTTGAACCTTGATTCCAGGACTCCTGCTCCCTCAAATGGCCTGCCCTTACTCCTAAGCTGAAATTTTTCTTTTCCAAGTTGCCTTTTACACAATGAATTTTTAAAATGGTATCTCATTCTGGCTTTTCCATGAGTACATGGAAGAGTAAACACTTCTTTTGTTGTTTTGGGGCATTTATGTTTCTCTAAAATGCCTATTTATACATTTTGTTCATTTTCCTCATTGCCTTAAAAATATACATTATGAATAGTAACCTTTTTTTTTTTCTGGTTAATGTGAGACAAATACCTCTCCAAGTTTTTGGTCTACTTCTTGAATCTTTTAAGTACTCTTATTTAATTACTGAAAGTTTTAAAATTATTATGCAGCTGATTTTGACTATCCTTTACAATTTGTGCTTCTTATATTTTAATTAAGAAATCCTTTACTAACCCTAATAAGTTAGTCTTATTTTTTTCTATATACTTTAACTCTTGCTTTTCACAGAATACAGTCCACCTGAAATTTGTTTCCATGTAGTGAAGAGATTCCAACTTTATTGCCTTTTTCCATATGGATAATCTATTGCCCATTAGAATTTTAAAATTTCTTCCTTTCTCCATGATCTACATGATAGCACTGAAATGATAAAGGGTTTCTTTAAGCTTATTTATTTATTTTGAGAGAGAGAGAGAGAGAGAGAGAGAGAGAACAGGTGGGGGAGGAACAGAGAGAGAGAGGGAAAGAGAGAGAATCCCAAGCAGACTCGGGACTGTCAGCGCAGAGCCTCGTGTGGAGCTCGAACTCAGGAACCATGAGATCATGACCTGAGCCAAGATCAAGAGCTAGACGTTCAACCAACTGAGCTACCCAGGCGTCCCTGAAATAGGTTTTACTTTGTGCATAGATATAACTTAAAACTCTTTCATTCTCTTTCAGGAATATTTTCATATTTTTCACATTTCATGACCCTATAGTTTTTCATAGTACATCTTAGGAGCAGCTTGTCAGATTGCACAAAATATCCTATTGGGGTATGGTTGAAATTGCTTTGAATTTATAGATTATTTGGGGAAGTCTGTATTATTGTAATAGTGAATCTTCTTGCCCACAAAAATAGTGTATTGTATTAATTTAGAGATTTTTTTGTGTGTGTGTTTCATTGGCATTTTTATAATTTTCTCAGTAGTTTTAGTCTGTTTCTAGGTGTGGTTTTCTTTGTGTCTATCTTGCTTGAGGTCTATAGGGGTTCTTAATCCTATAGCTTGATATCTTCAGTCAGTTTTGAAAAATTCTGGGCAATTATATCTTCATAGAATGAATTTTTAACAAATACAATGTTTTAATTTTTTTTAATGTAAATTTAAAAAATTGTCATCTTCAGAACTGTTCATTTTATATTATATTTGGAGGATTGAAAGAAAGTAGAATGCTAGTTGAATCTTTAGGAGGGACAGAAAGTAATCATTTATTGCTTTTATTTGAAATGGAGTTAGGACCATAAAATTCCCATTTAGACACTTCATACCTTCCTAGCTTAGGTCATTTACAACTTGGACAAGAGAAGTAGATAGAGCTCAACCCAGGTGACTGGAGAAACAGAGGGGTGATGGAGGTATCCGGGGTCAGGAAGCAGGAATGCATGATCAAGTGTGGTGCAGAGAATAACCAAATAGGAATAGGAAGAGCAGGGAGGAAGACTCTGAATCAAGAAGGAAACAGCAGAGGTCAAAAGCCTGAGGGAGGAAAGTCTGGGTTTTTTATTTTTATTTTTTTATTTTTAATTTTTTAAATATTTGTTTTTGAAGGAGAGACAGAGTGTGAGTGGGGGAGAGGCAGAGAGAGAGAGAGAGAGAGAGAGAGAGAGAGAGAGAGAGAATCCGAAGTAGGCTCCAGGCTCTGAGCTGTCAGCACAGAGCCCCATGTGGGGCTTGAACCCATGGACTGTGAAATCATGACCTGAGCTGAAGTTGGCTGCCTAACTGACTGAGCCACCCAGACGCCCCAAGTCTTGGTTTTTTAGAGAAGGAAGATATCTTTGTGTTGGGACCAGGGGGTTCTGAAATCTGCAAGAGTGGGAAGTAGAGGGCTGGGGGAACTATTTCAGGTTAATGATTGACATGAGAAAATGGTCAAATGTTAAGTGGGAAAATATGTTAATGGATAATCCTATTTAAAAAATACTTGTGGGGCACCTGGGTGGCTCAGTTAGTTAAGTGTCTGACTTTGGCTCAGGTAATGATGTCATAGTTCGTGGGTTCGAGCCCTGCATTGGACTCTCTGCTGTCAGCACAGAGCCTGCTTTGGATCCTCTGTACCCCTCTCTCTTTACCCCCCCCCCCCCCGCTGGTTCTCTCTCTCTCAAAATAAATACACTTAAAATAAATAAATAAATAAATAAATAAATAAATAAATAAATAATATTTGTGACTGAGTTTGTGAGCTGTTAGGGTCAGTGTGTATGTGTGTGTAGACATATTTGTATAGAATCGGATAAGCTTATAGCATTCTGTGAACATGATATATATCCATTTGTTTTTCTGTCTTGACCATATCACTTCTGTGATAATACTCAGCCATTTTTTTAATAATTTAAGTTGTGGAAACATGGTAGGAGACCACATTAAAATAAATGGAGTGGAAATAATAAAAGCACTAAAATGAACTCCCTTTCTCTCCTTTCCCATATTTCTCCTCTCTTCTCTTTTGCTTTTCTGGTATGTGGCCAGTACTGGCATTAGACCTGGTCAAAAAGGGCCCTAGTGTTGAGCCCCACATTTTGGATGGCCCTGCTCAGGCCCTCCTCATCTGCATTTCATGCAGACCTAAGAGTTCACAGGGACAAGGAAATGAGGGCCCCAGGTCCAGATACCCTACTACTTTTATAGAAAATGTATCAGGTACCCTAGTTCCCTGGGGATACTTTCAGGGCCAGCAAGGCCCTATTCTCAAAGTCATTGTTAAGGAAGGAAGAGCTGGGCCTATGATGTGCTCAATCTTGGTCAAAAAAGGTGGCCAAGTGGTCACTGTTTGTTGATAGCACAGGGTAGACAGAGGTTGGAAGTGTGGGTTGAAGTGCTCCCAGAGTTAGGTGTGAAGGACTGCATATTGTAGGGCATACCTGGCCATGGAGAAAGGGTTCCAGGATATAGACCAGGGACCTCCATTTGTAATTTTGCCATAGGCACTGCAGAGGTTAGTGGTGGGCCTGCATGTGTCCTTAGATCTGTAACCCAGTCCCAGAGAGGTAGGGACACCCAGGGATATATATTTAGGAAGTTACACTTTATCCCTGAGGTATCCCTGACCACAAAACACCTCCTCATATCCCAGAGGCTGAGAAAAGCAGTATTTCAGGTCTTAAGTCTGGTTCCTTCCTTTAGTGAGCCAGCATTGCAGGCAGAATCAGAGATCCCACCACCTTACTCCATCCTAGTTTTTTAATGAGTCTCCTGGGCATTTGATCTGAGTGTGGACCCTAATTCAATGTCCTTAACTCAGGTCTGTCATTTCAAAATCTACATAGCCCCAGGTGGCCACAAGCTCTTCTTCCTCCCTTTGACCTTGAATTCTTCCCATATTCCCTTCTTTTTTTTTTTTATATGAAATTTATTGACAAATTGGTTTCCATACAACACCCAGTGCTCATCCCAAAAGGTGCCCTCCTCAATACCCATCACCCACCCTCTCCTCCCTCCCACCCCCCATCAACCCTCAGTTTGTTCTCAGTTTTTAAGAGTCTCTTATGCTTTGGCTCTCTCCCACTCTAACCTGTTTTATTTTTTTCCTTCCCCTCCCCCATGGGTTCCTGTTAATTTCTCAGGGTCCACATAAGAGTGAAACCATATGGTATCTGTCTTTCTCTGTATGGCTTATTTCACTTAGCATCACACTCTCCAGATCCATCCACGTTGCTACAAAAGGCCATATTTCATTTTTTCTCATTGCCACGTAGTACTCCATTGTGTATATAAACCACAATTTCTTTATCCATTCATCAGTTGATGGACATTTAGGCTCTTTCCATAATTTGGCTATTGTTGAGAGTGCTGCTGTGAACATTGGGGTACAAGTGGCCCTATGCATCAGTACTCCTGTATCCCTTGGATAAATTCCTAGCAGTGCTATTGCTGGGTCATAGGGTAGGTCTATTTTTAATTTTCTGAGGAACCTCCACACTGCTTTCCAGAGTGGCTGCACCAATTTGCATTCCCACCAACAGTGCAAGAGGGTTCCCGTTTCTCCACATCCTCTCCAGCATCTATAGTCTCCTGATTTGTTCATTTTGGCCACTCTGACTGGCGTGAGGTGATACCTGAGTGTGGTTTTGATTTGTATTTCCCTGATAAGGAGCGACGCTGAACATCTTTTCATGTGTCTGTTGGCCATCCGGATGTCTTCTTTAGAGAAGTGTCTATTCATGTTTTCTGCCCATTTCTTCACTGGGTTATTTGTTTTTCGGGTGTGGAGTTTGGTGAGCTCTTTATAGATATTGGATACTAGCCCTTTGTCCGATATGTCATTTGCGAATATCTTTTCCCATTCCGTTGGTTGCCTTTTAGTTTTGTTGGTTGTTTCCTTTGCTGTGCAGAAGCTTTTTATCTTCATAAGGTCCCAGTAATTCACTTTTACTTTTAATTCCCTTGCCTTTGGGGATGTGTCAAGTAAGAGATTGCTACGGCTGAGGTCAGAGAGGTCTTTTCCTGCTTTCTCCTCTAAGGTTTTGATGGTTTCCTGTCTCACATTTAGGTCCTTTATCCATTTTGAGTTTATTTTTGTGAATGGTGTGAGAAAGTGGTCTAGTTTCAACCTTCTGCATGTTGCTGTCCAGTTCTCCCAGCACCATTTGTTAAAGAGGCTGTCTTTTTTCCATTGGATGTTCTTTCCTGCTTTGTCAAAGATGAGTTGGCCATACGTTTGTGGGTCTAGTTCTGGGGTTTCTATTCTATTCCATTGGTCTATGTGTCTGTTTTTGTGCCAATACTATGCTGTCTTGATGATGACAGCTTTGTAGTAGAGGCTAAAGTCTGGGATTGTGATGCCTCCTGCTTTGGTCTTCTTCTTCAAAATTCCTTTGGCTATTCGGGGCCTTTTGTGGTTCCATATGAATTGTAGGATTGCTTGTTCTAGTTTCGAGAAGAATGCTGGTGCAATTTTGATTGGGATTGCATTGAATGTGTAGATAGCTTTGGGTAGTATTGACATTTTGACAATATTTATTTTTCCAATCCATGAGCAGGGAATGTCTTTCCATTTCTTTAAATCTTCTTCAATTTCCTTCATAAGCTTTCTATAGTTTTCAGCATACAGATCCTTTACATCTTTGGTTAGATTTATTCCTAGGTATTTTATGCTTCTTGGTGCAATTGTGAATGGGATCAGTTTCTTTATTTGTCTTTCTGTTGCTTCATTGTTAGTGTATAAGAATGCAACTGATTTCTGTACATTGATTTTGTATCCTGCAACTTTGCTGAATTCCTGTATCAGTTCTAGTAGACTTTTGGTGGAGTCTATCGGATTTTCCATGTATAATATCATGTCATCTGCAAAAAGCGAAAGCTTGACTTCATCTTTGCCAATTTTGATCCCTTTGATTTCCTTTTGTTGTCTGATTGCTGATGCTAGAACTTCCAGCACTATGTTAAACAGCAGCGGTGAGAGTGGGCATCCTTGTCGTGTTCCTGATCTCAGGGAAAAAGCTCTCAGTTTTTCCCCGTTGAGGATGATGTTAGCTGTGGGCTTTTCATAAATGGCTTTTATGATCTTTAAGTATGTTCCTTCTATCCCGACTTTCTCAAGGGTTTTTATTAAGAAAGGGTGCTGGATTTTGTCAAAGGCCTTTTCTGCATCGATTGACAGGATCATATGGTTCTTCTCTTTTTTTTTGTTAATGTGATGTATCACGTTGATTGATTTGCGAATGTTGAACCAGCCCTGCATCCCAGGAATGAATCCCACTTGATCATGGTGAATAATTCTTTTTATATGCCGTTGAATTCGATTTGCTAGTATCTTATTGAGAATTTTTGCATCCATATTCATCAGGGATATTGGCCTGTAGTTCTCTTTTTTTACTGGGTCTCTGTCTGGTTTAGGAATCAAAGTAATACTGGCTTCATAGAATGAGTCTGGAAGTTTTCCTTCCCTTTCTATTTCTTGGAATAGCTTGAGAAGGATAGGTATTATCTCTGCTTTAAACGTCTGGTAGAACTCCCCTGGGAAGCCATCTGGTCCTGGACTCTTATTTGTTGGGAGATTTTTGATAACCGATTCAATTTCTTCCCTGGTTATGGGTCTGTTCAAGCTTTCTATTTCCTCCTGGTTGAGTTTTGGAAGAGTGTGGGTGTTCAGGAATTGGTCCATTTCTTCCAGGTTGTCCAATTTGTTGGCATATAATTTTTCATAGTATTCCCTGATAATTGTTTGTATCTCTGAGGGATTGGTTGTAATAATTCCATTTTCATTCATGATTTTATGTATTTGGGTCATTTCCCTTTTCTTTTTGAGAAGCCTGGCTAGAGGTTTGTCAATTTTGTTTATTTTTTCAAAAAACCAACTCTTGGTTTCGTTGATCTGCTCTACAGTTTTTTTAGATTCTATATTGTTTATTTCTGCTCTGATCTTTATTACTTCTCTTCTTCTGCTGGGTTTAGGCTGCCTTTGCTGTTCTGCTTCTATTTCCTTTAGGTGTGCTGTTAGATTTTGCATTTGGGATTTTTCTTGTTTCTTGAGATAGGCCTGGATTGCAATGTATTTTCCTCTCAGGACTGCCTTCGCTGCGTCCCAAAGCGTTTGGATTGTTGTATTTTCATTTTCGTTTGTTTCCATATATTTTTTATTTTCTTCTCTAATTGCCTGGTTGACCCACTCATTCGTTAGTAGGGTGTTCTTTAACCTCCATGCCTTTGGAGGTTTTCCAGACTTTTTTCTGTGGTTGATTTCAAGCTTCATAGCATTGTGGTCTGAAAGTATGCATGGTATAATTTCAGTTCTTGTAAACTTATGAAGGGCTGTTTTGTGACCCAGTATATGATCTATCTTGGAGAATGTTCCATGTGCACTCGAGAAGAAAGTATATTCTGTTGCTTTGGGATGCAGAGTTCTAAATAGATCTGTCAAGTCCATCTGATCCAATGTCTCATTCAGGGCCCTTGTTTCTTTATTGACCGTGTGTCTAGATGATCTATCCATTTCTGTAAGTGGGGTGTTAAAGTCCCCTGCAATTACCACATTCTTATCAATAAGGTTGCTTATGTTTATGAGTAATTGTTTTATATAGTTGGGGGCTCCGGTATTCGGCGCATAGACATTTATAACTGTTAGCTCTTCCTGATGGATAGACCCTGTAACTATTATATAATGTCCTTCTTCATCTCTTGTTACAGCCTTTAGTTTAAAGTCTAGTTTGTCTGATATAAGTATGGCTACTCCAGCTTTCTTTTGGCTTCCAGTCGCATGATAAATAGTTCTCCATCCCCTCACTCTCAATCTAAACGTGTCCTCAGGTCTAAAATGAGTCTCTTGTAGACAGCAAATAGATGGGTCTTGTTTTTTTATCCATTCTGATACCCTATGTCTTTTGGTTGGCGCATTTAATCCATTTACATTCAGTGTTATTATAGAAAGATATGGGTTTAGAGTCATTGTGATGTCTGTATGTTTTATGCTTGTAGTAATGTCTCTGGGACTTTGTCTCACAGGGTCCCCCTTAGGATCTCTTGTAGGGCTGGTTTAGTGGTGACAAATTCCTTCAGTTTTTGTTTGTTTGGGAAGACCTTTATCTCTCCTTCTATTCTAAATGACAGACTTGCTGGATAAAGGATTCTCGGCTGCATATTTTTTCTGTCTAGCACCCTGAAAATCTCGTGCCAATTCTTTCTGGCCTGCCAGGTTTCAAAAGAGAGATCAGTCACGAGTCTTATAGGTCTCCCTTTATATGTGAGGGCACGTTTACCCCTTGCTGCTTTCAGAATTTTCTCTTTATCCTTGTATTTTGCCAGTTTCACTATGATATGTCGTGCAGAAGATCGATTCAAGTTACGTCTGAAGGGAGTTCTCTCTGCCTCTTGGATTTCAATGCCTTTTTCCTTCCCCAGTTCAGGGAAGTTCTCAGCTATGATTTCTTCAAGTACCCCTTCAGCACCTTTCCCTCTCTCTTCCTCCTCTGGGATACCAATTATGCGTATATTATTTCTTTTTAGTGTATCACTTAGTTCTCTAATTTTCCCCTCATACTCCTGGATTTTTTTATCTCTCTTTTTCTCAGCTTCCTCTTTTTCCATAACTTTATCTTCTAGTTCACCTATTCTCTCCTCTGCCTCTTCAAGCCGAGCTGTGGTGGTTTCCATTTTGTTATGCATTTCGTTTAAAGCGTTTTTCAGCTCCTCGTGACTGTTCCTTAGTCCCTTGATCTCTGTAGCAAGAGAATCTCTGCTGTCCTGTATACTGTTTTCAAGCCCAGCGATTAATTTTATGACTATTATTCTAAATTCACTTTCTGTTATATTATTTAAATCCTTTTTGATCAGCTCATTAGCTGTTGTTATTTCCTGGAGATTCTTCTGAGGGGAATTCTTCTGCTTGGTCATTTTGGATAGTCCCTGGCGTGGTGAGGACCTGCAGGGCACTTCCCCTGTGTTGTGGTGTATAACTGGAGTTGGTGGGCGGGGCCGCAGTCAGACCTGATGTCTGCCCCCAGCCCACCGCTGGGGCCACAGTCAGACTGGTGTGTGCCTTCTCTTCCCCTCTCCTAGGGGCGGGATTCACTGTGGGGTGGGGTGGCCCGTCTGGGCTACTTGCACACTGCCAGGCTTGTGATGCTGGGGATCTGGCGTATTAGCTGGGGTGGGTAGGCAAGGTGCACAGGGGCAGGAGGGGCAGGCTTAGATCGGTTCTCCTTAGGTGATCCTCTTCAGGAGGGGCCCTGTGGCAGCGGGAGGGAGTCAGATGCGCTGCGGGAGGTTTGGCTCCGCAGAAGCACAGAGTTGGGTGTTTGCGCGGAGCGAGCAAGTTCCCTGGCAGGAACTGGTTCTCTTTGGGATTTTGGCTGGGGGATGGGCGGGGGAGATGGCGCTGGCGAGCGCCTTTGTTCCCCACCAAACTGAGCTCTGTTGTCAGGGGGCTCAGCAGCTCTCCCTCCCTTTGTCCTCCAGCCTTCCCGCTTTCCGAGCAGAGCTGTTAACTTATGACCTCCCAGACGCTAAGTCGCACTTGTTGTGGGAACACAGTCCGTCAGGCCCCTCCGCTTTTGCCAGCCAGACTCGGGGGCTCTGCTTGGCCGGCGAGCCGCCCCTCCGCCCCGGCTCCCTCCCGCCAGTCCGTGGAGCGCGCACCGCCTCGCCGCCCTTCCTACCCTCTTCCGTGGGCCTCTCGTCTGCGTTTGGCTCCGGCGACTCCGTTCTGCTAATCCTCTGGCGGTTTTCTGGGTTATTTAGGCAGGTGTAGGTGGAATCTAAGTGATCAGCAGGACGCGCGGTGAGCCCAGCGTCCTCCTCCCATATTCCCTTCTTAAGAAGGTGCCAATATCTTCCATCTCCTAGGAGACCTCCACACTGCAGAATCCTATGGAAATGTGTTAGACATCATCTTCCTTGAGCTTTGGAAGCATTTGATACAGTTGATCACTCCTTTTTCTTGATACACATTTTTCCTTGGTCTTGAGAGATTTCCCTCTTTATGTTTACGTAGTATTCTCCTGGATCTTCCTTATCTTCTATACCTCTGTGTGTTGGGATTACTAAGGCTTTAGTGTTTGGTCATTTTTCTCTACACGCATTCACTTTCTAGGGAATCCCATCTAGTCTCGAGTTTTTAAATGCCATTTTAAGTCCATGAATTCTAAATATTTATGTTTGTTCTTACTCATTCTCTTGTACTCCATTCGTGTATATCCAGCTACCTAATTGATTTTTCCACTTGACATGTCTAATAGGCATATCAAACTTGAGTGGTATAGAGTGCTGTCCATTGGAAATATAATAATAGTCACACATGTAATTATTTTCTAGTAATCAAATTTTTAAAAAGAAGAAATGTGAAATTAACTTTAATAAAATATTTTTGATTTCATCTATCCAAAATATTATATTTTCTATATGGAATCAATACATAAATAATGAGGTGTTTTCCATCCTTTCCTACTAAATCACTGAAATTTGACAAGTATTTTACTGTTATATCAAATTTTGATTAGCCGTATTTCAAGTGCTCAATAGCCACACATGTGCATATGTGTGGACAACAAAATTTTGGACCTTCTCCCCTCCTTTATTTCTCTTGTCAATTTCCTATTGAATTTTTTTCATCCCAGGTATTTCTGCTAATCACGCTAATCATGGAGTCCTGTTGTAGAAGGGAACTATGAGGTGTCAGTTTGAAAGTTCATGCATGCTATTCTCCAGTACCTCTGGTCCTTCTTGAGGTATGTTCCTTGTACTTGCCTGCTATTGGAAAGGCCAGATACCTATTGGCTAGTTTGCTGTTCTCTGTAATAAAGTTAGTCAGGTGCTATGCCATTGCTTCTTTCTTACGTTCCTGAAGACAGTGATACCATACAGAGAATGTCTCTTGATGATTTGTTCTCATCCGCTTGAATCTTGGGGTTTTGGGGAAATGTTAGTACATTCCCAGTGTTGTAAAATTATCAGCTCTATCTAATTCCAGAAAATTTTCATCCCTGAAAAATGAAACCGAAATCCCTTAAGCATTCAGTTCTCATTCCTCACTCCTCCAAGCCCTGACAACCACTAATCTGCTGTCTCTGTAGATTTGCTAATTCTGGATATATTATATAAATGGAATCATACAATATATGGCTTTTTGTGTTCTTTCACTTAGCCTTGTTTTCAGGTTCATCTAAATTGTTGCATGAATCATTACCTCATTCCTTTTTTTATGGCTGAATCATATTTCATTGAGTGTCTGTACCACATTTTGTTTATCCATTCATCAGTGGACATTTTGGTTGGTTGGTTGGACATTTGGACCTTTTGACTATTGTGAATAGTGCTACTCTGAACAGACATGTACAACTTTTTGTGTGAACATCTGTTTTCAGCTTTTTGGGTATATATCCATGAGCATAAGTGCTGGGTCTTAGGGTAATTCTATGTTTAACTACTTGAGGAACCACTGAACTATTTCCACAGTGGCTCTACCAATTTACATTCTCCCAAGAATATATGAGATTTCTATATTCTTTACTTCCACACCAAACTTTATTATTGTCTTTTTAAAATTTTATAGCCATCCCAGTGTGTGTGAAATGGTATCTTAATTAGCTTTGATTTACATTTCCGTAATGACTAAGGTCTTTGAGTAGTTTTCATGTGCTTATTTGCCATTTGTGTATCTTGCTTGGGGAAATGCCTATTCAACTCCTTTGCCAATTTTTAAATTGAGTTTTTGTTATTTTGTTGAGTTATAAGCATTCATTTTACAGTCTGGATACAAGAACCTTATTAGACATATTATCTGCAACTAATTTCTCCCATTCGGTGGGTTGTCTTTTCAATCTGTTAATAGGGCCTTTGATGTGCAGACGTTTTAAATTTTGATGTAATCCACTTTAATTACTTTTTCTTTTGTTGCTTGTGCTTTGAATGTCATAACTAACAAGTCACTGCCAAATCCAAGGTCATGAAGATTTACTGCTATATTTTCTCCCAAGGTTGTTTTTTTTTAAATAATTGTGTTGAGAACATGTAAGATAAGATCTACCTTCTTAACAGATTTTTAAGTGTACAACACAGTATTGTTATCTATAAATACGATGTTGTACAACATATCTCTGGAACTTATTTTGCATAACTGTAATTTTGTGCCTGTTGACAAGAAACTCCCCATTTCTCCATCCCCCCAGCTCCTGGAAACCACCATTCTCTTCTTTGCTTCTTTGACTATTCTATATACCACATATAAGTGGAAGCATGCAGCATTTGTCCTTCCGTGTATGAGTTATTTCATTTTGTATAATGTCCTCAGCATTCATCCATGTTGTCACATATTGCAGGATTTCCTTCTTTTTTAGTGCTGAATAATACTCTATTTTATGTAAATAACCCATTTTTTCATCCATCCATCCACCGATGGACATTTAGGATATTTCTACATGTTAGCTATTGTGAATAGCACTCTAATGAATGTGGGAGTTCTAATATCCTTTGGGATACTGATTTCAATTCTTTTGGATAAATATCCCAATGTGGGATTGGTGGTCCATGTGGTAGTTCTGTTTTTATGTTGTAGTGGAATTGCCATACAGTTCCCATAGAGGCTGTATCACTTTGCATTCCCACCAGTGGTGTACAAGGTTTTCAATTGCTCCACATCTTCAACACTTGTCTTTAAAATAAAATAGCCATGCTAACAGCTGTAAGATAATATAGTGATTTTGATTTGCATTTTTCTGATGATTAGTGACTTTTAATACCTTTCATGTACCAGTTGGCCATTTGTATGTCTTATTTGGAGAAATGTCTACTCAACTCCTTAGCCTATTATAAGATCAGATTATTTGTTGTTTTGCTATTGAATGGTGATAGTTTCTTACACAGTTTGGATATTAATCCCTTGTCAGATATATGGTTTGCAAATATTTTCTCTCACTCTGTAGGCTGCTTTTTCACTCTACTGATTATTTCCTTTGTTGTACAGAAGCTTTTAAGTTTGATGTGGCCTCACTTATTTTTACTTTTGGTATCATATCCATGAAATCATTGTCAAGACCAATGTCATGAAGTTTTTCCCCTATGTTTTTTTTAGGAGTTTTACAGTTTCTTTACTTATTTTAAGTTGAGTTTTGTATATGGTATACGGTAAGAATACAATTTCAGTCTGAAGGTGTCTAGTTTTAGTTCTTATATTTGATTTTGTGATCTGTGTAGAGTTTTTTTTATGTGGTGTGAGTTAAGAATGCAACTTCTTTCTTTTACATGTGTGTTTACAGTTGCCCCATTACAATTTTGTTCAAGAGACTATTCTTTCTCCATTGAACAGTCTTGGTACCCTAGTCGAAAATCATTTGACCAAAGATGTATGGGTTTATTTATGGACTCTAAATTCTATTCTACTTTACTGATCTATGTATCTGCTCTTATGACAGTATCACACAGTTTCATACTATAGCTTTGTAGTAGGTTTTGAAAGCGGGAAGTGTGAGTACTCTAGCTGTAGTCTTTTTCAAGATTGTTTTGGTTATATGGCATGCCTCACCATTCCATATAGATTTTAGAGCCAGCTTTTCCATTTCTTAAAAATGACTGTTGGGATTTTGATAGGGATTACATCAAATATGTAGATTGTTTTGGGAGTATTGCCATTTTAATAATATTAAATCTTCTAACCCATGAACATGGCTTATCATTCTATTTGTTTGGGGATTCACTTATTTCAGCAATGTTTTCATAGTTAATCAGTATACAAATCTTGCACATGTTTGGCTGAATTTAGTCCTAAGTATTTTATTCTTTTAGATACTATTGTAAATGAAATTATGTTCTTAATTTCCTTTGGTATTGTTCAGTGATGGTATATAGACATACAAGTGATTTTTGTGTGTTGACATTGTGTCCTGCACCTTTTTTGAGTCTGTTTATTAACTTTTTTGAGGTGTGTGTAGGGGGGTGGTGTTGTTGGATCCTTTAGGATTTTTTTTTTAAATGTTTTTATTTATTTTTGCAACAGAGAAAGACAGAGCATGAGCAGGGGAGGGGCAGAGAGAGAGGGAGACACAGAATTGGAAGCAGGCTCCAGGCTCTGAGCTGTCATCACAGAGCCCGATGCGGGGCTCGAACCCACAGACTGTGAGATCATGACCCGAGCCGAAGTCAGACACTCAACCGACCGAGCCACCCAGGCGCCCCTTAGGATTTTCTATATGTAAGATCATATTCATGTGAAAATAGGAATTGTTTTATTTTTTCCTTCCAATTTGGCTTTTATTCTTTTTGGTTGCCTCATTACTCTGGCAAAAATTTACAGTACAGTATTGGCTAGAAGTAGTGAAAAAGGACATGGTAGTCTTGACCCTGATCTAACGGGGAAAGCTTCAGTCTTTTGACATTGAGTATGATGCTAGCTGTGGGTTTTTCACAAATGCTTTTTATCATGTTGAGGAAGTTTTCTATTCCTGGTTTGTTGAGAGTTTTTAAATGATGAAAAAGTGTTAGATTTTGATAATTTTTTGCATCAGTTGAGAGGACCATGTTCGTTTGGTTTGTTTTCCAATTGCTTTCCAACCTGTGATTTCTTCTAAGGTAACCCGTCGGTTACTTAGGAGTGTGTTGATTAATTCCACATATTTGTAAATTTTCCAGTTTTCCATATGTTACTGATTTCCAGTTTCATTATACTGTTATTAAAGAAGATATTTTGTATGATTTCAATCTTTTTTAAATTTATGGAGACTTGTTTTGGAGTGTAACATATGTTCTTTTCTGAAGTATTTCCCATGTGCACTTGAGAAGAATGCATATTCTTTCGTTGGGTTGAGTTTTCTATATATTTCTGTTACTTCTAGTTACTTCATAGTGTTGTTCAAGTTCTCCACTTCCTTGTTGACCTTCTGTCTAATTATTCTGTCCAGTATTAAAAGTGGGGTATTGAAGTCTCCAAATATTATTGTGAAACTGTATGTTTCTCCTTTTAATTCTGTTCAATTTTGCTTCATATAGTTTTGGACTCTTGTTGGGTACATATATGTTTTTTTAAATTTTTTTAATGTTTATTTATTTTAGAGAGAGAGAGAGAGACAAAGTGTCAGCAGGGGAGGGGCAGAGAGAGAGGGAGACAGAATCTGAAGCAGGCTCCAGGCTCTGAGCTGTTAGCACAGAGCCCAACTTGGGCTGAAACCCAGGAACAGTGAGATCATGATCTGAGCCGAAGTCGGACACTTAACCAACTGAGCCACCCAGGCGCCCTGGGTGCATATGTTTTTAATTGTTACATCTTCCTGATGAATTTACCCTTTTTTCAATAAGTAATATCCTTTATTTTTTATAACAACTTTTGTGTTAAAGTTTACTTTTTTCTGATACTGATATAACCATCTCAGTTATAATTTGCATGGAATTCCCATCCTTTCCCATTCATTCTATTTCATCTTTGGATCTAAAGTGAATTTCTTATAGACAACATATAGTTTGGTCATGAGTTTTTTAAAAAAGGATTTTATTTTTAAGTGACCTCTACACCCTACGTGGGGCTCAAACTCACAACTCTGAAGTCAAGAGTCCCATGATCCACTGACTGAGGGAGCCAGGCACCCCTGATCATGCTTTTTAAAATTTTTCTTAGTTTTTGGGGCGCCTGGGTGGCGCAGTCGGTTAAGCGTCCGACTTCAGCCAGGTCACGATCTCGCGGTCCGTGAGTTCGAGCCCCGCGTCAGGCTCTGGGCTGATGGCTCAGAGCCTGGAGCCTGTTTCCGATTCTGTGTCTCCCTCTCTCTCTGCCCCTCCCCCGTTCATGCTCTGTCTCTCTCTGTCCCAAAAATAAATAAACGTTGAAAAAAAAATTTTTTTTCTTAGTTTTATTTAGAAACACTTCTAAGTTATAAGTTCTTTATATATTTTGGATATTTACCCCCTATTGGATATATCACTTGCAAATATCTTCTCCCCTTTAATAGGTTGCCCTTTTGGTTTGTTGATGGTTTTCTTTGCTGTGCAGAAGATTTTTATTTTGGTGTCCCAATCATTTATTTTTGCTTGTGTTTACCTTGCCTCAGGAAATACATCTAAAAAAATGTTTCTATAGTTGATGTCAAAGAAATTACTATGTTTTCTTCTATGAATTTTATTATTTCAGGTATCACATTTAGGTCTTCAATGCATTTTGAGTTTATTTTTGTGAATGATACAAGAAAGTGGTCCAGTTTCATCCCTTTGCATATAACTGTCCATTTCACCCATACTATTTGTTGAAAAGACTGTCTTTTTCCCATTGTATTTTCTTGCTTCCTTTGTCATAGATTAATTGACCATAAAAGTGCAGGATTATTTCTGGACACTCTATTCTGTTCCATTGATCTATGTATCTTATTTTTGTGCCAGTACCATACTGTTTTGATTATTATAGCTTTGTAGTATGCCTTGACATCTGGAATTGTGATACCTCCAGCTTTGTTCTTCTTTCTGAAGATCGTTTTGACTATTCGGGGTCTGTGTGGTTCCATACAAATTTTAGGATTGTTTGTTCCATCTCTGTGAAAAATGTTGGTGTTTTAATAGGAATTGCATTAAATCTGTAGATTGCTTTTGGTAGTAAGGACATTTTAACAATACTAGTTTTCCTAGTCCACAAGCATGGAATATATTTACGTTTGTTTGAGTCTTCTTCAGTTTCTTTCATCAGTGTTTTATAGTTTATGGGATACAGATCTTTCACCTTCTTGATTAATTTATTCCTAAATTTTTAAATTATTTTTTGTGCAATTATAAATGTTATTGTTTTCTTAATTTCTCTTGTACTTTATTATTAGTGTATAGGAATGCAACAGATTTCTGCATATTGATTTTTTATCCTGTGAAATTACTGAATTCATTTATCAGTTGTAGTAGTTTTTTTAGTAGAGTCTTGGGTTCTCTATATATAGTATCATGTCATCTGCAAATAGTAAAAGTTCTACTTTTTCCTTACTGATTTGGATGTCTTTTGTTTTTAATTAATTTATTTATTTTGAGAGACAGGGAGAGAGAAACATGAGTCAGGGAGGGGCAGAGAAAGAAGGAGAGAGAGACAGAATCCCAAGCAGGCTCCACACTGTTAGGGCGGAGCCCGATGTGGGGTTTGAACCCACCAACTATGAGATCATGAGCGGAGACAAAGTCAAATGCTTAGCCAACTGAGCCGCTTAGGCACCCCAGCCTTTTAGTTCTTTTTGTTGTCTTATTTCTGTGGCTAGGATTTACATTACTATGTTAATTACAAGTGGTGGTGAAAGTGCACATCCTTGTCTTGTTCCTTACCTTAGGAGAAAAGCTCTCAGTTTTTCCCCATTGAGGATGATTTTAGCTGTGAATTTTTCATATACAGCCTTTATTATATTGCGGTGTATTACCTCTAAGCCTATTTTGTTGATGGTTTTTATCATGAATGAATGTCATACTTTGTCAAATGTTTTTTTTTTGCATCTATTGAAATGATCATATGGTTTTTATCCTATCTCTTGTTAATGTGGTGTGTCACATTGATTGATTTGCAATATTGAACAACCCTTGCATCCCTGGAATAAGTCCCACTTGATCATGGTGAATATTTTTTTTTGATGTATTGTTAGATTCAGTTAATATTCTATTGAAGATTTTTGCGTCTCTGCTCATTAGAGATATTGACATGTTGATTTCTTTTTTTAGTGTCATTTTCTGGTTTTGGTACCAGTGTAATGTTGGCTTTGTAAAATGAATTTTGAAGCTTTCCTTCCTCTTCTGTTTTTAGGATAGCTTGGGAAGAGTAGGTGTTATATCTGTTGTATTAGATTTTATTTCATCTCTATTTTGTTTATTTCTTCTCTATTCCCTTCCTTCAACTGGATTTGGGCTTTGTTTGTTTTTGTTTTTCTAGCTCCTTTAGGTGTAAGGTTAGATGTATTTGAGATTAGGTTTATTTGAGTTGTTTATTTGAGATTTCCTTTGTTCTTGAAGGCCTGTATTGCTATAATCTTCCCTCTGAAAATAGGTTTTGCTGTATACCAAAGAGTTTTATTTGACAGAGAAAGAGAGTGGGGTGGGGGTGGGGATGTGACAGAGAGAGAGAAAATCTTATGCAGGCTCCACACTCAGTGCAGAGCCTGGTATGGGGCTCGATCCCATGACCCTGGGATCATGACCTGAGCTGAAATCAAGAGGGATGGTCAACTGACTGAGCCACCCGGGCGCCCCAAATTTTGGATCATTGTGTTTTCATTTTCTTTAATTTCCAGGTATATTTTTATTTCATCTTTGATATCTTGGTTGACCCATTCATTGTTTAGTGACATGTTATTTAGCCTCCATGTATTTGTGTTCTTTCCAGAATTTTTCTTGTGATTGATTCCTGGTTTCATACCATTATAGTTGGAAAAGATGCATGATATGATTTTACTCGTTTTGAGTTTATTGAGACTGATTACCTGGCCTAACATGTGATCTGTTCTGGAGAATATTCCTCGTTCAATTGAAAAGAATGTGTATTTTGCTGATTTTGGATGGAATATTCTGAATATATAGAACAGTGACTATAACAAGAGACAAAGAAAGACACTACATGATGATAAAGGGAACACTCCAGCAAGAGGATATAACCATTGTAAATATTTACGCACCCAACATAGAAGCACCTAAGTACATAAAACAACTATTAACAGACATAAAGGAAGAAATTGACAGTAATACAATAATAATGGGGGACTTTAACACTGCACTTATATCAACAGATAAATCACCCAGACAGAAAATCAGCAAGGATACAATGGCTTTGAGTAACACTTTGGACCAGATGCTCCTAACAGATTATGCTTTTTTATTATACATTTTACTAAAATTTGCCTTTTAATTGGAGAATTTAATCTGTTTACAATTAAAGTCATTACCAATAAGGAAACACTTAATTCTGCCATTTTCCTATTTGTTTTCTCTGTGTCCTCATTTTTGTTTCTGAGTTCCTCCATTACTTCCCTTCTTTTGTTTTTGTGTTTATATGGTTTTTTTTGTTTTGTTTTATACTGTATTCCATCCTTATTTTCTTTTCTGTATATTTTGTTATTTTCTTAAAGGTTGTCCTGGGAATTATAATTGAAAAATTTATGAGAAAATTAGTTTGAATGAATATCAGCTGTTTTACTAGTGTATAAAAACTCTGCTCAGGGCACCTGGGTGGCTCAGTCAGTTAAGCATCCAACTTTGGCTTAGGTCATGATCTCATGGTTTGTGAGTTTGAGCCTTGCGTTGGGCTCTGTGCTGACAGCTCAGAGCCTGCAACCTGCTTTGGATTCTGTGTCTCCCTCTCTCTCTGCCCCTTCCCTGCTTGTGTTCTCTCTCTCTTTCCCAAAATATAAAATAAACATAAAAAAATTAAAAAAAAATTCTGTTCCTACACAGCTCTTTTCTTTCTCCTGTGAATAATGCTATAAAACATGTGGTTCTGCAAATATCTTTTTGAGATCCTCTTGTGAAGTCTTTGTATGTATACCCAGAAGTGGGATTGCCAAATCATATGGTAATTCTGTTTTTACTTATTTGAGGAATCTCCATATTGTTTTCTGTAGTGGCTTTCCTGTTATACATTCCAACCAATAGTGCAGGGGTTCCAGTTTCTCTACATCCTCACCAACACTTATTTTCTTTTCTTTTGATAGTGGCTACCCTAATGGGTGTGAGGTAATATCTCACTGTGGCCTTGATTTGCATTTCTCTGGTGACTAGTTGTTGAGCATCTTTTCATATGCTTCTTGGGCATTTATTTATAAGTTTTCTTTGGAGAGTTGTCTGTTCCAGTCCTTTGCCCACTATTAAATTTGATCGTCTTTTCATATTGAATCATAAAAGTTTCTTATAGATTCTGGATATTAACCCCTTGTCAGATACATGGTTTACAAATATTTTTTCCTATTCAATAGGTTACCTTTTTACTTTGCTTATTGTTTCCTTGATGCACAGAATTTTTCAATTTTGATGCAGTCCCATTTGTCTGTTTTCACTTTTGTTGCCTTTGCTTTTTTTTTTTTAACATTTCGTTATTTATTTTTGAGAGAGAGAGGCAGAGAGAGAGACAGGGAGACAGAATCCGAAGCAGGCTCAGAGTTGTCAATGCAGAGCCTGATGTGGGGCTCGAACCCACAAACCATGAGATCATGACCTGAGCCAAACTTGGACTGAGATCATGACCTCAGCCGAAGTTGGATGCTTAACTGACTGAGCCACCCAGGCATCCTGCCTTTGCTTTTGGTACCCTATCCACGAAATCATTGCCAAATTAAGTGTTGTGCAGCTTTTCTGCTGTTTTCTTCTAGGTTTCTTCTAGTTCTTATGTTTAGGTCTTTATACATTTTCAGTAATTTTTGTATTTGTATAGCGTATGGGTCCAACTTTATCCTTTTGCACATGGATATCCAGTTTTCCCAACACCAGTTTGCTGAAGGAATCATCCTTTCATTATGTAGTTTTTGAACCCTTGTTGAAATAATATGGCTGTATATGCAGGCATTTATTTTTGAGCTCTCTAGTCTGTTCTATTAGTCTATATATCTGTTTTTATGCTAATATCATACTGTTTTGATTATGGTAGCTTTGTAAAAAGCTTTGATGTCAGTAAGTTTGAAGTGTCTAGGTTTGTTTTTATTTCTCAAAATTATTTTTGTTATTTAGGGAGCTTGGAGGTTATGTATTAATTTTAGAATGATGTTTTCTATTTCTACAAAATATATCATTGGATTTTGATAGAGATTGCATTGAATTGTTGGATTGGTTTGGGGAGTATGAGCATTGTAATGGTATGTCTTAATCCATGAGCATGGGATGTCTTTCCATTTATTTGTATCTTCATTTCCTTTTAGCAATACAGTTTTCAGTATACACGTGTTTCACCTTATTAGTTAGGTTTATTCCTAACTATTTTATTCTTTTGGATGCTATAGTAAATATGATTGTTTTCTAAATTTCTACTTTGGATTGGTCATTGTTAGCATATAGAAATGGAACTGAATTTTTGTGTTGATTTTGTATCCTGAAACTGTTAAAATTGTTTATTACTTGTAATAGCCTTTTGTGGATTCTTTAGAGTTTTCTACATATAAGATGTCATCTGCAAACAGAAATAATTGTATTTCTCCTTTTCCAGTTTGGATGCCTTTTATTTCTTTTCTGATTGCTTTGGCTAAGTTTTCCAGAACTATGTTGGATAGTGAGAGTGGGCATACTTGACTTCTTGATCTTTGATGGAAAGCTCTCAGTCTTTCTCATAGAGTATATGTTAGTTGTAGGTTTTTCATATACTGCTTTCGTTATGTTGATGTAGTTTTCTTCTATTCCTTGCTTTTTTTTATCATAAAAATGTGTACAATTTTGTCAGTTGCTTTCTCTGCATCAATTGAGATGATCGTGTGTTTGTCCCCTTCACTTTGTTAACATGGTATATTACATGGACTGATTTTCATATGTTGAAGTATTTTTGCATTGCAGGTATATATCCCCTTGGTCATGGTGTATAATATTTTTAATCTGCCATTTAATTTGGTTTGCTAATATTTTGTTGAGAATTTTTACATTACTATTAATATTATTATTCTGTAAGTTCTTTTTTCTTGTTGAATCTTCATCTAGTTTTGGTATTAGAGAAATGCTGACTTCATAGAAGTGCATTTGGAAGTGTTCCCTTCTCTTCAGTTCTTTGGAATAATTTGAGGAAGATTGGTATTAATTCTTCTATAATTGTTTGATAAAATTATTCAATGAATTTGGGGTGCCTGGTGGCTCAGTCAGTTAAGTGTCAGACTTCAGCTTAGGTCATGATCTCATGGTTCTTGGGTTCAAGCCCTGTGTCCGGCTCTCTGCTGTCAGCATGGAGCCTGCCTCAGATCTTCTGTCTGTCTCTTTCTGCCCCTTCCCTGCTTGCATTGTCTCTCTCTCTCAAAAATAAATAACCATTTAAAAAATTACTCAATGAAGTCAACAACTGGTCCTGGGCGGTTTTTGGAGTGGGAGATATTTGATTACTGATTGAATCTCCTAACATGTTATAGGTCTGTTCAGAGTTTTTATTTCTTCATGATTCAGTCTTGGTTGGTTATACATTCCTAAGAATTTATTCATTTCTTTTAGGTTATCCCATTTGTTGGCATATAATTGCTCATAGTAATCTCTTATAATCCTTTTTATTTCTGTCCCATTAGTTTTTAATATTACTTCTTTCATTTCTAATTTTATTATTTCAGTCATTTCTTTTGTTAGTTTAGCTAGAAGTTTATCGATTTTGTTGCTCTTTTCAAAAATGCAATTCGTGGTTTCATTGATGTTTTTCTATTTTTATTTCATTTATACCTGCTACAACCTATTACTTCCTTCCTTCTGCTAATTTTGGGTTTAGTTTGTTTTTCTTTTTCTAGTTCCTGGAGGTATAAAATTAAGTTATTGATTTGAGATCTTTTTTTTTTCTTATGTAAGCATCTACCTCTATGAACTTTTCTCTCAGTCATGTTTTCACTGCACCCCATAAGTTTTGGTATGTTGTGTTTTCATTTTCATTTGTCTCTGAATATTTTCTTTTAAAATTTTTTAAAAAATTTATTTTTTATTTGTTGTCTGTGAATATTTTATAAATTCCCTTTTTATTTCTTCTTTAATGCATTGGTTGTTTAAGAGTACATTGTTTAAATTCCACATATTTGTGTATTTTCCTGTTTTCTTTCTGCTATTGACATCTAGTTTCATTGCATTGTAGTCAGAGAAAATACTTCATACCATTCCAGTTTTCTTAAATGTTAAGAGAATGTCAAGACTTGTTTAGTGGCCTAATATATGGTCTATCTTAGAGAATGTTTCATGTGCACTTGAGAAGAATATACATTCTGCTGTTATTGGATGGATACTTCTGTGTATGTCTGTCAGATGCATTGATCTTTAGTGTTTTTCAAGTTCTCTGCTTACTTATTGATCTTCTGTCTGGTTGTTCTATCCATAACTGAAAGCAAGATATTGAAATCGTGCATTATAATTGTGTTGTTGTCTTTTTCTCCTTTCACTTATGTCAATCCCCTTCATTTTTAAAGGGTAGTTTTGTAAGATTTAGTGTTTTGGGTTAAAGGTTGTTTTTCTTTCAGTTCTTGAAATATAGCATCCCACTGCCTTCTTACCTCTATGATTTGTCATGAGAAATTGGCTTTTGCTAATCTGATTGAGGATTCCTTATAAGTGATTAGTCTTGTTGCTTTCAAGATTGTCTCTTTTTCTTTGACTTTTGACAGTTTCATTATGATGTGCCTCAATATCAATCTCCTTTGCTTTTATTCTGTTTGAATTTGTTGACCTTTGGAAGTGTAGATTCATATCTTTTATCAAATTTGGAAAGCTATTGGTTGTTATTTTCTCACACATACTTTATACCCCTTTCTCTTGCTCCTATTCTCCTGGAACTCCATACATGTGATGATATATAAGTTGATGCTCCACAGGTCTCTTAGGCTTTGTTCATTGGTCTTCAGTCTTTTTTCTTTTTTCTTCTCTCTTCTCAGACTTGTTAATTTCAATTGGTTTATCTCTAATTTCACTGATTTTTTTCTTCTGCTTAATAAAACCCACTATTGAACTATTCTGGTGAATTTGTCGTTTTAGTTATTGTTCTTTTCAGCTTTAGAATTGATATTTGGTTCCTTTTACTAATTTCTATTTCATTATCACTGTTATTTGTTTGGTGAAACATTATTCTTCTGGTTTTCTTTAGGTCTTTGTCCATGGTTTCTTTAGCAATTTGAGCATATTGAAGAGATTTGATGGGTGGTGAGAGAATACAGCATACAGGAATACACTTCATGGAATACATGGGTGAAGTGAGCATCCAGACTAGAGGAGGACACACCAGATGGTGCATGGATGGAAGGCCCAGTGAGTGTATAGGAGTATCCAGCAGGAAGTGCATTGGTAGAGGAAATACACGGCCTAGAGTAGGCTCAGCAAAAGGCATATGTGGAGCATTCGGCCAGAATAGAGGAGAATATGGTAGCGTGATTAGGGGTACAGTGTGTAAGTAGTCAATGGCTAGGAACTGGCAGGAGGTTGTTGAGTGGAGGATGCAGCCAGCATAATGGCAGACGTAATAGAAGATGAATTGCTACAGAGTACGGCCAGCCTAAGGTAGAACCTGTATGATATTCTGGTTTAGAGGGAGAAATGAGCTTAGGATAGGATTTACCAGGATGTGCATGTGTGAAGGAAGCATCTGTCATAGTTTGGGAATTGGCAGGAGGTAAATGACTTGGTTCCTGAGAGGGATATTACTGGGAAAAAGCTGTAGTCTCTTGTTTCCCCTTTAGCTTGAAGGCTGGACAATTCCTAGTCTAGTAGTTATTTTTAAATATATAAATTTTCGTATATCTTTGTCAGTAGAGGGTTTCCAAAAGGAATTAGGGCCATAAATATTAGATCCCTTTCTTTATAGTTGCCTAAGTTGATGAACCAAGAGCTTATGTTGTATTGATTCAGATTTTTCAATCATGGCATCCTTATGATGTTGAGTTAGAGCATGAATCCAGAGAGGGGATCTGTATGACAGTTTATGTTATGCTTTTGTATGATTTTTCTATTAGGGGCTTTAGTCCATTAGTAAAACTGGTGACTAAAGCTAGAACTATATGGTCATTTGGAGAGAGACCTGAGAAATCTTTCCAAATATTGTTAACCTGTGTTTAAAGTTGGAGACGGATTTGTCTCATTGTTGTCTAATTCTTATATTTGTGACCAGTCAAATTTGGAAATGAAAGCCAAAGGGATATAAACAAGAAGATTGTCACCAGTGTACTTGGCTTTATGAAAAGAAATTATGCCATCAGAATGATCTTCCTTGTTGTGTCTCACCTAGACCCTTAAAACTAAAGGGTGACATCCTGGATCCACAAGGAGATTGACCAGTTGGTAAAGGTCAGGAGGCCTTGGTGAACAGGTTCTAAGGAATAGCCTGAACTGAGTGGAAAATTCCTCTTGGTTTGTTCAGTGATCCAGAACATATTCAATGATGGCATGAATATCAGAGCGAGACAAGGGTTTGAAAATCACTGTCTCAGTTGTTTCATCTTGGGTTCCTTGAACTCATTGAGAGTCCACAATGGGAGGAGGGAAGCCTGAAACTCAAGTGACTCTATGTATCTGTGGGGAAGACTGGGAAGGGAAAGGTCTTGCTGGGGTACAGAGTTGAAGGATGACAGAATGAAGGATTCAAGGGGGGCTAAAGGTTAGGTCAAAAGTGGTTTAAAAGGGGAAAGTAGAAAGGAGGTATGATGGAAAGAGAGAGGTGGTAGAGGACTTTGGGTAAGGAAGATGGTCTTTAAAGGAAATAATGGTTCCTGAAAAGATATTGTTGGAGATGGGCTTTTCTGCCTCTTCATACTAGACAAAATAAACAGAACATTGTTTCGATGAGGACTTAGGTAGGGATCCCCTAGCAAGTGAACCAGTTTGGAGATCATCCAATATCCCCAAAGAGAATGTTCAAGTTTTGTGTTGTCTTTATCAAAATTTTGCTCTTTTTGGAAAATTTAGGTGGACGTAAAACTGGAATGATGGAGCATGTATCCTCTGTCAGAGCAGTCTAAAGAATATCAGTAAGTTTGAAGGTTTTCCAAGATAATGAAATGAACACCTCTTAGTGCTAAAGGACTTGGTCTTAAATCCAAGAAGTGATTTCCCATTGAAGAGTCAGGGTCATTAACCCCACTCACAGAAAAGACAGAGAAACAGGACAGTAAGAAAGTAAGGGGGAAATAAAGTTAAATCTTTTCTATGCTAAAACAGACAAATGTCAGAGCAAAGGATACGGAGTTGTGACTTACCATGGATCTCAATTTCCCCAGCCATGAGAGGACTTGAGGGGCCCTGGAGACTGGCATATTAACTGGGTGAAGATGATGGGCTTTAATGAGACAGTCACCACTCCATCTGAGTCATGTCACCATAGTATCAAGATTAAAAAAAAAAGCAAGCCCAGTTATTAGCAAAGAAAGGTTTTATTAGGAACTATTGCAATAAAGAGATGCTCAAAACTTAAGGCAGAAACATCTCAGAGTGAGGGCAAATAAGAAAGCTATTGTATGCAAAGATTGTCAGATAGGTGGCTGTCACAGGATGGGCATGCTAAAAACTACTTGAGTATTTCTTGAACATTGTAAAAACAGAAAAATCTAGACAGGAAGTGTTTGTTTTTATGCATATGAGACAGACATCTGGTCTTTGAGATGGAGGAAACAAATTACAGTTTGAGAATATCATCTAAAGTTGAGGGCTTAGCTGTCCTAGTAAACCAGGCTGAACTTCTGTCAAGTACGACGTTTGATCAGCCTTGTCCAGAAGGACCTTAAGGGAGGTGCTTACTTGCAAGGTGAAGCCGATTTGGGGGATAAGTTGACAGGAAGTGCATGTTTTGGGAGCTTCCAATTTAGGGGAAGATTAGAAGGATATGCGTGAATGAAGTTTATGGGAATTCTAGGACAATTCAGCAAGAAGTAAATAGTGCAGGGAGTGTCCAGCTTAGGAGATAACTCTGCCATAGGTGCTTGAATAGCAGGTGTAGGCACCTAGGGAAAGAAATGGCAGGAATTGCCTGGGTGGAGATGCATTCCAGCCTATGGAAGACATGGCAGAGGGTATGTGGATGCAGAATATACCCAGCTTATAGGAGGGAATCTGATGAGCTGCATGGAAATAGGATTCAGACAGCCTGTAGAAGGCTTGACAAGATATGATGGGTTGGTAGAAGTATATGGCCTAGAGGGTCACTCTAGGAGTTGCACATGTGGAAGATACAGCTAGCCTTATGTAGCCTCTATCAGGAAGTGCATGAGTGGAGGAAGCACCCAGCTTAGGACAGCAGAAATTAGGAGAAGCATGGGTGGGGAAATCATTCTGCCTAAATTAGAATTCAGCAAGAGGTGCATAACTAGAGGGTACAGCCAGTCTGAGCACAGTGTGACAGGAAGTTCATGTGTGGAAGAGTTTGCAGTCTCTGTGAAGACTCTAAAAGAGTGCATGGATAGAGATTGCAGCCAGACTAATGAAGGTTAGAGTAGGAGTTACATGAGTAGATAGAGCATCAAGTCTAGGAGAGGTTATTTCTAGTCTAGGAAGTATATTGTTGGAATGCACAGCCAGCCTAGGTGAGGATTTGGCAGGATATGCCTAGAAGGAGGGAACATCCAGTGTGAGAGAGTTCATGGCAGGTGGTGCATGAATGGAAGGTATAGCAATCATAGGAAAGCATATGGTGGGGGTATAGTGGTGTGGGGTGCAGCCCATCTAGGGTACACCTAGAAGTAAGTGCATGGGTATAGAGATCATCCAGCCTTGGGAAGGACTTGGCAGGAGGTGGAGTATGCAGCCAGATTAGGGTAGGATCCAGCAGGAAGTACTTGAGAGGAGAGCACAAACAACCCATTCATAGGTTATTGAAGAAAGTGCATGATTAGTATAGCTAGCCTAAGATATATCTGGAAAGGAGGACTTAGGTGGAGAGGGCACTCAGGATTGTAGAAGACACGGTGATAGAGACATTCAAAGAGGGAGTATTCTGCTCCGAGAAGACCCAGCTGGAGGTTCCTGGGGTAGAATGTATCCAGACTAGGGGAGGATACTATGGTCTGAATGTTTGTGTCCTCCAAAATTTGTATCTTGAAATCCTAATGCCCAATGTGATGATATTAGTAGGTGGGACCTTTCAGAGGTATTTAAGTCATGAGAGTGGAGCCCTCATGAATGGAATTAGTACCCTATAAATGGGACTCCAGAGGGACCTCTTGCCCTTCTGCCTTGTGAGCACACAGTGAGAAGTCTGTGACCCAGAAAAGGGCCCTGATATGACCATGTCTGTGCCATGATATTGGACTTCCAGCCTCCATGACCATGAGCAGTGAGTTTCTGTTATTTATAAACTACCTTGTTATATTTTAATATAGCATCCTGAATAGATGAGGACAGAGGACTTGGTGTGAAATGTATGGGTGGAGGATTTAACCACTTATGGTGGGATGTGGGCAGGGATATGACAGGAGGTGCATAGACATATGTTGCAGCCAGCTTAATGTATTTTCTGACAGGAAGTAAATGGATGAGGGAAGAATTCAGTCTAAAGGAGGATTCAGCTGGAATGCATAAATTGGTACAATCAGCCCAAGAGAGTTCCAACAAGAAGTACATAGCTGAAGGGTGCATCCATCCTAGGTGAGGCCTCACAGTAGGTATAGGTATAGAGAGTGCAGGAAGCCTATAGGATATGGTGGGAGCTGCATGTATCCAGGTTGGAAGAGTATTCTGCAGGAGGTTCAGGTCAGGGTGTATAAACTAGAAAGAGGGACATAGTAGGTGGTGCATTGGTGCAGGATGCAGCCAGCCTTGTGGAGGACTTGGCAAGATGTTCTTGGCTACAGAGTTAAGTTAGCCTAGTCCAGGGGTGCAGCCAGAATAGGTTGGATATGGCCACTGGTAACTGAATTCTGGATGAAGGTGATGTATGAGGGGTCTGGAAGGAGGTGATGTGTGAAGGCAGACTAGGGGATGACTAGGTATAAAGTGCATGGAGGAAAGGAAGTAGGAGTTGCACGAGTGTTTGATTCTCAGTCTAGAGAAGAATCTACCAGGAACATCAAGAGTGAAGGAAGTATCCCAATCCCACCTAAGGCAGAATTCATCAGGAAGTGCATGAATGGAGAGGGATGCCTGCCTTGAGGAGTCACCCTACTGGTGAATTGGTACTGGTACTTGGGTGAATATGAATGATTATATGAAGGCAACCTATTAATAAAAGTGATAATGTAATATTTAATAAACACAATATTTAAATAAACCCTTAACACATGTAGAAATGTAGGGTATTTGTTTAAGGAGAATAATTGAAGACATGTAAATTAGAAATAAAATATACAATGTTATTTTGGTGAGATAAGAAATCTCTGCTATTTGGGACACCTGGTGGCTCAGTTAGGCATCTGACTTGGGCTCAGGTCTCACTGGTGTGTGAGTTTGAGCCCTCCACGGGGCTCTTTGCTGTCAGCGAGGAGCCTGCCTTGGATCCTGTCTCCCTCTCTCTGCCCCTCCCCTACTCGTTCTCCCTCTCTCTCTGTCTCTCTCTCTCAAAAATAAATAAAACATTAAAAAAATTATTAAAAGAAATCTCTGCTATTTGAACAAATTAACATATAGGGTGAAGAGTGAACTTTCATGACTATTTTAAGAGTAGAGAAGCCCTTCAAGGAAACTAATTTTTACAGAGAGAAAACCAAATTCTAGCCTTGTATTACTCTAATACTTGATTCTAAATGAACCACAAGCTTAGTTTTACAATCTTATGAATAAGCTCATCAAAATGGAGACAGATTTGGCAAAATTTTAACAGATTTATGCTTCTCTTTATTTATCTTGTCTTGACCTTTCTTCAAGCTGCAAAACCTTACTACTGTGGTAATGAAAGATGAGTGGAATAATGGTTCAATTTTGTTAAAAATAAATTTGTATTTTTATAATGTTAATAACTAGAAGTAATGCTTTCTTTAATCAGTAAGCCTATACAAGTTGAGGAAAAACATGCTCAAGTAGAAAAAAAAATGTGTCTATATTGTACTTGACACTGATGAATCAGAGAAGATATAGTTATATTTATTAAACACTTAAGATTAATCCTTTTCACTGAATATTGAAATTATATGAATTGAAATTCTTTAGAAACTTTTTGTTTTACTTCCAACATAGTTAATACACAGTTATATTAGTTTTAGGTTTACAGTATTGTGATTCAACAATTCTGTGCACCATCCGGTGCTCATCAAGTGCACCCTTTAATCCCCATCACCTATTTTGCCCATCCCCCCACCCACCTCCTCTCTGGTAACCATTAGTTCTCTATAGTTAAGAGTCTGTTTCTTGGCTTCTCTCTCTCTCTTTTCCCCTTGCTCATTTGATTTGTTTCTTAAATTCCACATATGAATGAAATCATATGGTATTTGTCTTTCTCTGACTTATTTCACTTTGAATTCAGATTCTTGAAATACATTCGTGTTTGTTTCTTCAAGAATTTTTTTTTAAATCAAGTACCTTTAAAGGGTCAGAAATTTAATTTCATTATTTTCAGGGTATTTTAGAAATACTCAATTTATATAAGCAATTATTAATCTAGATATATCAATCAGAACAGAGCCTCTTTAATTTCCGAGATGTGGAGGTAGGAACTTTATATACTCACACAATCAGAGATGAAGTCATTTCTGAATTATAGACACATACATGTACAGGCACAGTGAAATAAAGCTTATAGCCCCAATTCTACAATTTTAATCATGGGTCAAGTATAAACACAGAAACATTAAACCTCCCTGGTACAGATATCAAGTACTTGTTCTGCTCCCAGAGGGCATGAAATTCTGCATTTATTTGCACTAAAAATAGACAAACAGAAAGACTGACAAACCGGATTCTCTGTTGTCTCTCATCCAGTGGGGACCAGATCTCTACAAGCCATCAATCTATTTAGGAAGATCTCCAGATGGTGGGACCATAAATATGAATTGTCACCACATGACCAAACAATTGCACTTTTAGGTATATACACAAGAAAATCAAAGCCATATGTTAACACAAAATCTTGTACACAAATTCTTATAGCAGCATTATTTATAATAGCCACAATGTTGGAAACAGCCTAAATGTCTATCAGCTGATAAACGGATAAACAATATGTGATCTAGGCATACGATGGATTATTTTCCAGCCGTAAAAAAAATGAAGTAGTGATAGACATTATAATGTGGACAAACCTTGAAAACATGCTAAGCAAAAGAAGCCAGATACAAAATGTCTCACATGAGCCTGTTTATATAAATGTCTAGACTAGGGAAACCAATATAGACAGAAAGTAGATTGTTTGCCAGGGGCTGGTAAAGAGTGAGGAATAAGGAGTTACTGCTTTAATGGGTAAAGGGTTTCTTTTGGGGGTTATGAAACTGTTCTGGAATCAGAAGTGATAGTGTCACAGCATTGTGAATGTATTAAAATACACTGAATTGCAGAGCACCTGGGTGGCTCAGTCAGTTAAGCATCCGAATCTTGATCTCAGCTCAGACCGTGATCTCAGGGTTGTCAGTTCAAACCCTCTGTTGGGCCCCACGCTGAGTGTAGAGCCTACTTAAAAACAAAACAAAACACTGAATTGTACACTTAAAAATGGATGGCCAGAATGGTGAATTTTATGTTATGTGGGCTTTACCTGACCAATAAAATGAAAAGAAAACAAAAACTCAAATTCCCAACCACGGCTGTCAATAGCCGAGAATAACTTACTGGCTAAAAATGAACCCAAAACAAAACAGAAACACTAATCAGGAAGAGAGAAAAACAAATTATAAAAAGATTTACCAATGTAATAATTGGTATACTGGAGTCACACTGAAGAGCCAAAAAAGACATGCCCGGGCTTTCAGTGTTCATGTGGTCCACATCTCTGTCATTGAAGATTACCTGGCTCTGCTAGGTCGAACAATTGGACATGGGTGTTTCAGAGCTAAAGATAATTACGGAAGAAGTATAAAATCATGGCACTTAGACAGACATGAACACATGTTGAAAAAATTTGTTTATCATATGAGCAAATTGGCAGATATTGTAACTAGTTCACAAGAGAATCGAAAGAAGAGACGCAGGAATATTGATCAGAAATAGTGAGAGGAATGTATAAATGGAGGCAAAATTGGTTTGATTACTGTGTGAGAGGGGGATGAATTGAGCCTGCCCTGGAGGTCGTGCATGTCTGTCACTGACCTACAATTTAAAAAGGGACAAAAGAGATTTTGAAGACAACGTAAGGCTGGAATACCTGGAGTGGTGTCCTATAGCCAAGGAAAAATTCACTGAAACAAATCTTTTGCTAGAATACTGCAGTCAAGGAGAATGTTCAAGTTCCCTCGTAAAGAGGGTCCAGTGCAGTCAACAGGGAGACCAGGTGTCTGTCATGGATGTTTCCAGGCCAGTCCTGAGCAGGGCACAGTGACACCAGCGACACCAGTGACATCATAATGTCGGAGGTGTCATATAAGCAGCTCCCTGCCCAGTGAGGGGCACACTTGGTAGGAGGCGGCGCCGCCATCCTGCCACCCTCGGGCCAGCGGGACGGTCAGGCCGGGCCGGTCGGGTTCCAACCCAGCACGCGGCATGTCTGGGAGGCGCCGCCGTCGGCACCGTCGCAGACGGAGGAGGCCCGCGGTGTCCCGCTCCAGGAGAGCCGAGCTGCAATTCCCGGTCAGCCGCGTGGAGCGTCTCCTGCGAGAGGGTCGCTACGCCCCGCGCCTGAGCGCGTCCACCCCGGTCTTCCTGACCGCCGTTCTCGAGTACCTGACGGCCAACATCCTGGAGCTGGCGGGCAAGGAGGCTCTGGACAGCCACAAGATGCGCATCACCCCGGAGCACGTGCAGCGAGCCCTGGGCAGCAACCAGCACCTCAGGGGTCTCCTTGAGAACACCACCTCCCGTCGGGTGGATGGGAGGCCCCGAGTTCGGAAGTGGTGATGCCCACGCCCCCTCGTCCGGACCCCGAAGCCGCCCACAGAGGAGGGAGGCCGGGCCTTGTGTCTGCACGTGACATTAAAGGAGTTAGCTCCAGGGCCGTGCCTCTGACCGGTGTCTGTCTCTGTCATTCGGAGGTAGCCGGAGGTGTCTGTCAGACATCCGGGAGGAGACCTCCCACGGGAGGTGGAGGGTGGACGGGGCGGTCGGTGTGGGATGCTGGACTCGGGCATTTCGGGGAGCGGTTTCGCTGGGGACAGTGCGGGAAGCGGCCCTGAGGGAGTAGCGGGTCAGGGGGAAGAGACTTCCTCACTGGCGCTGAGCCAGTCCAGGCTTGTGAGGCCAGGAGGCTGGCGGGGTGGGGGTGGCTCTCCCAGGCATGTTGAATGCCCAGAAGGAGGGTGGGGGCTGAAGACCACGACTGAGGGGCCACAGGCCTTATTCCTGACCGGAGACCATGTGGAAGTCAGGAGGTGATGGCAGTGGGGGTGGGTGGAGAGGGTGGCCTAGCAGCCGACACGCCCTTAACGGGCCAGGGCTTCGCGTGAAGATTGAGGAGCGACGGGGAAACCGTGAAGAGGTACACGTAGAAGGAACTATGCTCAGGTTGATTCGATGGCCTTATACCCCGCCTCATTCCAAAAAGGGGCTCGAGGTAGGGATTCTTAGCCAGTGCTGCGGTCCTCTGTGGAGTATATCCTTCCGCCGTCGCTCGCGGACACTGGTCACCCGTATAGTACTATGAAAGGTAGCATCTGGCCTAAGACATGCGATCCTAGACGTTCTTTTTAAAAACCATTTGTTAATGTTTCTCTATTTTGAGAGAGAGCATACAGGGAAGGGGCTGAACGAGAGGGAGAGGGAGAATCCCAAGGGAACTCCCTACCACCGGCGCAGAGCCCGATGCGGGGCTCCATCCCGGGAACTGTGAGATCATGACCTGAGCCAAAACCAACAGTCAGACCCTTGACTGAGCCTCCCAGGTGTCCCAATCCTATGAAGTTCTTAATGGTTACTGTTAATAGATTTATTTAGAAATATACGCCATTACAAACTCCTGTAGTAATCTCATTCTCCATGAAACACCTAACCCGTCTACGATCAGATACTTGATGGAGCAACATAGAGTTATCAGGGGCTGAATACGTGTTTGGAGAGGTACCAGTGTGTTCCGTGTAAGTTCTGTCCCGAGTGCTGGACTCGGGAGGACATACAGTTCTTACAAAGACTCTTGTGGTGTTTTGGGTTAAAAAGAGTTGTCACGTCAAGTGTTCTGGCAGTCTTTCCCCTTCCTGTGACTGTCAACATTTAATATTTTCTCCGGTTCATCATGTCCTCAAGACCCCACCCCCCCCTGCAGCCCCCTGGACTGTCACAGAGGGCTGGTCAGAGGTTGCCTAGGCAGCGTCGACAAAGGGATCAGAGGAGCTGGGTTGGCCATCCCAGTTCACCACTTTGTGGCCGTGTGATGTGGGACACTCCTCTGTTGCCTCTGGAAAGCACTTTCCTGTGTGAAATGGGGATAATAAGGGTTCCCCCATCTTTGGATTTTTGCCAAGATTAAGTCATTGCGTGCCTGTCAACTGGCGCATAGCGCAGCGCCCGGCACAGGGTGCGCCCTGAGTGCGTAGCTGCACGTCTCTCCCTTTCTGTAGACCACATGCTTAGGCGTGCTTCCCCAGGTGCCCCTGGCCTGGATCTCACGCGATGGCCGGGGGCCTGGGCCACTGGCTGAGACCGCAGCCTGCTGAACCTTGGGGAGAGACAGAGTGCCACGCAGAGGAAGCAGCCAGAGGTACACCCAGGAACCAGACAGGCCTCAGCCTGGTTTCCTCTCTGCTCCCCTCTGCCTGGGGACTCACCCTCTCTCTGCTTCCTGCCACCATCTTTTAAAGTATGGTGTTGGCTTAGCCTTTACCTACTTCATAGGAGTGTCCTGACAATAATAGTGTCAGGGTTGTGTTTAGAGCTGATTTGAATATGTGCTCGTACAAATCCAACAAACTTTTCTTGCTCCACAATGCCATTCAACCAAACAGTTACAGAAACCTCACTGTCAAGATGTCTGCCTTTCCAAGTTGTGATTTACTGTAGAGAGCCAGGAAGCCCTCTTTGCCTTAGCCAAGCTCAACTGTTACCCCTGTGTTCATTTGAGTAGCAAGCAGGTATCTCTCTCTCTGTCTCTCTCTCTCTCTCTCTCTCTCTCTCTCTCTCTCTCTGTCTCACAGTTGCAGGTGGAGATTCGCCTTCACCTGGTTACAGGATAGCACCCACATTGCCACCTCATCCCTGAAGTTGAGTTTCTTTGTGACCAGGGCATGGTTTCTCATATTTCAGTGTCCTTCAGCCAACAGGGACTGCCTCCAGGGTGGATCATGCAAGGGAATCAGTCAGTGTGCTAAGATTTTGATATGTTGGTTAAAAAGCTGTCTGATTTTTAGAAGCAGTTGATTTGGCTCATGGCTTTGGCTTGTTTTAGCACAAAATAGTCCCCTGGGTACTTCACCAGAAGGCCCAGCAAAGGAATTTATAAAGGCCAGAGAGGAGCACCTCAGGGGCTCAGTCTGTTAAGCGTCCAACTTTGGCTCAGGTCATGGTCTCACGGTTCGTGGTTTTGAGCCACACATCCAGCTCTGTGCCCACAGCTGAGAACCTGGACCCTGCTTCGGATTCTGTGTCTCCCTCTCTCTCTGCCCCTCCCTTGCTTGCTTGCTCTCTCTCTCTCTCTCTCTCTCTCTCTCGAAAATAAACATTAAGGCCAGAGAGGTGAGAGTAGGTGGATAAACCATGTTGGGTTAGCAGACCTGTGTGGTCAGGTGGTCACTTTACAGTCCATGCAGTAATCCACACTAATGGTCTCTGTGACACCTGTAGGGAGCCAGACTTCCTGGGCTCCTTCACACTGTCTGGTGTCCAAAGTGGAATTTGAAGGTTTAATGACCCTGTGTTGGCAAGCCCTCTGTGGTCACAGGGGCATGGGACAATCAGGCAGAGCAATACTGCCATCCCTTTAAGAATTGTACTTCAGGGGAGCCTGGGTGACTGAACCAGTTAAGCGGCTGACTCTTGGTTTTAGCTCAGGTCATAATCTCATGGTTCTTGGGACGGAGCCCCATGTTGGGCTTTGTGCTAACAGCATGGAGCCTGCTTGGGATTCATTCATATATTCATTCATTCATTCATTCATTCATTCTCTCTCTCTCGATAAATAATAAATTTTAAAAAAAGAACTGTGCTTCAGCTATGCTTGTGGATTTCACAGGAAACATGGGGGCCAGGGCCAGTACAGGATGGGTGTAAATGCAGCCCCTGCCAAATCCCCCTCCTACACGTGCACAGGAATCCTCCACTCAGGGGAGGCAGGTGGAGAGGGGGAATCACTGCTCCTGGGAAAGAATGAGCCACCAAGTTTAGGCCCTTTGTGCATTTCAAAAAAGTAGGAGGTGGAGGATGGTGAGGAAGGATCAGCTCTAGCTTGGGCCCTGGAGGGAGGACACCGTTGATGACCAGTGCCCTGTTGGGAATGGGAAACTAAAACCAGAGTGAGTGGGGTCCGGGGCTGGGGGGTGTGTAGCTGCCAAACTAGGTCTGGGATCCAAAGGTGTATGAGGATAGGCTGAGGTCAGACACGGGTCAGCACAGCAGAAAACATAATGTGTGAGAAGAGATGAGCCCAAGAGTTGAGTCTGGGGGAATCTGGAAGGTTGTGTGGGCTCGGGGTTGGCATGAGCACAAGGCATGGGGATTAGGCTGGGCTCCCACTGAGAACAGCCTTTGGGAACAGAGACGGTTGAAGGCCCAGGCTCCCTTAGTTCCTCAATCTGACATCCTACAGGATGTGGCCAGAATGCAGGTAGCAGATGGGATCATTAGGCCTACAGTGATGTATTTACAGGAAAATGAATCAGCTGCCAGCATTTAAAATAAAGAATTTTTAACATAAAAACCTCAGTCACTGGCTTCTCGGGTGAAGTCAACATGTCTGCACACACGTGTTTATTGTCACATGAAGATGTCTGGCTGCTGTCCCGTGACTACTGGGCCTCTCTGGTTTGCCACAGTGCTCACCCTTCGCCGTTGTATCTCATGTATGACCCACGTCACTCCTTGACAGTACCGTCCCGTCTCTTAAAGTTGCTTGAGTTCGTTATCCTCACCATCCTAACACCAGTTTTCTGAAGGGTAAAGTTCTCTCCTTCAATAGATTAGAACAGCACAGTGCTCCTCACAGTTGTCTTTGGTATGGGGCCAGTATTTTCTGTTGTTCAGATAGATTGTGAACTGATATGTGGTCCTATTTTCCTAGGACTAGAATGGAGTTTACCTTTGACTCTTCACTCGAATTCAGCAACATCTGAACTAGTATATACTCTGTTCAACAAGAAGAGTCCACTCACTTAAATGTTGTGGCAAAACCCACGATTGCCGTAAAGGTCGCTAAATGCCGACCATTTCCGAAGCGGTCGTAGCTGATCAGTAACATAATTTAATGATCTACATCAGTCCCTAAATCACATTTGAATAGCACTGTAAGAGTGAATTTATTTTACCTTATTCTTTAAGGAGTATGGTTTCAAATCTAGGAAAGGCCTCGAATAGGACCTGTATTTGATGTTTCATGTAGTGTTTCTGCTTCAGAGTCCTTCATGAAAACAGAAGACTGGTACGTCATGTATTTAGGGTTTTGAAATCGCTGTGGGGAAAATCTCTCTCCACTGCATCTTTTTAAACAAAATCGAAAGGAAACCGGTTGGCGGCAAGGAGGCAGGTCAGGTAGTGTCGTTGTGGGACGCTTGGGTTCTGCCACATAGGATGAAAGGAATTCACCAACTCGACTGTGGAGGAGAGAGCTTTCATGACATACTGGGACAGCAGAGTGCCAGAAGAGGGAGGAAAGTCAGGTTCTGGTCTCCCACGGGTGTGGTTTCCTTGGGGGCGCATCAGCTTCCACAGCTATAAAATGAGGAGGTTGGACAAAATTGTTTCAGAGGTCTGCTCAAGGTGTACAATTACCAGTCTGAGCTTTTCCCAACAGAAGTCTGTACTGACAGTGGGTAAGTGGGGCACAGAGGACAGGAATTATTTTTTAGGGTGTCCATTTTACAGCTGAGGCCACTCTGGCCCAGAGCTGACCCTCAACTCTCCAAACGTCACATGGCCAATGGGCAGAACAGTGAGTATGCCAGTCCTGTTCTCGTACCTGTTGTTGGGGCTCCTGTGCTACTATAGGCTGAGAGATGAGCCTCAAGAGACAAAGTGTGTAATACTCTCCTCTGGGATAAAGAAGCTACTCTCTTGGATACAGAGATGTCGGGGTTTATTGGATCTCTGGGTAAGCACGAGCAACAACTCTCAAGAACTTTTACTTGTATTTATTTCAGAAAGGGTTAGGATCAAGGACTGATTTTATGGTTCAGGCCTTTCAATTTGCAAATCCAGGTCTTCTTCCACTGGGCATTGTAATAGTTGTGTCATGAACCCACCCCCTCAAATAAGGTGTTTTTGAGATTCTCTGTCCACTGACATGGTCTTAAAGGTGATTATGTGATGACATCGGAAGCCTGTGCTTAAGAGTTTATTCTTGAGGTGTCTAAGTTACTGTCCTTTTTTATGGTTCGGAGACCATCCTTAGTTGCTGAAGGCAAAATCTCTGGGCTGTAGATGGCTTATAAGGCCTTCAGGGAAGCATCAGTGTAAATCAAAATAACAAACTGGAGGAGACAGATACTTATGGCTGAGATCAACTTGGTGATAATCCTCATAAGTAAAACTCTTGTGGGAGGGCATAACAATAAAAGTGCAACTACAGGTGAAATTACCTTTTTCTGTCATATGTAAAAGAAAAGGCAGAAAAGAGTTTTTGACTCAGTGTCTGTAAGCATAATGATGTTACCCTTTTTCAAAAAAGTATGGAATCGGTTCTAGACTTATGGAGTTTAATAAAATCCCCTTGGTGCATTAGAGTTCTCCAGAAAAAAAAAAACTGAACCAGTAGGATATATCTATCTATATCTATATCTATATCTATATCTATATCTATATCTATATCTATCTATATCTATATCTCTGCATGTGTGTACATATACATGTGATTGGTTCATGTGGTTATCTGATCTAACAAGTCCTAATTCTGTAAGGCAGTCCAGCAGGCTGGGAACTCTGGCCAGATTTCTACGTTACAGTGTGGCCAAATTCTTTGCCAAGAAATCTCAGTTTTTGTTCTTTAGACTTTCAGCTGATTGTGTGATGGTAATTTCCTTTCCTTATAGTCAACTGATTGTAGATGTTAAACTCATTTAAAAAGTATCTTCACAGCAACACCTAGACTTGTATTTGGCCAGATGAGTCGGCACCGTAGCCTAGCAAAATTGACACGTAAAACATAACCATTATAATAGGTAGGTCTGATGTGCATCCTCAGTTGAAAAGCACTGGCCTAGAAGATGCTAGATTGAAATTTTATAAGGAAGATTGCAACCAAATATTTAAAAGTAATAAATGATGTCTGATAATACTATAGTGTTGTTGCCTAAATCACTGGAGAAAACCCCACCAGGACTCTGATAATCAGAAACATCTCATGGATAGTGAGACCATTGACAAATCTCTAGAGACTTCCCGTACAATATATAAGATTTTAAACACTTACATTAATATTTTCTCTGTTAATATTGAACAAAGAGAAGTCCAAGTACTTGTTTTGATTTGAGAATTTTCTGTGCAACTCATCAGTAGTAACGTGTGCGGTAAATCCAATCATTTCTAGCACTTCTCTTTTTTTTTATAAAGTGAAAAATCTTTATGACTTTCTGGGGACCCTGTGAGAAATCAGTTTAAAACCAAAGACAGTTTTAAGTGCAAAAGATAATGCAAAGTATTATTTTCTTTCAGTCTTCATTTTAGATTGTATTTTGGGAATGCTAAACTCAAAAGTTGCCTAGACGTTTGCATGCTTAAGGTAGAATCATGAGAGCCTGAGAACGTGAATGGTTGTAGCTTGGCTGTCTACTAATTCAGTGTCAAGACAACATTTAAGTAAATGTAGACAAGTCCTTAAAACTTCAGAAATGCAGAGCTATTATTATTTTGAAGAGAATACTCCCAAGCATGTTGAAGTCAGAACAAAGGAATATTCTGGTGAGATACAGAATCTGCTACTTGGGCAAACTATGTATAGAGTAATATGGTAGGGTGAAATAAGGCTTTCTCAAATACTCAGGTCCTAATCCCTAGAATGTGGGGATGTTACTTTCTCTCTTGCAGATGGGACTTTTAGATTTAAGTTACAGATATTGAGGTGGGAAGATTATCCTGGATAATTGTGGTTGGCCCGAGAAATTGGAGTGCCCTTATATAAGGGAAGCAAAGGGAAATTTTAATACATAAGCAAAAGGCAATGTGACCACTGAAACGAGATGCTGTATGGCTGGCTTTGAAGATGGAGGAAGAAGTCATGAATAAAGAAATGCAAAGAATTCAGCTCTAGAAGCTGGAGAAGGCAAGGAAATGGATTCTACCTTGGAACTTTCAAAGGTCATGCAGCCCTGTTCACACCTTGCTTTTAGCCTGGTGAAACCGATTTCAGATTTATGACCTAGAAGAGAATCAATGTGCATTGTTTGCAGCCACCATAGGAAGCTAATACAGGTGAAGGGTCATCTTTGACAACCACTTATGAAGAACTAACACTGGGGCACTTGGGTGGCTCTGTTGGTGAAGGGTCATCTTTGATAACCACTTATGAAGAACTAACACTGGGGCACTTGGGTGGCTCTGTTGGTGAAGCGTCCAGCACTTGTTTTTGGCTCAGGTCGTCATCTCACAGTTCATGAGTTATAAGCCCTGTGGTGGGGACTGTGCTGACAGCGTGGAGCCTGCTTGGGATTCTCTGTCTCTCCCCCTCTCTCTCTGCTCTTCCCCTTCTCTCTCTCTCTCTCTCTCTCTCTCTCTCTCTCTCTCTCTCAAAATAAATAAATAAACTTTAAAAAAGAAGATGTGACAAACGCTGTAAGGAAACTTAGCCTTTTTCACAGAGAACAAACTAAATTCTGTGATTGCTTCAATATAATATTTGTGTTTTCTTAATTTATTTTTTATTTTTTATTCTGAAGTTAGTTAACATACAGTGTAGTCTTGGCTTCAGGAGTAGAACCCAGTGATTCATCTCATACATATGACAGCTAGTGCTCCTCCCAAAAAGTGCCCTTCGTAATGCCTGTCACCCATTTAACCCATCCCCCTACCCACCCCCCTTCCATCAACTCTCAGTTTTCTGTATTTAAGAGTCTCTTAAAGTTTTCCTCTCTCTCTGTTTTTATCTTATTTTTCCTTCCCTTCCCCTTTGTTCATCTGTTTTGTTTCTTAAATTCCTCATATGAGTGAAATCATATGATATTTGTCTTTTTCTTACTGACTTTGCTTAGCATAATACATTCTAGTTCCATCCACATTGGAATCTTACCATTGGTAACACTTCATTCTTTTTCATCACCCAGTAGCATTCCATTGTGTGTGTGTGTATATATGTACGTATATATACACACTACATCTTCTTAATCCATCAGTTGATGGACATTTGGGCTCTTTTCATACTTTGGCTATTGTTGATAGCGCTGCTATAAACATTGGGGTGCATGTGCCCCTTCGAAACAGCATACCTGTAGCCCTTGGATAAATACCTAGTAGTGCAATTGCTGGCTTGTAGGGTAGTTCTATTTTTAATTTTTTGAGGAACCTCCATGCTGTTTTCCAGAGTGGCTGCACCAGCTTGCATTCCCACCGGTAGTGTAAAAGGGTTCCCCTTTCTCCACATCCTCACCAACATCCGTTGTTGCCTGAGTTGTTCATGTTAGCCATTCTGACAGGTGTGAGGTGGTATCTCATTGTGGTGTTGACTTGTATTTCCCTGATGATGAGTGATGATGAGCATCTTTTCATAGGTCTGTTAGCCATCTGGATGTCTTCTTTGGAAAGGTGTCTGTTTATGTCTTCTGCCCATTTCTTCACTGGATTGTTTTTTAGGTGTTGAGTGTGATAAGTTCTTTATAAATTTTGGATACTAACCCTTTATCTGATACGTCGTTTGCAAATATCTTCTCCCATCCCATCAGTTGCTTTTTAGTTTTGTTGATTGTTTCCTTTGCTGTGCAGAAGCTTTTTCTCTTGATGAGGTACCAATAGTTCATTTTTGCTTTTATTTCCCTTGCCTCTGGCGACATGTCAAATAAGAAATTGCTGTGGCCAAGGTCAAAGAGGTTACAGCCCATTTTCTCCTCTAGGATTTTGATGGTTTTCTGCTTCACATTTAGGTCTTTCATCCATTTTGAATTTATTTTTGTGTCTGGTGTAAGAAAGTGGTCTATTTTCATTCTTCTGCATGTTTCTGTCTAGTTTTCCCAGTACCATTTGCTAAAGAGACTGTCTATTTTCTACTGGATATTCTTTCCTGCTTTGTCGAAGATTAGTTGGCCATATATTTGTAGGTCCATTTCTGGGTTCTCCATTCTTTTCCATTGATCTATGTCTGTTTCTCTGCCAGTACCATAC
The DNA here is from genome assembly GCF_018350175.1 of Felis catus. Taxonomy (NCBI): domain Eukaryota; kingdom Metazoa; phylum Chordata; class Mammalia; order Carnivora; family Felidae; genus Felis; species Felis catus. Next base: position 32,243,051 of record NC_058386.1, read on the forward strand.
GGTCTTGATGATTGCAGCTTTGTAATATAGTTTAAAGTCTGGGATTGTGATGCCTCCAGCTTTGGTTTTCTTTTCTTTTCTTTTTTTTAAATGTTTTTTTAACGTTTACTTATTATTGAGAGACAGAGCGAGACAGCATGAGCAGGGGAGGGGCAGAGAGAGGAGGAGACACAGAATCTGAAACAGGCTCCAGGCTCTGAGCTGTCAGCACAGAGCCCAACGCGGGGCTCAAACCTACAAACTGTGAGATCATGACCAGAGCCGAAGTTGGATGCTTAACCGACTGAGCCACCCAGGTGCCCCTGGTTTTTCTTTTTCAACATTACTTTAGCCATTTGGTGTCTTTTATGGTTCCATACAAATTGTAGGATTGTTTGTTCTAGCTCTGGGAAGAATGCTGGTGTTATTTTTTTTTTAAATTTTATTTCTTTAACTTTTTACTATTTTAATATTCATTTGTTTTTGAGAGGGACAGAGGCAGAGCACAAGTGGGGGAGGGGCAGAGAGAAAGGGAGATACAGACTATGAAGCCGGATTCAGGCTCTAAGCTGTCAGCACGGAGCCTGACATGAGACTTGAACTCCTGGACTGTGAGATTATGACCTGAGGTGAAGTTGGACGCTTTATCAACTGAACCACCCAGGTGCCCCTTAAAAATATTTTTTTAGAGTTTATTTATTTTTGAGACAAAGAGAGAGGGTGAAAGAGAGAGACAGAGACAGACAGATACAGAGTGCAGCAGGGGAGGTGCAGAGAGTGAGGGAGACATAGACTCTGAAACAGGCTCCAGGCTCCGAGCTGTCAGCACAGAGCCTGACATGGGGCTTGAACTCACGGACCATGAGATCATGACCTGAGCCAAAGTCAGACACTTGATTGACTGAGCCACCCAGGCACCCCAGAATGCTGGTGTTATGTTGATAATGTTGCATTGAATGTGTAGATTGCTTTCAGTAGTATCAACGTTTTAGCAATATTTGTTCTTCCAATCCTTGAGCATGGAATGTTTTTCCATTTCTTTGTGTCTTCTTCAATTTCTTTCATAAGCTTTCTATAGTTTTCAGTGTACACATCTTTTACCTCTTTGGTTAGGTTTATTCCTAAGTATATTAAGGTTTTTGGAGCAGTGTATAAATGGGATCAATTCCTCGTTTCTCTTTCTGCCGCCTCATTACTGGTGTATAGAAATGCATCCGATTTCCATACATTGATTTTATATCCTGCGACTTTCCTGAATTCCTCTAGCAGCTCTAACAGTTTTTTGGTGGAAACTTTTGGGTTTTCCGTGTAGAGTATCACGTCCTCTGTGAAGAGTGAAGGTTTGACTTCTTTTTTGCCAATTTGGATGCCTTTTATTTCGTTGTCTGAATGCTGAGGCTAGGTCTTCCAACACTAATATTTGATTCTGAAGGGTCCAGGAGCTCTTTGAAATTCTTGTGAACAAACTTATTAGAACTGAACCAGATTTGGAAAAAAAAATTTTTTTTAATTTTGTTCCTTTTCAGATTCTCTTTTTGCAAACCTCCCATAGCATTCTGTGTGCATTCAGGTTTTGTCCTTCAAATTTGTCTGTTATATTCTGAACCAACATGCCATTTTACTCCATAACAGAAACATTCTGTTTTAAACAAAGAAACAAAAAACCCACGTCATCTTGAAACTCCTAGTGGACTCTCGCTCATGTATGTTAGTTATAACTTTTAAGCAAAATCACTTGTATTTTATTGTGAAAACTACAGGGTGAATAATTGTGAATTTCTTTCATGTTAGTGGATTTAGCAGATTTCATGAACACACCTATCCCAGAATTACTCAGCCACATACTTATATAACTTCTCACTGTGGCAGAAATGACCATGGTCATGGGCAGGCTCAAAAATAGAGCCTCTTTGTAGCCTATGCAAATAAGAAGCAAAAATATACGAACTAGAATTATACTTAGTTATCAGTGTTTCAACATTCTGTCTTAAAAATTATCTAGGCACCTATGGGATGCCTGGGTGGCTCATTCAGTGAAGCATCCAACTCTTGGTTTCGGCTCAGGTCATGATCTCACAATTCATTAGAGTCTTGCATAGGGCTCTGTGAGCCTGCTTGGGGCTCTCTGTCCCTCTCTCTCTGCTCCTCCCCCACTTGCTCTCTCTGCCTCTCAAATAAATAAACATTAAAAAAATTAGGTATGTATTGAATGCCCATTAACTATCAGTCCAAAGTTATGCATTATCTAGAAATCTTAAAAATTATCTTCTCGTTGACATACTATGAAACGTGATTGCTTTGTAGAATGAAGTTTGTCCAACCAGTGATTCAATTTGGTTAATTATAAATTTATATATATATATATATATCATAATCTTAAACATAAAATACATTAACACCAGTTTATGTGATCAGTAAAAGTTTATAAGTTTAGGAAGAACATACCTGAGTAGTAGATAAATGCATATTTGTGTTATAGTTAACACTGATAAAAGAGAAAGGACTTAGTTGTTTTCATTAAATCTAGACGATTGAACTAGTCCTGTTTGCCAAAGATTTACTTAAATTGAATTTGATATCTTAAAATAGTTGTGATTTAGTTTCTGGGAGAATATATATTGTTTAGATCTACCTCATTTAAAGTATCATAGTTCGGTTTCCTTATTTTCAAGAAAATTTGGAAATACTCAATGTGTGTAAGCAATTATTTATCTAGAAATGCAATTTAAGAACAGAGCTCCCTTAATTTAAGAGATTTTATAATCTGTTAATATCATCCAGAGGTAGGAAAACATTGTACACTCACACAATCAAAGGTGAAGACCTTTGTGTATTAAAGACAGAGACATATGGGCCCAGACAAGTAGAGCTTATAGCTTCAATCCTATAATTTCAGGCATATGTCAAGTATAACACAGAAACAGCAAATCTCATCAGTCCAGATATCAAAAAGCTCTTCTCCCCTCAGAGAGTATGCAGTTCTTAATGGATTTGAACAAAGACTGGAAAATGAGGTTGTGTTTTGTCTTTCACCCAAAAGAAACTAGATCTCTTTGGACTCATTTTGAGAGATTTCCACATGGTCAGATCCTAAAACCAAACTCTGAACCATTTTTTTAAACAATGTTTATTGTGAGAGGGAGAGAATGAGTGAGCAAGCAGGGGAAGGGCAGAGAGAGAGGGAGACAGAATCCCAAGCAGGCTCCATAGTGCCAGAGTGGAGCCCAACGTGGGGCTTGAACCCGTGAACCCTGAGCTCATGACCCGAAACAAAATCAAGAGTTGGATGCTTAACTGACTGAGCCACCCAGGCACCCCCCCCCCCCGCCAGTCATTTTGGTTAACGATAAAAATAAATCATTGGCTGTAAATGAACAAAAATGAAACAGAAACACAAAGTTAGCAGAGAAGGAAATTAAAATTATTAAAAATTTAAATTAGAAAAAATCAACAAAGTGCTCTTGGTGCTTTGGATTCACCTAGAAGAAATGAGACACCCCTGGGTATTAACTGAGAATGAGGTACACATTTTTGTCTTTGAATTTTATCTGGCTCTGACAGGTGAATCTAGTGGGCATATCACTGTGACCTCCAAAACAGTTAGAAGATATTTTCAAAGAGAGTGAACTCATGACCTTTATATCGATGTAACATGAAAATGTGTTAAGAGTCTTCACTGATGAGGAATTGGCGGATATTGTAACCAATCCAGAAGAGAATCCAAAGAACGTAGAAATATTGATAATCTTTAAATGTGTCAACGGGGGCAAAATTGGGTTGAGTTTGGACCTCTACTGGACAAAGCATTCAGTACGTGTGTCCGTGACTGGCAATTTACAAAGGGCTGTCAAAGAGCTCAAAGACCATGGAAGGCCAGACCAGGTAACCTGGAGGGGAGTGTCCTCAAGACAGAGCACTGTGTCAGTGGCAACGTTCCCGTTCTTGTTTGTACCAGACTGTTGAGGGCCAGGAGAAAGAGTTCCCTCGTAAAGAGGGTCCAGTGCAGTCAACAGGGAGACCAGGTGTCTGTCATGGATGTTTCCAGGCCAGTCCTGAGCAGGGCACAGTGACACCAGCGACACCAGTGACATCATAATGTCGGAGGTGTCATATAAGCAGCTCCCTGCCCAGTGAGGGGCACACTTGGTAGGAGGCGGCGCCGCCATCCTGCCACCCTCGGGCCAGCGGGACGGTCAGGCCGGGCCGATCGGGTTCCAACCCAGCACGCGGCATGTCTGGGAGGCGCCGCCGTCGGCACCGTCGCAGACGGAGGAGGCCCGCGGTGTCCCGCTCCAGGAGAGCCGAGCTGCAATTCCCGGTCAGCCGCGTGGAGCGTCTCCTGCGAGAGGGTCGCTACGCCCCGCGCCTGAGCGCGTCCACCCCGGTCTTCCTGACCGCCGTTCTCGAGTACCTGACGGCCAACATCCTGGAGCTGGCGGGCAAGGAGGCTCTGGACAGCCACAAGATGCGCATCACCCCGGAGCACGTGCAGCGAGCCCTGGGCAGCAACCAGCACCTCAGGGGTCTCCTTGAGAACACCACCTCCCGTCGGGTGGATGGGAGGCCCCGAGTTCGGAAGTGGTGATGCCCACGCCCCCTCGTCCGGACCCCGAAGCCGCCCACAGAGGAGGGAGGCCGGGCCTTGTGTCTGCACGTGACATTAAAGGAGTTAGCTCCAGGGCCGTGCCTCTGACCGGTGTCTGTCTCTGTCATTCGGAGGTAGCCGGAGGTGTCTGTCAGACATCCGGGAGGAGACCTCCCACGGGAGGTGGAGGGTGGACGGGGCGGTCGGTGTGGGATGCTGGACTCGGGCATTTCGGGGAGCGGTTTCGCTGGGGACAGTGCGGGAAGCGGCCCTGAGGGAGTAGCGGGTCAGGGGGAAGAGACTTCCTCACTGGCGCTGAGCCAGTCCAGGCTTGTGAGGCCAGGAGGCTGGCGGGGTGGGGGTGGCTCTCCCAGGCATGTTGAATGCCCAGAAGGAGGGTGGGGGCTGAAGACCACGACTGAGGGGCCACAGGCCTTATTCCTGACCGGAGACCATGTGGAAGTCAGGAGGTGATGGCAGTGGGGGTGGGTGGAGAGGGTGGCCTAGCAGCCGACACGCCCTTAACGGGCCAGGGCTTCGCGTGAAGATTGAGGAGCGACGGGGAAACCGTGAAGAGGTACACGTAGAAGGAACTATGCTCAGGTTGATTCGATGGCCTTATACCCCGCCTCATTCCAAAAAGGGGCTCGAGGTAGGGATTCTTAGCCAGTGCTGCGGTCCTCTGTGGAGTATATCCTTCCGCCGTCGCTCGCGGACACTGGTCACCCGTATAGTACTATGAAAGGTAGCATCTGGCCTAAGACATGCGATCCTAGACGTTCTTTTTAAAAACCATTTGTTAATGTTTCTCTATTTTGAGAGAGAGCATACAGGGAAGGGGCTGAACGAGAGGGAGAGGGAGAATCCCAAGGGAACTCCCTACCACCGGCGCAGAGCCCGATGCGGGGCTCCATCCCGGGAACTGTGAGATCATGACCTGAGCCAAAACCAACAGTCAGACCCTTGACTGAGCCTCCCAGGTGTCCCAATCCTATGAAGTTCTTAATGGTTACTGTTAATAGATTTATTTAGAAATATACTCCATTACAAACTCCTGTAGTAATCTCATTCTCCATGAAACACCTAACCCGTCTACGATCAGATACTTGATGGAGCAACATAGAGTTATCAGGGGCTGAATACGTGTTTGGAGAGGTACCAGTGTGTTCCGTGTAAGTTCTGTCCCGAGTGCTGGACTCGGGAGGACATACAGTTCTTACAAAGACTCTTGTGGTGTTTTGGGTTAAAAAGAGTTGTCACGTCAAGTGTTCTGGCAGTCTTTCCCCTTCCTGTGACTGTCAACATTTAATATTTTCTCCGGTTCATCATGTCCTCAAGACCCCACCCCCCCCTGCAGCCCCCTGGACTGTCACAGAGGGCTGGTCAGAGGTTGCCTAGGCAGCGTCGACAAAGGGATCAGAGGAGCTGGGTTGGCCATCCCAGTTCACCACTTTGTGGCCGTGTGATGTGGGACACTCCTCTGTTGCCTCTGGAAAGCACTTTCCTGTGTGAAATGGGGATAATAAGGGTTCCCCCATCTTTGGATTTTTGCCAAGATTAAGTCATTGCGTGCCTGTCAACTGGCGCATAGCGCAGCGCCCGGCACAGGGTGCGCCCTGAGTGCGTAGCTGCACGTCTCTCCCTTTCTGTAGACCACATGCTTAGGCGTGCTTCCCCAGGTGCCCCTGGCCTGGATCTCACGCGATGGCCGGGGGCCTGGGCCACTGGCTGAGACCGCAGCCTGCTGAACCTTGGGGAGAGACAGAGTGCCACGCAGAGGAAGCAGCCAGAGGTACACCCAGGAACCAGACAGGCCTCAGCCTGGTTTCCTCTCTGCTCCCCTCTGCCTGGGGACTCACCCTCTCTCTGCTTCCTGCCACCATCTTTTAAAGTATGGTGTTGGCTTAGCCTTTACCTACTTCATAGGAGTGTCCTGACAATAATAGTGTCAGGGTTGTGTTTAGAGCTGATTTGAATATGTGCTCGTACAAATCCAACAAACTTTTCTTGCTCCACAATGCCATTCAACCAAACAGTTACAGAAACCTCACTGTCAAGATGTCTGCCTTTCCAAGTTGTGATTTACTGTAGAGAGCCAGGAAGCCCTCTTTGCCTTAGCCAAGCTCAACTGTTACCCCTGTGTTCATTTGAGTAGCAAGCAGGTATCTCTCTCTCTGTCTCTCTCTCTCTCTCTCTCTCTCTCTCTCTCTCTCTGTCTCACAGTTGCAGGTGGAGATTCGCCTTCACCTGGTTACAGGATAGCACCCACATTGCCACCTCATCCCTGAAGTTGAGTTTCTTTGTGACCAGGGCATGGTTTCTCATATTTCAGTGTCCTTCAGCCAACAGGGACTGCCTCCAGGGTGGATCATGCAAGGGAATCAGTCAGTGTGCTAAGATTTTGATATGTTGGTTAAAAAGCTGTCTGATTTTTAGAAGCAGTTGATTTGGCTCATGGCTTTGGCTTGTTTTAGCACAAAATAGTCCCCTGGGTACTTCACCAGAAGGCCCAGCAAAGGAATTTATAAAGGCCAGAGAGGAGCACCTCAGGGGCTCAGTCTGTTAAGCGTCCAACTTTGGCTCAGGTCATGGTCTCACGGTTCGTGGTTTTGAGCCACACATCCAGCTCTGTGCCCACAGCTGAGAACCTGGACCCTGCTTCGGATTCTGTGTCTCCCTCTCTCTCTGCCCCTCCCTTGCTTGCTTGCTCTCTCTCTCTCTCTCTCTCTCTCTCTCTCGAAAATAAACATTAAGGCCAGAGAGGTGAGAGTAGGTGGATAAACCATGTTGGGTTAGCAGACCTGTGTGGTCAGGTGGTCACTTTACAGTCCATGCAGTAATCCACACTAATGGTCTCTGTGACACCTGTAGGGAGCCAGACTTCCTGGGCTCCTTCACACTGTCTGGTGTCCAAAGTGGAATTTGAAGGTTTAATGACCCTGTGTTGGCAAGCCCTCTGTGGTCACAGGGGCATGGGACAATCAGGCAGAGCAATACTGCCATCCCTTTAAGAATTGTACTTCAGGGGAGCCTGGGTGACTGAACCAGTTAAGCGGCTGACTCTTGGTTTTAGCTCAGGTCATAATCTCATGGTTCTTGGGACGGAGCCCCATGTTGGGCTTTGTGCTAACAGCATGGAGCCTGCTTGGGATTCATTCATATATTCATTCATTCATTCATTCATTCATTCATTCTCTCTCTCTCGATAAATAATAAATTTAAAAAAAAGAACTGTGCTTCAGCTATGCTTGTGGATTTCACAGGAAACATGGGGGCCAGGGCCAGTACAGGATGGGTGTAAATGCAGCCCCTGCCAAATCCCCCTCCTACACGTGCACAGGAATCCTCCACTCAGGGGAGGCAGGTGGAGAGGGGGAATCACTGCTCCTGGGAAAGAATGAGCCACCAAGTTTAGGCCCTTTGTGCATTTCAAAAAAGTAGGAGGTGGAGGATGGTGAGGAAGGATCAGCTCTAGCTTGGGCCCTGGAGGGAGGACACCGTTGATGACCAGTGCCCTGTTGGGAATGGGAAACTAAAACCAGAGTGAGTGGGGTCCGGGGCTGGGGGGTGTGTAGCTGCCAAACTAGGTCTGGGATCCAAAGGTGTATGAGGATAGGCTGAGGTCAGACACGGGTCAGCACAGCAGAAAACATAATGTGTGAGAAGAGATGAGCCCAAGAGTTGAGTCTGGGGGAATCTGGAAGGTTGTGTGGGCTCGGGGTTGGCATGAGCACAAGGCATGGGGATTAGGCTGGGCTCCCACTGAGAACAGCCTTTGGGAACAGAGACGGTTGAAGGCCCAGGCTCCCTTAGTTCCTCAATCTGACATCCTACAGGATGTGGCCAGAATGCAGGTAGCAGATGGGATCATTAGGCCTACAGTGATGTATTTACAGGAAAATGAATCAGCTGCCAGCATTTAAAATAAAGAATTTTTAACATAAAAACCTCAGTCACTGGCTTCTCGGGTGAAGTCAACATGTCTGCACACACGTGTTTATTGTCACATGAAGATGTCTGGCTGCTGTCCCGTGACTACTGGGCCTCTCTGGTTTGCCACAGTGCTCACCCTTCGCCGTTGTATCTCATGTATGACCCACGTCACTCCTTGACAGTACCGTCCCGTCTCTTAAAGTTGCTTGAGTTCGTTATCCTCACCATCCTAACACCAGTTTTCTGAAGGGTAAAGTTCTCTCCTTCAATAGATTAGAACAGCACAGTGCTCCTCACAGTTGTCTTTGGTATGGGGCCAGTATTTTCTGTTGTTCAGATAGATTGTGAACTGATATGTGGTCCTATTTTCCTAGGACTAGAATGGAGTTTACCTTTGACTCTTCACTCGAATTCAGCAACATCTGAACTAGTATATACTCTGTTCAACAAGAAGAGTCCACTCACTTAAATGTTGTGGCAAAACCCACGATTGCCGTAAAGGTCGCTAAATGCCGACCATTTCCGAAGCGGTCGTAGCTGATCAGTAACATAATTTAATGATCTACATCAGTCCCTAAATCACATTTGAATAGCACTGTAAGAGTGAATTTATTTTACCTTATTCTTTAAGGAGTATGGTTTCAAATCTAGGAAAGGCCTCGAATAGGACCTGTATTTGATGTTTCATGTAGTGTTTCTGCTTCAGAGTCCTTCATGAAAACAGAAGACTGGTACGTCATGTATTTAGGGTTTTGAAATCGCTGTGGGGAAAATCTCTCTCCACTGCATCTTTTTAAACAAAATCGAAAGGAAACCGGTTGGCGGCAAGGAGGCAGGTCAGGTAGTGTCGTTGTGGGACGCTTGGGTTCTGCCACATAGGATGAAAGGAATTCACCAACTCGACTGTGGAGGAGAGAGCTTTCATGACATACTGGGACAGCAGAGTGCCAGAAGAGGGAGGAAAGTCAGGTTCTGGTCTCCCACGGGTGTGGTTTCCTTGGGGGCGCATCAGCTTCCACAGCTATAAAATGAGGAGGTTGGACAAAATTGTTTCAGAGGTCTGCTCAAGGTGTACAATTACCAGTCTGAGCTTTTCCCAACAGAAGTCTGTACTGACAGTGGGTAAGTGGGGCACAGAGGACAGGAATTATTTTTTAGGGTGTCCATTTTACAGCTGAGGCCACTCTGGCCCAGAGCTGACCCTCAACTCTCCAAACGTCACATGGCCAATGGGCAGAACAGTGAGTATGCCAGTCCTGTTCTCGTACCTGTTGTTGGGGCTCCTGTGCTACTATAGGCTGAGAGATGAGCCTCAAGAGACAAAGTGTGTAATACTCTCCTCTGGGATAAAGAAGCTACTCTCTTGGATACAGAGATGTCGGGGTTTATTGGATCTCTGGGTAAGCACGAGCAACAACTCTCAAGAACTTTTACTTGTATTTATTTCAGAAAGGGTTAGGATCAAGGACTGATTTTATGGTTCAGGCCTTTCAATTTGCAAATCCAGGTCTTCTTCCACTGGGCATTGTAATAGTTGTGTCATGAACCCACCCCCTCAAATAAGGTGTTTTTGAGATTCTCTGTCCACTGACATGGTCTTAAAGGTGATTATGTGATGACATCGGAAGCCTGTGCTTAAGAGTTTATTCTTGAGGTGTCTAAGTTACTGTCCTTTTTTATGGTTCGGAGACCATCCTTAGTTGCTGAAGGCAAAATCTCTGGGCTGTAGATGGCTTATAAGGCCTTCAGGGAAGCATCAGTGTAAATCAAAATAACAAACTGGAGGAGACAGATACTTATGGCTGAGATCAACTTGGTGATAATCCTCATAAGTAAAACTCTTGTGGGAGGGCATAACAATAAAAGTGCAACTACAGGTGAAATTACCTTTTTCTGTCATATGTAAAAGAAAAGGCAGAAAAGAGTTTTTGACTCAGTGTCTGTAAGCATAATGATGTTACCCTTTTTCAAAAAAGTATGGAATCGGTTCTAGACTTATGGAGTTTAATAAAATCCCCTTGGTGCATTAGAGTTCTCCAGAAAAAAAAAAACTGAACCAGTAGGATATATCTATCTATATCTATATCTATATCTATATCTATATCTATATCTATCTATATCTATATCTCTGCATGTGTGTACATATACATGTGATTGGTTCATGTGGTTATCTGATCTAACAAGTCCTAATTCTGTAAGGCAGTCCAGCAGGCTGGGAACTCTGGCCAGATTTCTACGTTACAGTGTGGCCAAATTCTTTGCCAAGAAATCTCAGTTTTTGTTCTTTAGACTTTCAGCTGATTGTGTGATGGTAATTTCCTTTCCTTATAGTCAACTGATTGTAGATGTTAAACTCATTTAAAAAGTATCTTCACAGCAACACCTAGACTTGTATTTGGCCAGATGAGTCGGCACCGTAGCCTAGCAAAATTGACACGTAAAACATAACCATTATAATAGGTAGGTCTGATGTGCATCCTCAGTTGAAAAGCACTGGCCTAGAAGATGCTAGATTGAAATTTTATAAGGAAGATTGCAACCAAATATTTAAAAGTAATAAATGATGTCTGATAATACTATAGTGTTGTTGCCTAAATCACTGGAGAAAACCCCACCAGGACTCTGATAATCAGAAACATCTCATGGATAGTGAGACCATTGACAAATCTCTAGAGACTTCCCGTACAATATATAAGATTTTAAACACTTACATTAATATTTTCTCTGTTAATATTGAACAAAGAGAAGTCCAAGTACTTGTTTTGATTTGAGAATTTTCTGTGCAACTCATCAGTAGTAACGTGTGCGGTAAATCCAATCATTTCTAGCACTTCTCTTTTTTTTTATAAAGTGAAAAATCTTTATGACTTTCTGGGGACCCTGTGAGAAATCAGTTTAAAACCAAAGACAGTTTTAAGTGCAAAAGATAATGCAAAGTATTATTTTCTTTCAGTCTTCATTTTAGATTGTATTTTGGGAATGCTAAACTCAAAAGTTGCCTAGACGTTTGCATGCTTAAGGTAGAATCATGAGAGCCTGAGAACGTGAATGGTTGTAGCTTGGCTGTCTACTAATTCAGTGTCAAGACAACATTTAAGTAAATGTAGACAAGTCCTTAAAACTTCAGAAATGCAGAGCTATTATTATTTTGAAGAGAATACTCCCAAGCATGTTGAAGTCAGAACAAAGGAATATTCTGGTGAGATACAGAATCTGCTACTTGGGCAAACTATGTATAGAGTAATATGGTAGGGTGAAATAAGGCTTTCTCAAATACTCAGGTCCTAATCCCTAGAATGTGGGGATGTTACTTTCTCTCTTGCAGATGGGACTTTTAGATTTAAGTTACAGATATTGAGGTGGGAAGATTATCCTGGATAATTGTGGTTGGCCCGAGAAATTGGAGTGCCCTTATATAAGGGAAGCAAAGGGAAATTTTAATACATAAGCAAAAGGCAATGTGACCACTGAAACGAGATGCTGTATGGCTGGCTTTGAAGATGGAGGAAGAAGTCATGAATAAAGAAATGCAAAGAATTCAGCTCTAGAAGCTGGAGAAGGCAAGGAAATGGATTCTACCTTGGAACTTTCAAAGGTCATGCAGCCCTGTTCACACCTTGCTTTTAGCCTGGTGAAACCGATTTCAGATTTATGACCTAGAAGAGAATCAATGTGCATTGTTTGCAGCCACCATAGGAAGCTAATACAGGTGAAGGGTCATCTTTGACAACCACTTATGAAGAACTAACACTGGGGCACTTGGGTGGCTCTGTTGGTGAAGGGTCATCTTTGATAACCACTTATGAAGAACTAACACTGGGGCACTTGGGTGGCTCTGTTGGTGAAGCGTCCAGCACTTGTTTTTGGCTCAGGTCGTCATCTCACAGTTCATGAGTTATAAGCCCTGTGGTGGGGACTGTGCTGACAGCGTGGAGCCTGCTTGGGATTCTCTGTCTCTCCCCCTCTCTCTCTGCTCTTCCCCTTCTCTCTCTCTCTCTCTCTCTCTCTCTCTCTCTCTCTCTCTCAAAATAAATAAATAAACTTTAAAAAAGAAGATGTGACAAACGCTGTAAGGAAACTTAGCCTTTTTCACAGAGAACAAACTAAATTCTGTGATTGCTTCAATATAATATTTGTGTTTTCTTAATTTATTTTTTATTTTTTATTCTGAAGTTAGTTAACATACAGTGTAGTCTTGGCTTCAGGAGTAGAACCCAGTGATTCATCTCATACATATGACAGCTAGTGCTCCTCCCAAAAAGTGCCCTTCGTAATGCCTGTCACCCATTTAACCCATCCCCCTACCCACCCCCCTTCCATCAACTCTCAGTTTTCTGTATTTAAGAGTCTCTTAAAGTTTTCCTCTCTCTCTGTTTTTATCTTATTTTTCCTTCCCTTCCCCTTTGTTCATCTGTTTTGTTTCTTAAATTCCTCATATGAGTGAAATCATATGATATTTGTCTTTTTCTTACTGACTTTGCTTAGCATAATACATTCTAGTTCCATCCACATTGGAATCTTACCATTGGTAACACTTCATTCTTTTTCATCACCCAGTAGCATTCCATTGTGTGTGTGTGTATATATGTACGTATATATACACACTACATCTTCTTAATCCATCAGTTGATGGACATTTGGGCTCTTTTCATACTTTGGCTATTGTTGATAGCGCTGCTATAAACATTGGGGTGCATGTGCCCCTTCGAAACAGCATACCTGTAGCCCTTGGATAAATACCTAGTAGTGCAATTGCTGGCTTGTAGGGTAGTTCTATTTTTAATTTTTTGAGGAACCTCCATGCTGTTTTCCAGAGTGGCTGCACCAGCTTGCATTCCCACCGGTAGTGTAAAAGGGTTCCCCTTTCTCCACATCCTCACCAACATCCGTTGTTGCCTGAGTTGTTCATGTTAGCCATTCTGACAGGTGTGAGGTGGTATCTCATTGTGGTGTTGACTTGTATTTCCCTGATGATGAGTGATGATGAGCATCTTTTCATATGTCTGTTAGCCATCTGGATGTCTTCTTTGGAAAGGTGTCTGTTTATGTCTTCTGCCCATTTCTTCACTGGATTGTTTTTTAGGTGTTGAGTGTGATAAGTTCTTTATAAATTTTGGATACTAACCCTTTATCTGATACGTCGTTTGCAAATATCTTCTCCCATCCCATCAGTTGCTTTTTAGTTTTGTTGATTGTTTCCTTTGCTGTGCAGAAGCTTTTTCTCTTGATGAGGTACCAATAGTTCATTTTTGCTTTTATTTCCCTTGCCTCTGGCGACATGTCAAATAAGAAATTGCTGTGGCCAAGGTCAAAGAGGTTACAGCCCATTTTCTCCTCTAGGATTTTGATGGTTTTCTGCTTCACATTTAGGTCTTTCATCCATTTTGAATTTATTTTTGTGTCTGGTGTAAGAAAGTGGTCTATTTTCATTCTTCTGCATGTTTCTGTCTAGTTTTCCCAGTACCATTTGCTAAAGAGACTGTCTATTTTCTACTGGATATTCTTTCCTGCTTTGTCGAAGATTAGTTGGCCATATATTTGTAGGTCCATTTCTGGGTTCTCCATTCTTTTCCATTGATCTATGTCTGTTTCTCTGCCAGTACCATACGGTCTTGATGATTGCAGCTTTGTAATATAGTTTAAAGTCTGGGATTGTGATGCCTCCAGCTTTGGTTTTCTTTTCTTTTCTTTTTTTTAAATGTTTTTTTAACGTTTACTTATTATTGAGAGACAGAGCGAGACAGCATGAGCAGGGGAGGGGCAGAGAGAGGAGGAGACACAGAATCTGAAACAGGCTCCAGGCTCTGAGCTGTCAGCACAGAGCCCAACGCGGGGCTCAAACCTACAAACTGTGAGATCATGACCAGAGCCGAAGTTGGATGCTTAACCGACTGAGCCACCCAGGTGCCCCTGGTTTTTCTTTTTCAACATTACTTTAGCCATTTGGTGTCTTTTATGGTTCCATACAAATTGTAGGATTGTTTGTTCTAGCTCTGGGAAGAATGCTGGTGTTATTTTTTTTTTAAATTTTATTTCTTTAACTTTTTACTATTTTAATATTCATTTGTTTTTGAGAGGGACAGAGGCAGAGCACAAGTGGGGGAGGGGCAGAGAGAAAGGGAGATACAGACTATGAAGCCGGATTCAGGCTCTAAGCTGTCAGCACGGAGCCTGACATGAGACTTGAACTCCTGGACTGTGAGATTATGACCTGAGGTGAAGTTGGACGCTTTATCAACTGAACCACCCAGGTGCCCCTTAAAAATATTTTTTTAGAGTTTATTTATTTTTGAGACAAAGAGAGAGGGTGAAAGAGAGAGACAGAGACAGACAGATACAGAGTGCAGCAGGGGAGGTGCAGAGAGTGAGGGAGACATAGACTCTGAAACAGGCTCCAGGCTCCGAGCTGTCAGCACAGAGCCTGACATGGGGCTTGAACTCACGGACCATGAGATCATGACCTGAGCCAAAGTCAGACACTTGATTGACTGAGCCACCCAGGCACCCCAGAATGCTGGTGTTATGTTGATAATGTTGCATTGAATGTGTAGATTGCTTTCAGTAGTATCAACGTTTTAGCAATATTTGTTCTTCCAATCCTTGAGCATGGAATGTTTTTCCATTTCTTTGTGTCTTCTTCAATTTCTTTCATAAGCTTTCTATAGTTTTCAGTGTACACATCTTTTACCTCTTTGGTTAGGTTTATTCCTAAGTATATTAAGGTTTTTGGAGCAGTGTATAAATGGGATCAATTCCTCGTTTCTCTTTCTGCCGCCTCATTACTGGTGTATAGAAATGCATCCGATTTCCATACATTGATTTTATATCCTGCGACTTTCCTGAATTCCTCTAGCAGCTCTAACAGTTTTTTGGTGGAAACTTTTGGGTTTTCCGTGTAGAGTATCACGTCCTCTGTGAAGAGTGAAGGTTTGACTTCTTTTTTGCCAATTTGGATGCCTTTTATTTCGTTGTCTGAATGCTGAGGCTAGGTCTTCCAACACTAATATTTGATTCTGAAGGGTCCAGGAGCTCTTTGAAATTCTTGTGAACAAACTTATTAGAACTGAACCAGATTTGGAAAAAAAAAATTTTTTTAATTTTGTTCCTTTTCAGATTCTCTTTTTGCAAACCTCCCATAGCATTCTGTGTGCATTCAGGTTTTGTCCTTCAAATTTGTCTGTTATATTCTGAACCAACATGCCATTTTACTCCATAACAGAAACATTCTGTTTTAAACAAAGAAACAAAAAACCCACGTCATCTTGAAACTCCTAGTGGACTCTCGCTCATGTATGTTAGTTATAACTTTTAAGCAAAATCACTTGTATTTTATTGTGAAAACTACAGGGTGAATAATTGTGAATTTCTTTCATGTTAGTGGATTTAGCAGATTTCATGAACACACCTATCCCAGAATTACTCAGCCACATACTTATATAACTTCTCACTGTGGCAGAAATGACCATGGTCATGGGCAGGCTCAAAAATAGAGCCTCTTTGTAGCCTATGCAAATAAGAAGCAAAAATATACGAACTAGAATTATACTTAGTTATCAGTGTTTCAACATTCTGTCTTAAAAATTATCTAGGCACCTATGGGATGCCTGGGTGGCTCATTCAGTGAAGCATCCAACTCTTGGTTTCGGCTCAGGTCATGATCTCACAATTCATTAGAGTCTTGCATAGGGCTCTGTGAGCCTGCTTGGGGCTCTCTGTCCCTCTCTCTCTGCTCCTCCCCCACTTGCTCTCTCTGCCTCTCAAATAAATAAACATTAAAAAAATTAGGTATGTATTGAATGCCCATTAACTATCAGTCCAAAGTTATGCATTATCTAGAAATCTTAAAAATTATCTTCTCGTTGACATACTATGAAACGTGATTGCTTTGTAGAATGAAGTTTGTCCAACCAGTGATTCAATTTGGTTAATTATAAATTTATATATATATATATATCATAATCTTAAACATAAAATACATTAACACCAGTTTATGTGATCAGTAAAAGTTTATAAGTTTAGGAAGAACATACCTGAGTAGTAGATAAATGCATATTTGTGTTATAGTTAACACTGATAAAAGAGAAAGGACTTAGTTGTTTTCATTAAATCTAGACGATTGAACTAGTCCTGTTTGCCAAAGATTTACTTAAATTGAATTTGATATCTTAAAATAGTTGTGATTTAGTTTCTGGGAGAATATATATTGTTTAGATCTACCTCATTTAAAGTATCATAGTTCGGTTTCCTTATTTTCAAGAAAATTTGGAAATACTCAATGTGTGTAAGCAATTATTTATCTAGAAATGCAATTTAAGAACAGAGCTCCCTTAATTTAAGAGATTTTATAATCTGTTAATATCATCCAGAGGTAGGAAAACATTGTACACTCACACAATCAAAGGTGAAGACCTTTGTGTATTAAAGACAGAGACATATGGGCCCAGACAAGTAGAGCTTATAGCTTCAATCCTATAATTTCAGGCATATGTCAAGTATAACACAGAAACAGCAAATCTCATCAGTCCAGATATCAAAAAGCTCTTCTCCCCTCAGAGAGTATGCAGTTCTTAATGGATTTGAACAAAGACTGGAAAATGAGGTTGTGTTTTGTCTTTCACCCAAAAGAAACTAGATCTCTTTGGACTCATTTTGAGAGATTTCCACATGGTCAGATCCTAAAACCAAACTCTGAACCATTTTTTTAAACAATGTTTATTGTGAGAGGGAGAGAATGAGTGAGCAAGCAGGGGAAGGGCAGAGAGAGAGGGAGACAGAATCCCAAGCAGGCTCCATAGTGCCAGAGTGGAGCCCAACGTGGGGCTTGAACCCGTGAACCCTGAGCTCATGACCCGAAACAAAATCAAGAGTTGGATGCTTAACTGACTGAGCCACCCAGGCACCCCCCCCCCCCCGCCAGTCATTTTGGTTAACGATAAAAATAAATCATTGGCTGTAAATGAACAAAAATGAAACAGAAACACAAAGTTAGCAGAGAAGGAAATTAAAATTATTAAAAATTTAAATTAGAAAAAATCAACAAAGTGCTCTTGGTGCTTTGGATTCACCTAGAAGAAATGAGACACCCCTGGGTATTAACTGAGAATGAGGTACACATTTTTGTCTTTGAATTTTATCTGGCTCTGACAGGTGAATCTAGTGGGCATATCACTGTGACCTCCAAAACAGTTAGAAGATATTTTCAAAGAGAGTGAACTCATGACCTTTATATCGATGTAACATGAAAATGTGTTAAGAGTCTTCACTGATGAGGAATTGGCGGATATTGTAACCAATCCAGAAGAGAATCCAAAGAACGTAGAAATATTGATAATCTTTAAATGTGTCAACGGGGGCAAAATTGGGTTTAGTTTGGACCTCTACTGGACAAAGCATTCAGTACGTGTGTCCGTGACTGGCAATTTACAAAGGGCTGTCAAAGAGCTCAAAGACCATGGAAGGCCAGACCAGGTAACCTGGAGGGGAGTGTCCTCAAGACAGAGCACTGTGTCAGTGGCAACGTTCCCGTTCTTGTTTGTACCAGACTGTTGAGGGCCAGGAGAAAGAGTTCCCTCGTAAAGAGGGTCCAGTGCAGTCAACAGGGAGACCAGGTGTCTGTCATGGATGTTTCCAGGCCAGTCCTGAGCAGGGCACAGTGACACCAGCGACACCAGTGACATCATAATGTCGGAGGTGTCATATAAGCAGCTCCCTGCCCAGTGAGGGGCACACTTGGTAGGAGGCGGCGCCGCCATCCTGCCACCCTCGGGCCAGCGGGACGGTCAGGCCGGGCCGATCGGGTTCCAACCCAGCACGCGGCATGTCTGGGAGGCGCCGCCGTCGGCACCGTCGCAGACGGAGGAGGCCCGCGGTGTCCCGCTCCAGGAGAGCCGAGCTGCAATTCCCGGTCAGCCGCGTGGAGCGTCTCCTGCGAGAGGGTCGCTACGCCCCGCGCCTGAGCGCGTCCACCCCGGTCTTCCTGACCGCCGTTCTCGAGTACCTGACGGCCAACATCCTGGAGCTGGCGGGCAAGGAGGCTCTGGACAGCCACAAGATGCGCATCACCCCGGAGCACGTGCAGCGAGCCCTGGGCAGCAACCAGCACCTCAGGGGTCTCCTTGAGAACACCACCTCCCGTCGGGTGGATGGGAGGCCCCGAGTTCGGAAGTGGTGATGCCCACGCCCCCTCGTCCGGACCCCGAAGCCGCCCACAGAGGAGGGAGGCCGGGCCTTGTGTCTGCACGTGACATTAAAGGAGTTAGCTCCAGGGCCGTGCCTCTGACCGGTGTCTGTCTCTGTCATTCGGAGGTAGCCGGAGGTGTCTGTCAGACATCCGGGAGGAGACCTCCCACGGGAGGTGGAGGGTGGACGGGGCGGTCGGTGTGGGATGCTGGACTCGGGCATTTCGGGGAGCGGTTTCGCTGGGGACAGTGCGGGAAGCGGCCCTGAGGGAGTAGCGGGTCAGGGGGAAGAGACTTCCTCACTGGCGCTGAGCCAGTCCAGGCTTGTGAGGCCAGGAGGCTGGCGGGGTGGGGGTGGCTCTCCCAGGCATGTTGAATGCCCAGAAGGAGGGTGGGGGCTGAAGACCACGACTGAGGGGCCACAGGCCTTATTCCTGACCGGAGACCATGTGGAAGTCAGGAGGTGATGGCAGTGGGGGTGGGTGGAGAGGGTGGCCTAGCAGCCGACACGCACTTAACGGGCCAGGGCTTCGCGTGAAGATTGAGGAGCGACGGGGAAACCGTGAAGAGGTACACGTAGAAGGAACTATGCTCAGGTTGATTCGATGGCCTTATACCCCGCCTCATTCCAAAAAGGGGCTCGAGGTAGGGATTCTTAGCCAGTGCTGCGGTCCTCTGTGGAGTATATCCTTCCGCCGTCGCTCGCGGACACTGGTCACCCGTATAGTACTATGAAAGGTAGCATCTGGCCTAAGACATGCGATCCTAGACGTTCTTTTTAAAAACCATTTGTTAATGTTTCTCTATTTTGAGAGAGAGCATACAGGGAAGGGGCTGAACGAGAGGGAGAGGGAGAATCCCAAGGGAACTCCCTACCACCGGCGCAGAGCCCGATGCGGGGCTCCATCCCGGGAACTGTGAGATCATGACCTGAGCCAAAACCAACAGTCAGACCCTTGACTGAGCCTCCCAGGTGTCCCAATCCTATGAAGTTCTTAATGGTTACTGTTAATAGATTTATTTAGAAATATACTCCATTACAAACTCCTGTAGTAATCTCATTCTCCATGAAACACCTAACCCGTCTACGATCAGATACTTGATGGAGCAACATAGAGTTATCAGGGGCTGAATACGTGTTTGGAGAGGTACCAGTGTGTTCCGTGTAAGTTCTGTCCCGAGTGCTGGACTCGGGAGGACATACAGTTCTTACAAAGACTCTTGTGGTGTTTTGGGTTAAAAAGAGTTGTCACGTCAAGTGTTCTGGCAGTCTTTCCCCTTCCTGTGACTGTCAACATTTAATATTTTCTCCGGTTCATCATGTCCTCAAGACCCCACCCCCCCCTGCAGCCCCCTGGACTGTCACAGAGGGCTGGTCAGAGGTTGCCTAGGCAGCGTCGACAAAGGGATCAGAGGAGCTGGGTTGGCCATCCCAGTTCACCACTTTGTGGCCGTGTGATGTGGGACACTCCTCTGTTGCCTCTGGAA
This sequence comes from Felis catus, assembly GCF_018350175.1. NCBI lineage: Eukaryota > Metazoa > Chordata > Mammalia > Carnivora > Felidae > Felis > Felis catus. The sequence goes on from NC_058386.1 coordinate 32,263,214, forward strand.
AGCACTTTCCTGTGTGAAATGGGGATAATAAGGGTTCCCCCATCTTTGGATTTTTGCCAAGATTAAGTCATTGCGTGCCTGTCAACTGGCGCATAGCGCAGCGCCCGGCACAGGGTGCGCCCTGAGTGCGTAGCTGCACGTCTCTCCCTTTCTGTAGACCACATGCTTAGGCGTGCTTCCCCAGGTGCCCCTGGCCTGGATCTCACGCGATGGCCGGGGGCCTGGGCCACTGGCTGAGACCGCAGCCTGCTGAACCTTGGGGAGAGACAGAGTGCCACGCAGAGGAAGCAGCCAGAGGTACACCCAGGAACCAGACAGGCCTCAGCCTGGTTTCCTCTCTGCTCCCCTCTGCCTGGGGACTCACCCTCTCTCTGCTTCCTGCCACCATCTTTTAAAGTATGGTGTTGGCTTAGCCTTTACCTACTTCATAGGAGTGTCCTGACAATAATAGTGTCAGGGTTGTGTTTAGAGCTGATTTGAATATGTGCTCGTACAAATCCAACAAACTTTTCTTGCTCCACAATGCCATTCAACCAAACAGTTACAGAAACCTCACTGTCAAGATGTCTGCCTTTCCAAGTTGTGATTTACTGTAGAGAGCCAGGAAGCCCTCTTTGCCTTAGCCAAGCTCAACTGTTACCCCTGTGTTCATTTGAGTAGCAAGCAGGTATCTCTCTCTCTGTCTCTCTCTCTCTCTCTCTCTCTCTCTCTCTCTCTCTCTGTCTCACAGTTGCAGGTGGAGATTCGCCTTCACCTGGTTACAGGATAGCACCCACATTGCCACCTCATCCCTGAAGTTGAGTTTCTTTGTGACCAGGGCATGGTTTCTCATATTTCAGTGTCCTTCAGCCAACAGGGACTGCCTCCAGGGTGGATCATGCAAGGGAATCAGTCAGTGTGCTAAGATTTTGATATGTTGGTTAAAAAGCTGTCTGATTTTTAGAAGCAGTTGATTTGGCTCATGGCTTTGGCTTGTTTTAGCACAAAATAGTCCCCTGGGTACTTCACCAGAAGGCCCAGCAAAGGAATTTATAAAGGCCAGAGAGGAGCACCTCAGGGGCTCAGTCTGTTAAGCGTCCAACTTTGGCTCAGGTCATGGTCTCACGGTTCGTGGTTTTGAGCCACACATCCAGCTCTGTGCCCACAGCTGAGAACCTGGACCCTGCTTCGGATTCTGTGTCTCCCTCTCTCTCTGCCCCTCCCTTGCTTGCTTGCTCTCTCTCTCTCTCTCTCTCTCTCTCTCTCTCGAAAATAAACATTAAGGCCAGAGAGGTGAGAGTAGGTGGATAAACCATGTTGGGTTAGCAGACCTGTGTGGTCAGGTGGTCACTTTACAGTCCATGCAGTAATCCACACTAATGGTCTCTGTGACACCTGTAGGGAGCCAGACTTCCTGGGCTCCTTCACACTGTCTGGTGTCCAAAGTGGAATTTGAAGGTTTAATGACCCTGTGTTGGCAAGCCCTCTGTGGTCACAGGGGCATGGGACAATCAGGCAGAGCAATACTGCCATCCCTTTAAGAATTGTACTTCAGGGGAGCCTGGGTGACTGAACCAGTTAAGCGGCTGACTCTTGGTTTTAGCTCAGGTCATAATCTCATGGTTCTTGGGACGGAGCCCCATGTTGGGCTTTGTGCTAACAGCATGGAGCCTGCTTGGGATTCATTCATATATTCATTCATTCATTCATTCATTCATTCATTCTCTCTCTCTCGATAAATAATAAATTTAAAAAAAAGAACTGTGCTTCAGCTATGCTTGTGGATTTCACAGGAAACATGGGGGCCAGGGCCAGTACAGGATGGGTGTAAATGCAGCCCCTGCCAAATCCCCCTCCTACACGTGCACAGGAATCCTCCACTCAGGGGAGGCAGGTGGAGAGGGGGAATCACTGCTCCTGGGAAAGAATGAGCCACCAAGTTTAGGCCCTTTGTGCATTTCAAAAAAGTAGGAGGTGGAGGATGGTGAGGAAGGATCAGCTCTAGCTTGGGCCCTGGAGGGAGGACACCGTTGATGACCAGTGCCCTGTTGGGAATGGGAAACTAAAACCAGAGTGAGTGGGGTCCGGGGCTGGGGGGTGTGTAGCTGCCAAACTAGGTCTGGGATCCAAAGGTGTATGAGGATAGGCTGAGGTCAGACACGGGTCAGCACAGCAGAAAACATAATGTGTGAGAAGAGATGAGCCCAAGAGTTGAGTCTGGGGGAATCTGGAAGGTTGTGTGGGCTCGGGGTTGGCATGAGCACAAGGCATGGGGATTAGGCTGGGCTCCCACTGAGAACAGCCTTTGGGAACAGAGACGGTTGAAGGCCCAGGCTCCCTTAGTTCCTCAATCTGACATCCTACAGGATGTGGCCAGAATGCAGGTAGCAGATGGGATCATTAGGCCTACAGTGATGTATTTACAGGAAAATGAATCAGCTGCCAGCATTTAAAATAAAGAATTTTTAACATAAAAACCTCAGTCACTGGCTTCTCGGGTGAAGTCAACATGTCTGCACACACGTGTTTATTGTCACATGAAGATGTCTGGCTGCTGTCCCGTGACTACTGGGCCTCTCTGGTTTGCCACAGTGCTCACCCTTCGCCGTTGTATCTCATGTATGACCCACGTCACTCCTTGACAGTACCGTCCCGTCTCTTAAAGTTGCTTGAGTTCGTTATCCTCACCATCCTAACACCAGTTTTCTGAAGGGTAAAGTTCTCTCCTTCAATAGATTAGAACAGCACAGTGCTCCTCACAGTTGTCTTTGGTATGGGGCCAGTATTTTCTGTTGTTCAGATAGATTGTGAACTGATATGTGGTCCTATTTTCCTAGGACTAGAATGGAGTTTACCTTTGACTCTTCACTCGAATTCAGCAACATCTGAACTAGTATATACTCTGTTCAACAAGAAGAGTCCACTCACTTAAATGTTGTGGCAAAACCCACGATTGCCGTAAAGGTCGCTAAATGCCGACCATTTCCGAAGCGGTCGTAGCTGATCAGTAACATAATTTAATGATCTACATCAGTCCCTAAATCACATTTGAATAGCACTGTAAGAGTGAATTTATTTTACCTTATTCTTTAAGGAGTATGGTTTCAAATCTAGGAAAGGCCTCGAATAGGACCTGTATTTGATGTTTCATGTAGTGTTTCTGCTTCAGAGTCCTTCATGAAAACAGAAGACTGGTACGTCATGTATTTAGGGTTTTGAAATCGCTGTGGGGAAAATCTCTCTCCACTGCATCTTTTTAAACAAAATCGAAAGGAAACCGGTTGGCGGCAAGGAGGCAGGTCAGGTAGTGTCGTTGTGGGACGCTTGGGTTCTGCCACATAGGATGAAAGGAATTCACCAACTCGACTGTGGAGGAGAGAGCTTTCATGACATACTGGGACAGCAGAGTGCCAGAAGAGGGAGGAAAGTCAGGTTCTGGTCTCCCACGGGTGTGGTTTCCTTGGGGGCGCATCAGCTTCCACAGCTATAAAATGAGGAGGTTGGACAAAATTGTTTCAGAGGTCTGCTCAAGGTGTACAATTACCAGTCTGAGCTTTTCCCAACAGAAGTCTGTACTGACAGTGGGTAAGTGGGGCACAGAGGACAGGAATTATTTTTTAGGGTGTCCATTTTACAGCTGAGGCCACTCTGGCCCAGAGCTGACCCTCAACTCTCCAAACGTCACATGGCCAATGGGCAGAACAGTGAGTATGCCAGTCCTGTTCTCGTACCTGTTGTTGGGGCTCCTGTGCTACTATAGGCTGAGAGATGAGCCTCAAGAGACAAAGTGTGTAATACTCTCCTCTGGGATAAAGAAGCTACTCTCTTGGATACAGAGATGTCGGGGTTTATTGGATCTCTGGGTAAGCACGAGCAACAACTCTCAAGAACTTTTACTTGTATTTATTTCAGAAAGGGTTAGGATCAAGGACTGATTTTATGGTTCAGGCCTTTCAATTTGCAAATCCAGGTCTTCTTCCACTGGGCATTGTAATAGTTGTGTCATGAACCCACCCCCTCAAATAAGGTGTTTTTGAGATTCTCTGTCCACTGACATGGTCTTAAAGGTGATTATGTGATGACATCGGAAGCCTGTGCTTAAGAGTTTATTCTTGAGGTGTCTAAGTTACTGTCCTTTTTTATGGTTCGGAGACCATCCTTAGTTGCTGAAGGCAAAATCTCTGGGCTGTAGATGGCTTATAAGGCCTTCAGGGAAGCATCAGTGTAAATCAAAATAACAAACTGGAGGAGACAGATACTTATGGCTGAGATCAACTTGGTGATAATCCTCATAAGTAAAACTCTTGTGGGAGGGCATAACAATAAAAGTGCAACTACAGGTGAAATTACCTTTTTCTGTCATATGTAAAAGAAAAGGCAGAAAAGAGTTTTTGACTCAGTGTCTGTAAGCATAATGATGTTACCCTTTTTCAAAAAAGTATGGAATCGGTTCTAGACTTATGGAGTTTAATAAAATCCCCTTGGTGCATTAGAGTTCTCCAGAAAAAAAAAAACTGAACCAGTAGGATATATCTATCTATATCTATATCTATATCTATATCTATATCTATATCTATATCTATCTATATCTATATCTCTGCATGTGTGTACATATACATGTGATTGGTTCATGTGGTTATCTGATCTAACAAGTCCTAATTCTGTAAGGCAGTCCAGCAGGCTGGGAACTCTGGCCAGATTTCTACGTTACAGTGTGGCCAAATTCTTTGCCAAGAAATCTCAGTTTTTGTTCTTTAGACTTTCAGCTGATTGTGTGATGGTAATTTCCTTTCCTTATAGTCAACTGATTGTAGATGTTAAACTCATTTAAAAAGTATCTTCACAGCAACACCTAGACTTGTATTTGGCCAGATGAGTCGGCACCGTAGCCTAGCAAAATTGACACGTAAAACATAACCATTATAATAGGTAGGTCTGATGTGCATCCTCAGTTGAAAAGCACTGGCCTAGAAGATGCTAGATTGAAATTTTATAAGGAAGATTGCAACCAAATATTTAAAAGTAATAAATGATGTCTGATAATACTATAGTGTTGTTGCCTAAATCACTGGAGAAAACCCCACCAGGACTCTGATAATCAGAAACATCTCATGGATAGTGAGACCATTGACAAATCTCTAGAGACTTCCCGTACAATATATAAGATTTTAAACACTTACATTAATATTTTCTCTGTTAATATTGAACAAAGAGAAGTCCAAGTACTTGTTTTGATTTGAGAATTTTCTGTGCAACTCATCAGTAGTAACGTGTGCGGTAAATCCAATCATTTCTAGCACTTCTCTTTTTTTTTATAAAGTGAAAAATCTTTATGACTTTCTGGGGACCCTGTGAGAAATCAGTTTAAAACCAAAGACAGTTTTAAGTGCAAAAGATAATGCAAAGTATTATTTTCTTTCAGTCTTCATTTTAGATTGTATTTTGGGAATGCTAAACTCAAAAGTTGCCTAGACGTTTGCATGCTTAAGGTAGAATCATGAGAGCCTGAGAACGTGAATGGTTGTAGCTTGGCTGTCTACTAATTCAGTGTCAAGACAACATTTAAGTAAATGTAGACAAGTCCTTAAAACTTCAGAAATGCAGAGCTATTATTATTTTGAAGAGAATACTCCCAAGCATGTTGAAGTCAGAACAAAGGAATATTCTGGTGAGATACAGAATCTGCTACTTGGGCAAACTATGTATAGAGTAATATGGTAGGGTGAAATAAGGCTTTCTCAAATACTCAGGTCCTAATCCCTAGAATGTGGGGATGTTACTTTCTCTCTTGCAGATGGGACTTTTAGATTTAAGTTACAGATATTGAGGTGGGAAGATTATCCTGGATAATTGTGGTTGGCCCGAGAAATTGGAGTGCCCTTATATAAGGGAAGCAAAGGGAAATTTTAATACATAAGCAAAAGGCAATGTGACCACTGAAACGAGATGCTGTATGGCTGGCTTTGAAGATGGAGGAAGAAGTCATGAATAAAGAAATGCAAAGAATTCAGCTCTAGAAGCTGGAGAAGGCAAGGAAATGGATTCTACCTTGGAACTTTCAAAGGTCATGCAGCCCTGTTCACACCTTGCTTTTAGCCTGGTGAAACCGATTTCAGATTTATGACCTAGAAGAGAATCAATGTGCATTGTTTGCAGCCACCATAGGAAGCTAATACAGGTGAAGGGTCATCTTTGACAACCACTTATGAAGAACTAACACTGGGGCACTTGGGTGGCTCTGTTGGTGAAGGGTCATCTTTGACAACCACTTATGAAGAACTAACACTGGGGCACTTGGGTGGCTCTGTTGGTGAAGCGTCCAGCACTTGTTTTTGGCTCAGGTCGTCATCTCACAGTTCATGAGTTATAAGCCCTGTGGTGGGGACTGTGCTGACAGCGTGGAGCCTGCTTGGGATTCTCTGTCTCTCCCCCTCTCTCTCTGCTCTTCCCCTTCTCTCTCTCTCTCTCTCTCTCTCTCTCTCTCTCTCTCTCTCTCAAAATAAATAAATAAACTTTAAAAAAGAAGATGTGACAAACGCTGTAAGGAAACTTAGCCTTTTTCACAGAGAACAAACTAAATTCTGTGATTGCTTCAATATAATATTTGTGTTTTCTTAATTTATTTTTTATTTTTTATTCTGAAGTTAGTTAACATACAGTGTAGTCTTGGCTTCAGGAGTAGAACCCAGTGATTCATCTCATACATATGACAGCTAGTGCTCCTCCCAAAAAGTGCCCTTCGTAATGCCTGTCACCCATTTAACCCATCCCCCTACCCACCCCCCTTCCATCAACTCTCAGTTTTCTGTATTTAAGAGTCTCTTAAAGTTTTCCTCTCTCTCTGTTTTTATCTTATTTTTCCTTCCCTTCCCCTTTGTTCATCTGTTTTGTTTCTTAAATTCCTCATATGAGTGAAATCATATGATATTTGTCTTTTTCTTACTGACTTTGCTTAGCATAATACATTCTAGTTCCATCCACATTGGAATCTTACCATTGGTAACACTTCATTCTTTTTCATCACCCAGTAGCATTCCATTGTGTGTGTGTGTATATATGTACGTATATATACACACTACATCTTCTTAATCCATCAGTTGATGGACATTTGGGCTCTTTTCATACTTTGGCTATTGTTGATAGCGCTGCTATAAACATTGGGGTGCATGTGCCCCTTCGAAACAGCATACCTGTAGCCCTTGGATAAATACCTAGTAGTGCAATTGCTGGCTTGTAGGGTAGTTCTATTTTTAATTTTTTGAGGAACCTCCATGCTGTTTTCCAGAGTGGCTGCACCAGCTTGCATTCCCACCGGTAGTGTAAAAGGGTTCCCCTTTCTCCACATCCTCACCAACATCCGTTGTTGCCTGAGTTGTTCATGTTAGCCATTCTGACAGGTGTGAGGTGGTATCTCATTGTGGTGTTGACTTGTATTTCCCTGATGATGAGTGATGATGAGCATCTTTTCATATGTCTGTTAGCCATCTGGATGTCTTCTTTGGAAAGGTGTCTGTTTATGTCTTCTGCCCATTTCTTCACTGGATTGTTTTTTAGGTGTTGAGTGTGATAAGTTCTTTATAAATTTTGGATACTAACCCTTTATCTGATACGTCGTTTGCAAATATCTTCTCCCATCCCATCAGTTGCTTTTTAGTTTTGTTGATTGTTTCCTTTGCTGTGCAGAAGCTTTTTCTCTTGATGAGGTACCAATAGTTCATTTTTGCTTTTATTTCCCTTGCCTCTGGCGACATGTCAAATAAGAAATTGCTGTGGCCAAGGTCAAAGAGGTTACAGCCCATTTTCTCCTCTAGGATTTTGATGGTTTTCTGCTTCACATTTAGGTCTTTCATCCATTTTGAATTTATTTTTGTGTCTGGTGTAAGAAAGTGGTCTATTTTCATTCTTCTGCATGTTTCTGTCTAGTTTTCCCAGTACCATTTGCTAAAGAGACTGTCTATTTTCTACTGGATATTCTTTCCTGCTTTGTCGAAGATTAGTTGGCCATATATTTGTAGGTCCATTTCTGGGTTCTCCATTCTTTTCCATTGATCTATGTCTGTTTCTCTGCCAGTACCATACGGTCTTGATGATTGCAGCTTTGTAATATAGTTTAAAGTCTGGGATTGTGATGCCTCCAGCTTTGGTTTTCTTTTCTTTTCTTTTTTTTAAATGTTTTTTTAACGTTTACTTATTATTGAGAGACAGAGCGAGACAGCATGAGCAGGGGAGGGGCAGAGAGAGGAGGAGACACAGAATCTGAAACAGGCTCCAGGCTCTGAGCTGTCAGCACAGAGCCCAACGCGGGGCTCAAACCTACAAACTGTGAGATCATGACCAGAGCCGAAGTTGGATGCTTAACCGACTGAGCCACCCAGGTGCCCCTGGTTTTTCTTTTTCAACATTACTTTAGCCATTTGGTGTCTTTTATGGTTCCATACAAATTGTAGGATTGTTTGTTCTAGCTCTGGGAAGAATGCTGGTGTTATTTTTTTTTTAAATTTTATTTCTTTAACTTTTTACTATTTTAATATTCATTTGTTTTTGAGAGGGACAGAGGCAGAGCACAAGTGGGGGAGGGGCAGAGAGAAAGGGAGATACAGACTATGAAGCCGGATTCAGGCTCTAAGCTGTCAGCACGGAGCCTGACATGAGACTTGAACTCCTGGACTGTGAGATTATGACCTGAGGTGAAGTTGGACGCTTTATCAACTGAACCACCCAGGTGCCCCTTAAAAATATTTTTTTAGAGTTTATTTATTTTTGAGACAAAGAGAGAGGGTGAAAGAGAGAGACAGAGACAGACAGATACAGAGTGCAGCAGGGGAGGTGCAGAGAGTGAGGGAGACATAGACTCTGAAACAGGCTCCAGGCTCCGAGCTGTCAGCACAGAGCCTGACATGGGGCTTGAACTCACGGACCATGAGATCATGACCTGAGCCAAAGTCAGACACTTGATTGACTGAGCCACCCAGGCACCCCAGAATGCTGGTGTTATGTTGATAATGTTGCATTGAATGTGTAGATTGCTTTCAGTAGTATCAACGTTTTAGCAATATTTGTTCTTCCAATCCTTGAGCATGGAATGTTTTTCCATTTCTTTGTGTCTTCTTCAATTTCTTTCATAAGCTTTCTATAGTTTTCAGTGTACACATCTTTTACCTCTTTGGTTAGGTTTATTCCTAAGTATATTAAGGTTTTTGGAGCAGTGTATAAATGGGATCAATTCCTCGTTTCTCTTTCTGCCGCCTCATTACTGGTGTATAGAAATGCATCCGATTTCCATACATTGATTTTATATCCTGCGACTTTCCTGAATTCCTCTAGCAGCTCTAACAGTTTTTTGGTGGAAACTTTTGGGTTTTCCGTGTAGAGTATCACGTCCTCTGTGAAGAGTGAAGGTTTGACTTCTTTTTTGCCAATTTGGATGCCTTTTATTTCGTTGTCTGAATGCTGAGGCTAGGTCTTCCAACACTAATATTTGATTCTGAAGGGTCCAGGAGCTCTTTGAAATTCTTGTGAACAAACTTATTAGAACTGAACCAGATTTGGAAAAAAAAATTTTTTTTAATTTTGTTCCTTTTCAGATTCTCTTTTTGCAAACCTCCCATAGCATTCTGTGTGCATTCAGGTTTTGTCCTTCAAATTTGTCTGTTATATTCTGAACCAACATGCCATTTTACTCCATAACAGAAACATTCTGTTTTAAACAAAGAAACAAAAAACCCACGTCATCTTGAAACTCCTAGTGGACTCTCACTCATGTATGTTAGTTATAACTTTTAAGCAAAATCACTTGTATTTTATTGTGAAAACTACAGGGTGAATAATTGTGAATTTCTTTCATGTTAGTGGATTTAGCAGATTTCATGAACACACCTATCCCAGAATTACTCAGCCACATACTTATATAACTTCTCACTGTGGCAGAAATGACCATGGTCATGGGCAGGCTCAAAAATAGAGCCTCTTTGTAGCCTATGCAAATAAGAAGCAAAAATATACGAACTAGAATTATACTTAGTTATCAGTGTTTCAACATTCTGTCTTAAAAATTATCTAGGCACCTATGGGATGCCTGGGTGGCTCATTCAGTGAAGCATCCAACTCTTGGTTTCGGCTCAGGTCATGATCTCACAATTCATTAGAGTCTTGCATAGGGCTCTGTGAGCCTGCTTGGGGCTCTCTGTCCCTCTCTCTCTGCTCCTCCCCCACTTGCTCTCTCTGCCTCTCAAATAAATAAACATTAAAAAAATTAGGTATGTATTGAATGCCCATTAACTATCAGTCCAAAGTTATGCATTATCTAGAAATCTTAAAAATTATCTTCTCGTTGACATACTATGAAACGTGATTGCTTTGTAGAATGAAGTTTGTCCAACCAGTGATTCAATTTGGTTAATTATAAATTTATATATATATATATATATCATAATCTTAAACATAAAATACATTAACACCAGTTTATGTGATCAGTAAAAGTTTATAAGTTTAGGAAGAACATACCTGAGTAGTAGATAAATGCATATTTGTGTTATAGTTAACACTGATAAAAGAGAAAGGACTTAGTTGTTTTCATTAAATCTAGACGATTGAACTAGTCCTGTTTGCCAAAGATTTACTTAAATTGAATTTGATATCTTAAAATAGTTGTGATTTAGTTTCTGGGAGAATATATATTGTTTAGATCTACCTCATTTAAAGTATCATAGTTCGGTTTCCTTATTTTCAAGAAAATTTGGAAATACTCAATGTGTGTAAGCAATTATTTATCTAGAAATGCAATTTAAGAACAGAGCTCCCTTAATTTAAGAGATTTTATAATCTGTTAATATCATCCAGAGGTAGGAAAACATTGTACACTCACACAATCAAAGGTGAAGACCTTTGTGTATTAAAGACAGAGACATATGGGCCCAGACAAGTAGAGCTTATAGCTTCAATCCTATAATTTCAGGCATATGTCAAGTATAACACAGAAACAGCAAATCTCATCAGTCCAGATATCAAAAAGCTCTTCTCCCCTCAGAGAGTATGCAGTTCTTAATGGATTTGAACAAAGACTGGAAAATGAGGTTGTGTTTTGTCTTTCACCCAAAAGAAACTAGATCTCTTTGGACTCATTTTGAGAGATTTCCACATGGTCAGATCCTAAAACCAAACTCTGAACCATTTTTTTAAACAATGTTTATTGTGAGAGGGAGAGAATGAGTGAGCAAGCAGGGGAAGGGCAGAGAGAGAGGGAGACAGAATCCCAAGCAGGCTCCATAGTGCCAGAGTGGAGCCCAACGTGGGGCTTGAACCCGTGAACCCTGAGCTCATGACCCGAAACAAAATCAAGAGTTGGATGCTTAACTGACTGAGCCACCCAGGCACCCCCCCCCCCCCGCCAGTCATTTTGGTTAACGATAAAAATAAATCATTGGCTGTAAATGAACAAAAATGAAACAGAAACACAAAGTTAGCAGAGAAGGAAATTAAAATTATTAAAAATTTAAATTAGAAAAAATCAACAAAGTGCTCTTGGTGCTTTGGATTCACCTAGAAGAAATGAGACACCCCTGGGTATTAACTGAGAATGAGGTACACATTTTTGTCTTTGAATTTTATCTGGCTCTGACAGGTGAATCTAGTGGGCATATCACTGTGACCTCCAAAACAGTTAGAAGATATTTTCAAAGAGAGTGAACTCATGACCTTTATATCGATGTAACATGAAAATGTGTTAAGAGTCTTCACTGATGAGGAATTGGCGGATATTGTAACCAATCCAGAAGAGAATCCAAAGAACGTAGAAATATTGATAATCTTTAAATGTGTCAACGGGGGCAAAATTGGGTTTAGTTTGGACCTCTACTGGACAAAGCATTCAGTACGTGTGTCCGTGACTGGCAATTTACAAAGGGCTGTCAAAGAGCTCAAAGACCATGGAAGGCCAGACCAGGTAACCTGGAGGGGAGTGTCCTCAAGACAGAGCACTGTGTCAGTGGCAACGTTCCCGTTCTTGTTTGTACCAGACTGTTGAGGGCCAGGAGAAAGAGTTCCCTCGTAAAGAGGGTCCAGTGCAGTCAACAGGGAGACCAGGTGTCTGTCATGGATGTTTCCAGGCCAGTCCTGAGCAGGGCACAGTGACACCAGCGACACCAGTGACATCATAATGTCGGAGGTGTCATATAAGCAGCTCCCTGCCCAGTGAGGGGCACACTTGGTAGGAGGCGGCGCCGCCATCCTGCCACCCTCGGGCCAGCGGGACGGTCAGGCCGGGCCGATCGGGTTCCAACCCAGCACGCGGCATGTCTGGGAGGCGCCGCCGTCGGCACCGTCGCAGACGGAGGAGGCCCGCGGTGTCCCGCTCCAGGAGAGCCGAGCTGCAATTCCCGGTCAGCCGCGTGGAGCGTCTCCTGCGAGAGGGTCGCTACGCCCCGCGCCTGAGCGCGTCCACCCCGGTCTTCCTGACCGCCGTTCTCGAGTACCTGACGGCCAACATCCTGGAGCTGGCGGGCAAGGAGGCTCTGGACAGCCACAAGATGCGCATCACCCCGGAGCACGTGCAGCGAGCCCTGGGCAGCAACCAGCACCTCAGGGGTCTCCTTGAGAACACCACCTCCCGTCGGGTGGATGGGAGGCCCCGAGTTCGGAAGTGGTGATGCCCACGCCCCCTCGTCCGGACCCCGAAGCCGCCCACAGAGGAGGGAGGCCGGGCCTTGTGTCTGCACGTGACATTAAAGGAGTTAGCTCCAGGGCCGTGCCTCTGACCGGTGTCTGTCTCTGTCATTCGGAGGTAGCCGGAGGTGTCTGTCAGACATCCGGGAGGAGACCTCCCACGGGAGGTGGAGGGTGGACGGGGCGGTCGGTGTGGGATGCTGGACTCGGGCATTTCGGGGAGCGGTTTCGCTGGGGACAGTGCGGGAAGCGGCCCTGAGGGAGTAGCGGGTCAGGGGGAAGAGACTTCCTCACTGGCGCTGAGCCAGTCCAGGCTTGTGAGGCCAGGAGGCTGGCGGGGTGGGGGTGGCTCTCCCAGGCATGTTGAATGCCCAGAAGGAGGGTGGGGGCTGAAGACCACGACTGAGGGGCCACAGGCCTTATTCCTGACCGGAGACCATGTGGAAGTCAGGAGGTGATGGCAGTGGGGGTGGGTGGAGAGGGTGGCCTAGCAGCCGACACGCACTTAACGGGCCAGGGCTTCGCGTGAAGATTGAGGAGCGACGGGGAAACCGTGAAGAGGTACACGTAGAAGGAACTATGCTCAGGTTGATTCGATGGCCTTATACCCCGCCTCATTCCAAAAAGGGGCTCGAGGTAGGGATTCTTAGCCAGTGCTGCGGTCCTCTGTGGAGTATATCCTTCCGCCGTCGCTCGCGGACACTGGTCACCCGTATAGTACTATGAAAGGTAGCATCTGGCCTAAGACATGCGATCCTAGACGTTCTTTTTAAAAACCATTTGTTAATGTTTCTCTATTTTGAGAGAGAGCATACAGGGAAGGGGCTGAACGAGAGGGAGAGGGAGAATCCCAAGGGAACTCCCTACCACCGGCGCAGAGCCCGATGCGGGGCTCCATCCCGGGAACTGTGAGATCATGACCTGAGCCAAAACCAACAGTCAGACCCTTGACTGAGCCTCCCAGGTGTCCCAATCCTATGAAGTTCTTAATGGTTACTGTTAATAGATTTATTTAGAAATATACTCCATTACAAACTCCTGTAGTAATCTCATTCTCCATGAAACACCTAACCCGTCTACGATCAGATACTTGATGGAGCAACATAGAGTTATCAGGGGCTGAATACGTGTTTGGAGAGGTACCAGTGTGTTCCGTGTAAGTTCTGTCCCGAGTGCTGGACTCGGGAGGACATACAGTTCTTACAAAGACTCTTGTGGTGTTTTGGGTTAAAAAGAGTTGTCACGTCAAGTGTTCTGGCAGTCTTTCCCCTTCCTGTGACTGTCAACATTTAATATTTTCTCCGGTTCATCATGTCCTCAAGACCCCACCCCCCCCTGCAGCCCCCTGGACTGTCACAGAGGGCTGGTCAGAGGTTGCCTAGGCAGCGTCGACAAAGGGATCAGAGGAGCTGGGTTGGCCATCCCAGTTCACCACTTTGTGGCCGTGTGATGTGGGACACTCCTCTGTTGCCTCTGGAAAGCACTTTCCTGTGTGAAATGGGGATAATAAGGGTTCCCCCATCTTTGGATTTTTGCCAAGATTAAGTCATTGCGTGCCTGTCAACTGGCGCATAGCGCAGCGCCCGGCACAGGGTGCGCCCTGAGTGCGTAGCTGCACGTCTCTCCCTTTCTGTAGACCACATGCTTAGGCGTGCTTCCCCAGGTGCCCCTGGCCTGGATCTCACGCGATGGCCGGGGGCCTGGGCCACTGGCTGAGACCGCAGCCTGCTGAACCTTGGGGAGAGACAGAGTGCCACGCAGAGGAAGCAGCCAGAGGTACACCCAGGAACCAGACAGGCCTCAGCCTGGTTTCCTCTCTGCTCCCCTCTGCCTGGGGACTCACCCTCTCTCTGCTTCCTGCCACCATCTTTTAAAGTATGGTGTTGGCTTAGCCTTTACCTACTTCATAGGAGTGTCCTGACAATAATAGTGTCAGGGTTGTGTTTAGAGCTGATTTGAATATGTGCTCGTACAAATCCAACAAACTTTTCTTGCTCCACAATGCCATTCAACCAAACAGTTACAGAAACCTCACTGTCAAGATGTCTGCCTTTCCAAGTTGTGATTTACTGTAGAGAGCCAGGAAGCCCTCTTTGCCTTAGCCAAGCTCAACTGTTACCCCTGTGTTCATTTGAGTAGCAAGCAGGTATCTCTCTCTCTGTCTCTCTCTCTCTCTCTCTCTCTCTCTCTCTCTCTCTCTGTCTCACAGTTGCAGGTGGAGATTCGCCTTCACCTGGTTACAGGATAGCACCCACATTGCCACCTCATCCCTGAAGTTGAGTTTCTTTGTGACCAGGGCATGGTTTCTCATATTTCAGTGTCCTTCAGCCAACAGGGACTGCCTCCAGGGTGGATCATGCAAGGGAATCAGTCAGTGTGCTAAGATTTTGATATGTTGGTTAAAAAGCTGTCTGATTTTTAGAAGCAGTTGATTTGGCTCATGGCTTTGGCTTGTTTTAGCACAAAATAGTCCCCTGGGTACTTCACCAGAAGGCCCAGCAAAGGAATTTATAAAGGCCAGAGAGGAGCACCTCAGGGGCTCAGTCTGTTAAGCGTCCAACTTTGGCTCAGGTCATGGTCTCACGGTTCGTGGTTTTGAGCCACACATCCAGCTCTGTGCCCACAGCTGAGAACCTGGACCCTGCTTCGGATTCTGTGTCTCCCTCTCTCTCTGCCCCTCCCTTGCTTGCTTGCTCTCTCTCTCTCTCTCTCTCTCTCTCTCTCTCGAAAATAAACATTAAGGCCAGAGAGGTGAGAGTAGGTGGATAAACCATGTTGGGTTAGCAGACCTGTGTGGTCAGGTGGTCACTTTACAGTCCATGCAGTAATCCACACTAATGGTCTCTGTGACACCTGTAGGGAGCCAGACTTCCTGGGCTCCTTCACACTGTCTGGTGTCCAAAGTGGAATTTGAAGGTTTAATGACCCTGTGTTGGCAAGCCCTCTGTGGTCACAGGGGCATGGGACAATCAGGCAGAGCAATACTGCCATCCCTTTAAGAATTGTACTTCAGGGGAGCCTGGGTGACTGAACCAGTTAAGCGGCTGACTCTTGGTTTTAGCTCAGGTCATAATCTCATGGTTCTTGGGACGGAGCCCCATGTTGGGCTTTGTGCTAACAGCATGGAGCCTGCTTGGGATTCATTCATATATTCATTCATTCATTCATTCATTCATTCATTCTCTCTCTCTCGATAAATAATAAATTTAAAAAAAAGAACTGTGCTTCAGCTATGCTTGTGGATTTCACAGGAAACATGGGGGCCAGGGCCAGTACAGGATGGGTGTAAATGCAGCCCCTGCCAAATCCCCCTCCTACACGTGCACAGGAATCCTCCACTCAGGGGAGGCAGGTGGAGAGGGGGAATCACTGCTCCTGGGAAAGAATGAGCCACCAAGTTTAGGCCCTTTGTGCATTTCAAAAAAGTAGGAGGTGGAGGATGGTGAGGAAGGATCAGCTCTAGCTTGGGCCCTGGAGGGAGGACACCGTTGATGACCAGTGCCCTGTTGGGAATGGGAAACTAAAACCAGAGTGAGTGGGGTCCGGGGCTGGGGGGTGTGTAGCTGCCAAACTAGGTCTGGGATCCAAAGGTGTATGAGGATAGGCTGAGGTCAGACACGGGTCAGCACAGCAGAAAACATAATGTGTGAGAAGAGATGAGCCCAAGAGTTGAGTCTGGGGGAATCTGGAAGGTTGTGTGGGCTCGGGGTTGGCATGAGCACAAGGCATGGGGATTAGGCTGGGCTCCCACTGAGAACAGCCTTTGGGAACAGAGACGGTTGAAGGCCCAGGCTCCCTTAGTTCCTCAATCTGACATCCTACAGGATGTGGCCAGAATGCAGGTAGCAGATGGGATCATTAGGCCTACAGTGATGTATTTACAGGAAAATGAATCAGCTGCCAGCATTTAAAATAAAGAATTTTTAACATAAAAACCTCAGTCACTGGCTTCTCGGGTGAAGTCAACATGTCTGCACACACGTGTTTATTGTCACATGAAGATGTCTGGCTGCTGTCCCGTGACTACTGGGCCTCTCTGGTTTGCCACAGTGCTCACCCTTCGCCGTTGTATCTCATGTATGACCCACGTCACTCCTTGACAGTACCGTCCCGTCT
Source organism: Felis catus (assembly GCF_018350175.1). NCBI lineage: Eukaryota > Metazoa > Chordata > Mammalia > Carnivora > Felidae > Felis > Felis catus. The sequence continues at coordinate 32,279,969 of NC_058386.1, forward strand.
CTTAAAGTTGCTTGAGTTCGTTATCCTCACCATCCTAACACCAGTTTTCTGAAGGGTAAAGTTCTCTCCTTCAATAGATTAGAACAGCACAGTGCTCCTCACAGTTGTCTTTGGTATGGGGCCAGTATTTTCTGTTGTTCAGATAGATTGTGAACTGATATGTGGTCCTATTTTCCTAGGACTAGAATGGAGTTTACCTTTGACTCTTCACTCGAATTCAGCAACATCTGAACTAGTATATACTCTGTTCAACAAGAAGAGTCCACTCACTTAAATGTTGTGGCAAAACCCACGATTGCCGTAAAGGTCGCTAAATGCCGACCATTTCCGAAGCGGTCGTAGCTGATCAGTAACATAATTTAATGATCTACATCAGTCCCTAAATCACATTTGAATAGCACTGTAAGAGTGAATTTATTTTACCTTATTCTTTAAGGAGTATGGTTTCAAATCTAGGAAAGGCCTCGAATAGGACCTGTATTTGATGTTTCATGTAGTGTTTCTGCTTCAGAGTCCTTCATGAAAACAGAAGACTGGTACGTCATGTATTTAGGGTTTTGAAATCGCTGTGGGGAAAATCTCTCTCCACTGCATCTTTTTAAACAAAATCGAAAGGAAACCGGTTGGCGGCAAGGAGGCAGGTCAGGTAGTGTCGTTGTGGGACGCTTGGGTTCTGCCACATAGGATGAAAGGAATTCACCAACTCGACTGTGGAGGAGAGAGCTTTCATGACATACTGGGACAGCAGAGTGCCAGAAGAGGGAGGAAAGTCAGGTTCTGGTCTCCCACGGGTGTGGTTTCCTTGGGGGCGCATCAGCTTCCACAGCTATAAAATGAGGAGGTTGGACAAAATTGTTTCAGAGGTCTGCTCAAGGTGTACAATTACCAGTCTGAGCTTTTCCCAACAGAAGTCTGTACTGACAGTGGGTAAGTGGGGCACAGAGGACAGGAATTATTTTTTAGGGTGTCCATTTTACAGCTGAGGCCACTCTGGCCCAGAGCTGACCCTCAACTCTCCAAACGTCACATGGCCAATGGGCAGAACAGTGAGTATGCCAGTCCTGTTCTCGTACCTGTTGTTGGGGCTCCTGTGCTACTATAGGCTGAGAGATGAGCCTCAAGAGACAAAGTGTGTAATACTCTCCTCTGGGATAAAGAAGCTACTCTCTTGGATACAGAGATGTCGGGGTTTATTGGATCTCTGGGTAAGCACGAGCAACAACTCTCAAGAACTTTTACTTGTATTTATTTCAGAAAGGGTTAGGATCAAGGACTGATTTTATGGTTCAGGCCTTTCAATTTGCAAATCCAGGTCTTCTTCCACTGGGCATTGTAATAGTTGTGTCATGAACCCACCCCCTCAAATAAGGTGTTTTTGAGATTCTCTGTCCACTGACATGGTCTTAAAGGTGATTATGTGATGACATCGGAAGCCTGTGCTTAAGAGTTTATTCTTGAGGTGTCTAAGTTACTGTCCTTTTTTATGGTTCGGAGACCATCCTTAGTTGCTGAAGGCAAAATCTCTGGGCTGTAGATGGCTTATAAGGCCTTCAGGGAAGCATCAGTGTAAATCAAAATAACAAACTGGAGGAGACAGATACTTATGGCTGAGATCAACTTGGTGATAATCCTCATAAGTAAAACTCTTGTGGGAGGGCATAACAATAAAAGTGCAACTACAGGTGAAATTACCTTTTTCTGTCATATGTAAAAGAAAAGGCAGAAAAGAGTTTTTGACTCAGTGTCTGTAAGCATAATGATGTTACCCTTTTTCAAAAAAGTATGGAATCGGTTCTAGACTTATGGAGTTTAATAAAATCCCCTTGGTGCATTAGAGTTCTCCAGAAAAAAAAAAACTGAACCAGTAGGATATATCTATATCTATATCTATATCTATATCTATATCTATATCTATATCTATATCTATCTATATCTATATCTCTGCATGTGTGTACATATACATGTGATTGGTTCATGTGGTTATCTGATCTAACAAGTCCTAATTCTGTAAGGCAGTCCAGCAGGCTGGGAACTCTGGCCAGATTTCTACGTTACAGTGTGGCCAAATTCTTTGCCAAGAAATCTCAGTTTTTGTTCTTTAGACTTTCAGCTGATTGTGTGATGGTAATTTCCTTTCCTTATAGTCAACTGATTGTAGATGTTAAACTCATTTAAAAAGTATCTTCACAGCAACACCTAGACTTGTATTTGGCCAGATGAGTCGGCACCGTAGCCTAGCAAAATTGACACGTAAAACATAACCATTATAATAGGTAGGTCTGATGTGCATCCTCAGTTGAAAAGCACTGGCCTAGAAGATGCTAGATTGAAATTTTATAAGGAAGATTGCAACCAAATATTTAAAAGTAATAAATGATGTCTGATAATACTATAGTGTTGTTGCCTAAATCACTGGAGAAAACCCCACCAGGACTCTGATAATCAGAAACATCTCATGGATAGTGAGACCATTGACAAATCTCTAGAGACTTCCCGTACAATATATAAGATTTTAAACACTTACATTAATATTTTCTCTGTTAATATTGAACAAAGAGAAGTCCAAGTACTTGTTTTGATTTGAGAATTTTCTGTGCAACTCATCAGTAGTAACGTGTGCGGTAAATCCAATCATTTCTAGCACTTCTCTTTTTTTTTATAAAGTGAAAAATCTTTATGACTTTCTGGGGACCCTGTGAGAAATCAGTTTAAAACCAAAGACAGTTTTAAGTGCAAAAGATAATGCAAAGTATTATTTTCTTTCAGTCTTCATTTTAGATTGTATTTTGGGAATGCTAAACTCAAAAGTTGCCTAGACGTTTGCATGCTTAAGGTAGAATCATGAGAGCCTGAGAACGTGAATGGTTGTAGCTTGGCTGTCTACTAATTCAGTGTCAAGACAACATTTAAGTAAATGTAGACAAGTCCTTAAAACTTCAGAAATGCAGAGCTATTATTATTTTGAAGAGAATACTCCCAAGCATGTTGAAGTCAGAACAAAGGAATATTCTGGTGAGATACAGAATCTGCTACTTGGGCAAACTATGTATAGAGTAATATGGTAGGGTGAAATAAGGCTTTCTCAAATACTCAGGTCCTAATCCCTAGAATGTGGGGATGTTACTTTCTCTCTTGCAGATGGGACTTTTAGATTTAAGTTACAGATATTGAGGTGGGAAGATTATCCTGGATAATTGTGGTTGGCCCGAGAAATTGGAGTGCCCTTATATAAGGGAAGCAAAGGGAAATTTTAATACATAAGCAAAAGGCAATGTGACCACTGAAACGAGATGCTGTATGGCTGGCTTTGAAGATGGAGGAAGAAGTCATGAATAAAGAAATGCAAAGAATTCAGCTCTAGAAGCTGGAGAAGGCAAGGAAATGGATTCTACCTTGGAACTTTCAAAGGTCATGCAGCCCTGTTCACACCTTGCTTTTAGCCTGGTGAAACCGATTTCAGATTTATGACCTAGAAGAGAATCAATGTGCATTGTTTGCAGCCACCATAGGAAGCTAATACAGGTGAAGGGTCATCTTTGACAACCACTTATGAAGAACTAACACTGGGGCACTTGGGTGGCTCTGTTGGTGAAGGGTCATCTTTGACAACCACTTATGAAGAACTAACACTGGGGCACTTGGGTGGCTCTGTTGGTGAAGCGTCCAGCACTTGTTTTTGGCTCAGGTCGTCATCTCACAGTTCATGAGTTATAAGCCCTGTGGTGGGGACTGTGCTGACAGCGTGGAGCCTGCTTGGGATTCTCTGTCTCTCCCCCTCTCTCTCTGCTCTTCCCCTTCTCTCTCTCTCTCTCTCTCTCTCTCTCTCTCTCTCTCTCAAAATAAATAAATAAACTTTAAAAAAGAAGATGTGACAAACGCTGTAAGGAAACTTAGCCTTTTTCACAGAGAACAAACTAAATTCTGTGATTGCTTCAATATAATATTTGTGTTTTCTTAATTTATTTTTTATTTTTTATTCTGAAGTTAGTTAACATACAGTGTAGTCTTGGCTTCAGGAGTAGAACCCAGTGATTCATCTCATACATATGACAGCTAGTGCTCCTCCCAAAAAGTGCCCTTCGTAATGCCTGTCACCCATTTAACCCATCCCCCTACCCACCCCCCTTCCATCAACTCTCAGTTTTCTGTATTTAAGAGTCTCTTAAAGTTTTCCTCTCTCTCTGTTTTTATCTTATTTTTCCTTCCCTTCCCCTTTGTTCATCTGTTTTGTTTCTTAAATTCCTCATATGAGTGAAATCATATGATATTTGTCTTTTTCTTACTGACTTTGCTTAGCATAATACATTCTAGTTCCATCCACATTGGAATCTTACCATTGGTAACACTTCATTCTTTTTCATCACCCAGTAGCATTCCATTGTGTGTGTGTGTATATATGTACGTATATATACACACTACATCTTCTTAATCCATCAGTTGATGGACATTTGGGCTCTTTTCATACTTTGGCTATTGTTGATAGCGCTGCTATAAACATTGGGGTGCATGTGCCCCTTCGAAACAGCATACCTGTAGCCCTTGGATAAATACCTAGTAGTGCAATTGCTGGCTTGTAGGGTAGTTCTATTTTTAATTTTTTGAGGAACCTCCATGCTGTTTTCCAGAGTGGCTGCACCAGCTTGCATTCCCACCGGTAGTGTAAAAGGGTTCCCCTTTCTCCACATCCTCACCAACATCCGTTGTTGCCTGAGTTGTTCATGTTAGCCATTCTGACAGGTGTGAGGTGGTATCTCATTGTGGTGTTGACTTGTATTTCCCTGATGATGAGTGATGATGAGCATCTTTTCATATGTCTGTTAGCCATCTGGATGTCTTCTTTGGAAAGGTGTCTGTTTATGTCTTCTGCCCATTTCTTCACTGGATTGTTTTTTAGGTGTTGAGTGTGATAAGTTCTTTATAAATTTTGGATACTAACCCTTTATCTGATACGTCGTTTGCAAATATCTTCTCCCATCCCATCAGTTGCTTTTTAGTTTTGTTGATTGTTTCCTTTGCTGTGCAGAAGCTTTTTCTCTTGATGAGGTACCAATAGTTCATTTTTGCTTTTATTTCCCTTGCCTCTGGCGACATGTCAAATAAGAAATTGCTGTGGCCAAGGTCAAAGAGGTTACAGCCCATTTTCTCCTCTAGGATTTTGATGGTTTTCTGCTTCACATTTAGGTCTTTCATCCATTTTGAATTTATTTTTGTGTCTGGTGTAAGAAAGTGGTCTATTTTCATTCTTCTGCATGTTTCTGTCTAGTTTTCCCAGTACCATTTGCTAAAGAGACTGTCTATTTTCTACTGGATATTCTTTCCTGCTTTGTCGAAGATTAGTTGGCCATATATTTGTAGGTCCATTTCTGGGTTCTCCATTCTTTTCCATTGATCTATGTCTGTTTCTCTGCCAGTACCATACGGTCTTGATGATTGCAGCTTTGTAATATAGTTTAAAGTCTGGGATTGTGATGCCTCCAGCTTTGGTTTTCTTTTCTTTTCTTTTTTTTAAATGTTTTTTTAACGTTTACTTATTATTGAGAGACAGAGCGAGACAGCATGAGCAGGGGAGGGGCAGAGAGAGGAGGAGACACAGAATCTGAAACAGGCTCCAGGCTCTGAGCTGTCAGCACAGAGCCCAACGCGGGGCTCAAACCTACAAACTGTGAGATCATGACCAGAGCCGAAGTTGGATGCTTAACCGACTGAGCCACCCAGGTGCCCCTGGTTTTTCTTTTTCAACATTACTTTAGCCATTTGGTGTCTTTTATGGTTCCATACAAATTGTAGGATTGTTTGTTCTAGCTCTGGGAAGAATGCTGGTGTTATTTTTTTTTTAAATTTTATTTCTTTAACTTTTTACTATTTTAATATTCATTTGTTTTTGAGAGGGACAGAGGCAGAGCACAAGTGGGGGAGGGGCAGAGAGAAAGGGAGATACAGACTATGAAGCCGGATTCAGGCTCTAAGCTGTCAGCACGGAGCCTGACATGAGACTTGAACTCCTGGACTGTGAGATTATGACCTGAGGTGAAGTTGGACGCTTTATCAACTGAACCACCCAGGTGCCCCTTAAAAATATTTTTTTAGAGTTTATTTATTTTTGAGACAAAGAGAGAGGGTGAAAGAGAGAGACAGAGACAGACAGATACAGAGTGCAGCAGGGGAGGTGCAGAGAGTGAGGGAGACATAGACTCTGAAACAGGCTCCAGGCTCCGAGCTGTCAGCACAGAGCCTGACATGGGGCTTGAACTCACGGACCATGAGATCATGACCTGAGCCAAAGTCAGACACTTGATTGACTGAGCCACCCAGGCACCCCAGAATGCTGGTGTTATGTTGATAATGTTGCATTGAATGTGTAGATTGCTTTCAGTAGTATCAACGTTTTAGCAATATTTGTTCTTCCAATCCTTGAGCATGGAATGTTTTTCCATTTCTTTGTGTCTTCTTCAATTTCTTTCATAAGCTTTCTATAGTTTTCAGTGTACACATCTTTTACCTCTTTGGTTAGGTTTATTCCTAAGTATATTAAGGTTTTTGGAGCAGTGTATAAATGGGATCAATTCCTCGTTTCTCTTTCTGCCGCCTCATTACTGGTGTATAGAAATGCATCCGATTTCCATACATTGATTTTATATCCTGCGACTTTCCTGAATTCCTCTAGCAGCTCTAACAGTTTTTTGGTGGAAACTTTTGGGTTTTCCGTGTAGAGTATCACGTCCTCTGTGAAGAGTGAAGGTTTGACTTCTTTTTTGCCAATTTGGATGCCTTTTATTTCGTTGTCTGAATGCTGAGGCTAGGTCTTCCAACACTAATATTTGATTCTGAAGGGTCCAGGAGCTCTTTGAAATTCTTGTGAACAAACTTATTAGAACTGAACCAGATTTGGAAAAAAAAAATTTTTTTTAATTTTGTTCCTTTTCAGATTCTCTTTTTGCAAACCTCCCATAGCATTCTGTGTGCATTCAGGTTTTGTCCTTCAAATTTGTCTGTTATATTCTGAACCAACATGCCATTTTACTCCATAACAGAAACATTCTGTTTTAAACAAAGAAACAAAAAACCCACGTCATCTTGAAACTCCTAGTGGACTCTCACTCATGTATGTTAGTTATAACTTTTAAGCAAAATCACTTGTATTTTATTGTGAAAACTACAGGGTGAATAATTGTGAATTTCTTTCATGTTAGTGGATTTAGCAGATTTCATGAACACACCTATCCCAGAATTACTCAGCCACATACTTATATAACTTCTCACTGTGGCAGAAATGACCATGGTCATGGGCAGGCTCAAAAATAGAGCCTCTTTGTAGCCTATGCAAATAAGAAGCAAAAATATACGAACTAGAATTATACTTAGTTATCAGTGTTTCAACATTCTGTCTTAAAAATTATCTAGGCACCTATGGGATGCCTGGGTGGCTCATTCAGTGAAGCATCCAACTCTTGGTTTCGGCTCAGGTCATGATCTCACAATTCATTAGAGTCTTGCATAGGGCTCTGTGAGCCTGCTTGGGGCTCTCTGTCCCTCTCTCTCTGCTCCTCCCCCACTTGCTCTCTCTGCCTCTCAAATAAATAAACATTAAAAAAATTAGGTATGTATTGAATGCCCATTAACTATCAGTCCAAAGTTATGCATTATCTAGAAATCTTAAAAATTATCTTCTCGTTGACATACTATGAAACGTGATTGCTTTGTAGAATGAAGTTTGTCCAACCAGTGATTCAATTTGGTTAATTATAAATTTATATATATATATATATATCATAATCTTAAACATAAAATACATTAACACCAGTTTATGTGATCAGTAAAAGTTTATAAGTTTAGGAAGAACATACCTGAGTAGTAGATAAATGCATATTTGTGTTATAGTTAACACTGATAAAAGAGAAAGGACTTAGTTGTTTTCATTAAATCTAGACGATTGAACTAGTCCTGTTTGCCAAAGATTTACTTAAATTGAATTTGATATCTTAAAATAGTTGTGATTTAGTTTCTGGGAGAATATATATTGTTTAGATCTACCTCATTTAAAGTATCATAGTTCGGTTTCCTTATTTTCAAGAAAATTTGGAAATACTCAATGTGTGTAAGCAATTATTTATCTAGAAATGCAATTTAAGAACAGAGCTCCCTTAATTTAAGAGATTTTATAATCTGTTAATATCATCCAGAGGTAGGAAAACATTGTACACTCACACAATCAAAGGTGAAGACCTTTGTGTATTAAAGACAGAGACATATGGGCCCAGACAAGTAGAGCTTATAGCTTCAATCCTATAATTTCAGGCATATGTCAAGTATAACACAGAAACAGCAAATCTCATCAGTCCAGATATCAAAAAGCTCTTCTCCCCTCAGAGAGTATGCAGTTCTTAATGGATTTGAACAAAGACTGGAAAATGAGGTTGTGTTTTGTCTTTCACCCAAAAGAAACTAGATCTCTTTGGACTCATTTTGAGAGATTTCCACATGGTCAGATCCTAAAACCAAACTCTGAACCATTTTTTTAAACAATGTTTATTGTGAGAGGGAGAGAATGAGTGAGCAAGCAGGGGAAGGGCAGAGAGAGAGGGAGACAGAATCCCAAGCAGGCTCCATAGTGCCAGAGTGGAGCCCAACGTGGGGCTTGAACCCGTGAACCCTGAGCTCATGACCCGAAACAAAATCAAGAGTTGGATGCTTAACTGACTGAGCCACCCAGGCACCCCCCCCCCCCCGCCAGTCATTTTGGTTAACGATAAAAATAAATCATTGGCTGTAAATGAACAAAAATGAAACAGAAACACAAAGTTAGCAGAGAAGGAAATTAAAATTATTAAAAATTTAAATTAGAAAAAATCAACAAAGTGCTCTTGGTGCTTTGGATTCACCTAGAAGAAATGAGACACCCCTGGGTATTAACTGAGAATGAGGTACACATTTTTGTCTTTGAATTTTATCTGGCTCTGACAGGTGAATCTAGTGGGCATATCACTGTGACCTCCAAAACAGTTAGAAGATATTTTCAAAGAGAGTGAACTCATGACCTTTATATCGATGTAACATGAAAATGTGTTAAGAGTCTTCACTGATGAGGAATTGGCGGATATTGTAACCAATCCAGAAGAGAATCCAAAGAACGTAGAAATATTGATAATCTTTAAATGTGTCAACGGGGGCAAAATTGGGTTGAGTTTGGACCTCTACTGGACAAAGCATTCAGTACGTGTGTCCGTGACTGGCAATTTACAAAGGGCTGTCAAAGAGCTCAAAGACCATGGAAGGCCAGACCAGGTAACCTGGAGGGGAGTGTCCTCAAGACAGAGCACTGTGTCAGTGGCAACGTTCCCGTTCTTGTTTGTACCAGACTGTTGAGGGCCAGGAGAAAGAGTTCCCTCGTAAAGAGGGTCCAGTGCAGTCAACAGGGAGACCAGGTGTCTGTCATGGATGTTTCCAGGCCAGTCCTGAGCAGGGCACAGTGACACCAGCGACACCAGTGACATCATAATGTCGGAGGTGTCATATAAGCAGCTCCCTGCCCAGTGAGGGGCACACTTGGTAGGAGGCGGCGCCGCCATCCTGCCACCCTCGGGCCAGCGGGACGGTCAGGCCGGGCCGATCGGGTTCCAACCCAGCACGCGGCATGTCTGGGAGGCGCCGCCGTCGGCACCGTCGCAGACGGAGGAGGCCCGCGGTGTCCCGCTCCAGGAGAGCCGAGCTGCAATTCCCGGTCAGCCGCGTGGAGCGTCTCCTGCGAGAGGGTCGCTACGCCCCGCGCCTGAGCGCGTCCACCCCGGTCTTCCTGACCGCCGTTCTCGAGTACCTGACGGCCAACATCCTGGAGCTGGCGGGCAAGGAGGCTCTGGACAGCCACAAGATGCGCATCACCCCGGAGCACGTGCAGCGAGCCCTGGGCAGCAACCAGCACCTCAGGGGTCTCCTTGAGAACACCACCTCCCGTCGGGTGGATGGGAGGCCCCGAGTTCGGAAGTGGTGATGCCCACGCCCCCTCGTCCGGACCCCGAAGCCGCCCACAGAGGAGGGAGGCCGGGCCTTGTGTCTGCACGTGACATTAAAGGAGTTAGCTCCAGGGCCGTGCCTCTGACCGGTGTCTGTCTCTGTCATTCGGAGGTAGCCGGAGGTGTCTGTCAGACATCCGGGAGGAGACCTCCCACGGGAGGTGGAGGGTGGACGGGGCGGTCGGTGTGGGATGCTGGACTCGGGCATTTCGGGGAGCGGTTTCGCTGGGGACAGTGCGGGAAGCGGCCCTGAGGGAGTAGCGGGTCAGGGGGAAGAGACTTCCTCACTGGCGCTGAGCCAGTCCAGGCTTGTGAGGCCAGGAGGCTGGCGGGGTGGGGGTGGCTCTCCCAGGCATGTTGAATGCCCAGAAGGAGGGTGGGGGCTGAAGACCACGACTGAGGGGCCACAGGCCTTATTCCTGACCGGAGACCATGTGGAAGTCAGGAGGTGATGGCAGTGGGGGTGGGTGGAGAGGGTGGCCTAGCAGCCGACACGCACTTAACGGGCCAGGGCTTCGCGTGAAGATTGAGGAGCGACGGGGAAACCGTGAAGAGGTACACGTAGAAGGAACTATGCTCAGGTTGATTCGATGGCCTTATACCCCGCCTCATTCCAAAAAGGGGCTCGAGGTAGGGATTCTTAGCCAGTGCTGCGGTCCTCTGTGGAGTATATCCTTCCGCCGTCGCTCGCGGACACTGGTCACCCGTATAGTACTATGAAAGGTAGCATCTGGCCTAAGACATGCGATCCTAGACGTTCTTTTTAAAAACCATTTGTTAATGTTTCTCTATTTTGAGAGAGAGCATACAGGGAAGGGGCTGAACGAGAGGGAGAGGGAGAATCCCAAGGGAACTCCCTACCACCGGCGCAGAGCCCGATGCGGGGCTCCATCCCGGGAACTGTGAGATCATGACCTGAGCCAAAACCAACAGTCAGACCCTTGACTGAGCCTCCCAGGTGTCCCAATCCTATGAAGTTCTTAATGGTTACTGTTAATAGATTTATTTAGAAATATACTCCATTACAAACTCCTGTAGTAATCTCATTCTCCATGAAACACCTAACCCGTCTACGATCAGATACTTGATGGAGCAACATAGAGTTATCAGGGGCTGAATACGTGTTTGGAGAGGTACCAGTGTGTTCCGTGTAAGTTCTGTCCCGAGTGCTGGACTCGGGAGGACATACAGTTCTTACAAAGACTCTTGTGGTGTTTTGGGTTAAAAAGAGTTGTCACGTCAAGTGTTCTGGCAGTCTTTCCCCTTCCTGTGACTGTCAACATTTAATATTTTCTCCGGTTCATCATGTCCTCAAGACCCCACCCCCCCCTGCAGCCCCCTGGACTGTCACAGAGGGCTGGTCAGAGGTTGCCTAGGCAGCGTCGACAAAGGGATCAGAGGAGCTGGGTTGGCCATCCCAGTTCACCACTTTGTGGCCGTGTGATGTGGGACACTCCTCTGTTGCCTCTGGAAAGCACTTTCCTGTGTGAAATGGGGATAATAAGGGTTCCCCCATCTTTGGATTTTTGCCAAGATTAAGTCATTGCGTGCCTGTCAACTGGCGCATAGCGCAGCGCCCGGCACAGGGTGCGCCCTGAGTGCGTAGCTGCACGTCTCTCCCTTTCTGTAGACCACATGCTTAGGCGTGCTTCCCCAGGTGCCCCTGGCCTGGATCTCACGCGATGGCCGGGGGCCTGGGCCACTGGCTGAGACCGCAGCCTGCTGAACCTTGGGGAGAGACAGAGTGCCACGCAGAGGAAGCAGCCAGAGGTACACCCAGGAACCAGACAGGCCTCAGCCTGGTTTCCTCTCTGCTCCCCTCTGCCTGGGGACTCACCCTCTCTCTGCTTCCTGCCACCATCTTTTAAAGTATGGTGTTGGCTTAGCCTTTACCTACTTCATAGGAGTGTCCTGACAATAATAGTGTCAGGGTTGTGTTTAGAGCTGATTTGAATATGTGCTCGTACAAATCCAACAAACTTTTCTTGCTCCACAATGCCATTCAACCAAACAGTTACAGAAACCTCACTGTCAAGATGTCTGCCTTTCCAAGTTGTGATTTACTGTAGAGAGCCAGGAAGCCCTCTTTGCCTTAGCCAAGCTCAACTGTTACCCCTGTGTTCATTTGAGTAGCAAGCAGGTATCTCTCTCTCTGTCTCTCTCTCTCTCTCTCTCTCTCTCTCTCTCTCTCTCTCTCTGTCTCACAGTTGCAGGTGGAGATTCGCCTTCACCTGGTTACAGGATAGCACCCACATTGCCACCTCATCCCTGAAGTTGAGTTTCTTTGTGACCAGGGCATGGTTTCTCATATTTCAGTGTCCTTCAGCCAACAGGGACTGCCTCCAGGGTGGATCATGCAAGGGAATCAGTCAGTGTGCTAAGATTTTGATATGTTGGTTAAAAAGCTGTCTGATTTTTAGAAGCAGTTGATTTGGCTCATGGCTTTGGCTTGTTTTAGCACAAAATAGTCCCCTGGGTACTTCACCAGAAGGCCCAGCAAAGGAATTTATAAAGGCCAGAGAGGAGCACCTCAGGGGCTCAGTCTGTTAAGCGTCCAACTTTGGCTCAGGTCATGGTCTCACGGTTCGTGGTTTTGAGCCACACATCCAGCTCTGTGCCCACAGCTGAGAACCTGGACCCTGCTTCGGATTCTGTGTCTCCCTCTCTCTCTGCCCCTCCCTTGCTTGCTTGCTCTCTCTCTCTCTCTCTCTCTCTCTCTCTCTCTCGAAAATAAACATTAAGGCCAGAGAGGTGAGAGTAGGTGGATAAACCATGTTGGGTTAGCAGACCTGTGTGGTCAGGTGGTCACTTTACAGTCCATGCAGTAATCCACACTAATGGTCTCTGTGACACCTGTAGGGAGCCAGACTTCCTGGGCTCCTTCACACTGTCTGGTGTCCAAAGTGGAATTTGAAGGTTTAATGACCCTGTGTTGGCAAGCCCTCTGTGGTCACAGGGGCATGGGACAATCAGGCAGAGCAATACTGCCATCCCTTTAAGAATTGTACTTCAGGGGAGCCTGGGTGACTGAACCAGTTAAGCGGCTGACTCTTGGTTTTAGCTCAGGTCATAATCTCATGGTTCTTGGGACGGAGCCCCATGTTGGGCTTTGTGCTAACAGCATGGAGCCTGCTTGGGATTCATTCATATATTCATTCATTCATTCATTCATTCTCTCTCTCTCGATAAATAATAAATTTAAAAAAAAGAACTGTGCTTCAGCTATGCTTGTGGATTTCACAGGAAACATGGGGGCCAGGGCCAGTACAGGATGGGTGTAAATGCAGCCCCTGCCAAATCCCCCTCCTACACGTGCACAGGAATCCTCCACTCAGGGGAGGCAGGTGGAGAGGGGGAATCACTGCTCCTGGGAAAGAATGAGCCACCAAGTTTAGGCCCTTTGTGCATTTCAAAAAAGTAGGAGGTGGAGGATGGTGAGGAAGGATCAGCTCTAGCTTGGGCCCTGGAGGGAGGACACCGTTGATGACCAGTGCCCTGTTGGGAATGGGAAACTAAAACCAGAGTGAGTGGGGTCCGGGGCTGGGGGGTGTGTAGCTGCCAAACTAGGTCTGGGATCCAAAGGTGTATGAGGATAGGCTGAGGTCAGACACGGGTCAGCACAGCAGAAAACATAATGTGTGAGAAGAGATGAGCCCAAGAGTTGAGTCTGGGGGAATCTGGAAGGTTGTGTGGGCTCGGGGTTGGCATGAGCACAAGGCATGGGGATTAGGCTGGGCTCCCACTGAGAACAGCCTTTGGGAACAGAGACGGTTGAAGGCCCAGGCTCCCTTAGTTCCTCAATCTGACATCCTACAGGATGTGGCCAGAATGCAGGTAGCAGATGGGATCATTAGGCCTACAGTGATGTATTTACAGGAAAATGAATCAGCTGCCAGCATTTAAAATAAAGAATTTTTAACATAAAAACCTCAGTCACTGGCTTCTCGGGTGAAGTCAACATGTCTGCACACACGTGTTTATTGTCACATGAAGATGTCTGGCTGCTGTCCCGTGACTACTGGGCCTCTCTGGTTTGCCACAGTGCTCACCCTTCGCCGTTGTATCTCATGTATGACCCACGTCACTCCTTGACAGTACCGTCCCGTCTCTTAAAGTTGCTTGAGTTCGTTATCCTCACCATCCTAACACCAGTTTTCTGAAGGGTAAAGTTCTCTCCTTCAATAGATTAGAACAGCACAGTGCTCCTCACAGTTGTCTTTGGTATGGGGCCAGTATTTTCTGTTGTTCAGATAGATTGTGAACTGATATGTGGTCCTATTTTCCTAGGACTAGAATGGAGTTTACCTTTGACTCTTCACTCGAATTCAGCAACATCTGAACTAGTATATACTCTGTTCAACAAGAAGAGTCCACTCACTTAAATGTTGTGGCAAAACCCACGATTGCCGTAAAGGTCGCTAAATGCCGACCATTTCCGAAGCGGTCGTAGCTGATCAGTAACATAATTTAATGATCTACATCAGTCCCTAAATCACATTTGAATAGCACTGTAAGAGTGAATTTATTTTACCTTATTCTTTAAGGAGTATGGTTTCAAATCTAGGAAAGGCCTCGAATAGGACCTGTATTTGATGTTTCATGTAGTGTTTCTGCTTCAGAGTCCTTCATGAAAACAGAAGACTGGTACGTCATGTATTTAGGGTTTTGAAATCGCTGTGGGGAAAATCTCTCTCCACTGCATCTTTTTAAACAAAATCGAAAGGAAACCGGTTGGCGGCAAGGAGGCAGGTCAGGTAGTGTCGTTGTGGGACGCTTGGGTTCTGCCACATAGGATGAAAGGAATTCACCAACTCGACTGTGGAGGAGAGAGCTTTCATGACATACTGGGACAGCAGAGTGCCAGAAGAGGGAGGAAAGTCAGGTTCTGGTCTCCCACGGGTGTGGTTTCCTTGGGGGCGCATCAGCTTCCACAGCTATAAAATGAGGAGGTTGGACAAAATTGTTTCAGAGGTCTGCTCAAGGTGTACAATTACCAGTCTGAGCTTTTCCCAACAGAAGTCTGTACTGACAGTGGGTAAGTGGGGCACAGAGGACAGGAATTATTTTTTAGGGTGTCCATTTTACAGCTGAGGCCACTCTGGCCCAGAGCTGACCCTCAACTCTCCAAACGTCACATGGCCAATGGGCAGAACAGTGAGTATGCCAGTCCTGTTCTCGTACCTGTTGTTGGGGCTCCTGTGCTACTATAGGCTGAGAGATGAGCCTCAAGAGACAAAGTGTGTAATACTCTCCTCTGGGATAAAGAAGCTACTCTCTTGGATACAGAGATGTCGGGGTTTATTGGATCTCTGGGTAAGCACGAGCAACAACTCTCAAGAACTTTTACTTGTATTTATTTCAGAAAGGGTTAGGATCAAGGACTGATTTTATGGTTCAGGCCTTTCAATTTGCAAATCCAGGTCTTCTTCCACTGGGCATTGTAATAGTTGTGTCATGAACCCACCCCCTCAAATAAGGTGTTTTTGAGATTCTCTGTCCACTGACATGGTCTTAAAGGTGATTATGTGATGACATCGGAAGCCTGTGCTTAAGAGTTTATTCTTGAGGTGTCTAAGTTACTGTCCTTTTTTATGGTTCGGAGACCATCCTTAGTTGCTGAAGGCAAAATCTCTGGGCTGTAGATGGCTTATAAGGCCTTCAGGGAAGCATCAGTGTAAATCAAAATAACAAACTGGAGGAGACAGATACTTATGGCTGAGATCAACTTGGTGATAATCCTCATAAGTAAAACTCTTGTGGGAGGGCATAACAATAAAAGTGCAACTACAGGTGAAATTACCTTTTTCTGTCATATGTAAAAGAAAAGGCAGAAAAGAGTTTTTGACTCAGTGTCTGTAAGCATAATGATGTTACCCTTTTTCAAAAAAGTATGGAATCGGTTCTAGACTTATGGAGTTTAATAAAATCCCCTTGGTGCATTAGAGTTCTCCAGAAAAAAAAAAACTGAACCAGTAGGATATATCTATATCTATATCTATATCTATATCTATATCTATATCTATATCTATATCTATCTATCTATATCTATATCTCTGCATGTGTGTACATATACATGTGATTGGTTCATGTGGTTATCTGATCTAACAAGTCCTAATTCTGTAAGGCAGTCCAGCAGGCTGGGAACTCTGGCCAGATTTCTACGTTACAGTGTGGCCAAATTCTTTGCCAAGAAATCTCAGTTTTTGTTCTTTAGACTTTCAGCTGATTGTGTGATGGTAATTTCCTTTCCTTATAGTCAACTGATTGTAGATGTTAAACTCATTTAAAAAGTATCTTCACAGCAACACCTAGACTTGTATTTGGCCAGATGAGTCGGCACCGTAGCCTAGCAAAATTGACACGTAAAACATAACCATTATAATAGGTAGGTCTGATGTGCATCCTCAGTTGAAAAGCACTGGCCTAGAAGATGCTAGATTGAAATTTTATAAGGAAGATTGCAACCAAATATTTAAAAGTAATAAATGATGTCTGATAATACTATAGTGTTGTTGCCTAAATCACTGGAGAAAACCCCACCAGGACTCTGATAATCAGAAACATCTCATGGATAGTGAGACCATTGACAAATCTCTAGAGACTTCCCGTACAATATATAAGATTTTAAACACTTACATTAATATTTTCTCTGTTAATATTGAACAAAGAGAAGTCCAAGTACTTGTTTTGATTTGAGAATTTTCTGTGCAACTCATCAGTAGTAACGTGTGCGGTAAATCCAATCATTTCTAGCACTTCTCTTTTTTTTTATAAAGTGAAAAATCTTTATGACTTTCTGGGGACCCTGTGAGAAATCAGTTTAAAACCAAAGACAGTTTTAAGTGCAAAAGATAATGCAAAGTATTATTTTCTTTCAGTCTTCATTTTAGATTGTATTTTGGGAATGCTAAACTCAAAAGTTGCCTAGACGTTTGCATGCTTAAGGTAGAATCATGAGAGCCTGAGAACGTGAATGGTTGTAGCTTGGCTGTCTACTAATTCAGTGTCAAGACAACATTTAAGTAAATGTAGACAAGTCCTTAAAACTTCAGAAATGCAGAGCTATTATTATTTTGAAGAGAATACTCCCAAGCATGTTGAAGTCAGAACAAAGGAATATTCTGGTGAGATACAGAATCTGCTACTTGGGCAAACTATGTATAGAGTAATATGGTAGGGTGAAATAAGGCTTTCTCAAATACTCAGGTCCTAATCCCTAGAATGTGGGGATGTTACTTTCTCTCTTGCAGATGGGACTTTTAGATTTAAGTTACAGATATTGAGGTGGGAAGATTATCCTGGATAATTGTGGTTGGCCCGAGAAATTGGAGTGCCCTTATATAAGGGAAGCAAAGGGAAATTTTAATACATAAGCAAAAGGCAATGTGACCACTGAAACGAGATGCTGTATGGCTGGCTTTGAAGATGGAGGAAGAAGTCATGAATAAAGAAATGCAAAGAATTCAGCTCTAGAAGCTGGAGAAGGCAAGGAAATGGATTCTACCTTGGAACTTTCAAAGGTCATGCAGCCCTGTTCACACCTTGCTTTTAGCCTGGTGAAACCGATTTCAGATTTATGACCTAGAAGAGAATCAATGTGCATTGTTTGCAGCCACCATAGGAAGCTAATACAGGTGAAGGGTCATCTTTGACAACCACTTATGAAGAACTAACACTGGGGCACTTGGGTGGCTCTGTTGGTGAAGGGTCATCTTTGACAACCACTTATGAAGAACTAACACTGGGGCACTTGGGTGGCTCTGTTGGTGAAGCGTCCAGCACTTGTTTTTGGCTCAGGTCGTCATCTCACAGTTCATGAGTTATAAGCCCTGTGGTGGGGACTGTGCTGACAGCGTGGAGCCTGCTTGGGATTCTCTGTCTCTCCCCCTCTCTCTCTGCTCTTCCCCTTCTCTCTCTCTCTCTCTCTCTCTCTCTCTCTCTCTCTCTCTCTCAAAATAAATAAATAAACTTTAAAAAAGAAGATGTGACAAACGCTGTAAGGAAACTTAGCCTTTTTCACAGAGAACAAACTAAATTCTGTGATTGCTTCAATATAATATTTGTGTTTTCTTAATTTATTTTTTATTTTTTATTCTGAAGTTAGTTAACATACAGTGTAGTCTTGGCTTCAGGAGTAGAACCCAGTGATTCATCTCATACATATGACAGCTAGTGCTCCTCCCAAAAAGTGCCCTTCGTAATGCCTGTCACCCATTTAACCCATCCCCCTACCCACCCCCCTTCCATCAACTCTCAGTTTTCTGTATTTAAGAGTCTCTTAAAGTTTTCCTCTCTCTCTGTTTTTATCTTATTTTTCCTTCCCTTCCCCTTTGTTCATCTGTTTTGTTTCTTAAATTCCTCATATGAGTGAAATCATATGATATTTGTCTTTTTCTTACTGACTTTGCTTAGCATAATACATTCTAGTTCCATCCACATTGGAATCTTACCATTGGTAACACTTCATTCTTTTTCATCACCCAGTAGCATTCCATTGTGTGTGTGTGTATATATGTACGTATATATACACACTACATCTTCTTAATCCATCAGTTGATGGACATTTGGGCTCTTTTCATACTTTGGCTATTGTTGATAGCGCTGCTATAAACATTGGGGTGCATGTGCCCCTTCGAAACAGCATACCTGTAGCCCTTGGATAAATACCTAGTAGTGCAATTGCTGGCTTGTAGGGTAGTTCTATTTTTAATTTTTTGAGGAACCTCCATGCTGTTTTCCAGAGTGGCTGCACCAGCTTGCATTCCCACCGGTAGTGTAAAAGGGTTCCCCTTTCTCCACATCCTCACCAACATCCGTTGTTGCCTGAGTTGTTCATGTTAGCCATTCTGACAGGTGTGAGGTGGTATCTCATTGTGGTGTTGACTTGTATTTCCCTGATGATGAGTGATGATGAGCATCTTTTCATATGTCTGTTAGCCATCTGGATGTCTTCTTTGGAAAGGTGTCTGTTTATGTCTTCTGCCCATTTCTTCACTGGATTGTTTTTTAGGTGTTGAGTGTGATAAGTTCTTTATAAATTTTGGATACTAACCCTTTATCTGATACGTCGTTTGCAAATATCTTCTCCCATCCCATCAGTTGCTTTTTAGTTTTGTTGATTGTTTCCTTTGCTGTGCAGAAGCTTTTTCTCTTGATGAGGTACCAATAGTTCATTTTTGCTTTTATTTCCCTTGCCTCTGGCGACATGTCAAATAAGAAATTGCTGTGGCCAAGGTCAAAGAGGTTACAGCCCATTTTCTCCTCTAGGATTTTGATGGTTTTCTGCTTCACATTTAGGTCTTTCATCCATTTTGAATTTATTTTTGTGTCTGGTGTAAGAAAGTGGTCTATTTTCATTCTTCTGCATGTTTCTGTCTAGTTTTCCCAGTACCATTTGCTAAAGAGACTGTCTATTTTCTACTGGATATTCTTTCCTGCTTTGTCGAAGATTAGTTGGCCATATATTTGTAGGTCCATTTCTGGGTTCTCCATTCTTTTCCATTGATCTATGTCTGTTTCTCTGCCAGTACCATACGGTCTTGATGATTGCAGCTTTGTAATATAGTTTAAAGTCTGGGATTGTGATGCCTCCAGCTTTGGTTTTCTTTTCTTTTCTTTTTTTTAAATGTTTTTTTAACGTTTACTTATTATTGAGAGACAGAGCGAGACAGCATGAGCAGGGGAGGGGCAGAGAGAGGAGGAGACACAGAATCTGAAACAGGCTCCAGGCTCTGAGCTGTCAGCACAGAGCCCAACGCGGGGCTCAAACCTACAAACTGTGAGATCATGACCAGAGCCGAAGTTGGATGCTTAACCGACTGAGCCACCCAGGTGCCCCTGGTTTTTCTTTTTCAACATTACTTTAGCCATTTGGTGTCTTTTATGGTTCCATACAAATTGTAGGATTGTTTGTTCTAGCTCTGGGAAGAATGCTGGTGTTATTTTTTTTTTAAATTTTATTTCTTTAACTTTTTACTATTTTAATATTCATTTGTTTTTGAGAGGGACAGAGGCAGAGCACAAGTGGGGGAGGGGCAGAGAGAAAGGGAGATACAGACTATGAAGCCGGATTCAGGCTCTAAGCTGTCAGCACGGAGCCTGACATGAGACTTGAACTCCTGGACTGTGAGATTATGACCTGAGGTGAAGTTGGACGCTTTATCAACTGAACCACCCAGGTGCCCCTTAAAAATATTTTTTTAGAGTTTATTTATTTTTGAGACAAAGAGAGAGGGTGAAAGAGAGAGACAGAGACAGACAGATACAGAGTGCAGCAGGGGAGGTGCAGAGAGTGAGGGAGACATAGACTCTGAAACAGGCTCCAGGCTCCGAGCTGTCAGCACAGAGCCTGACATGGGGCTTGAACTCACGGACCATGAGATCATGACCTGAGCCAAAGTCAGACACTTGATTGACTGAGCCACCCAGGCACCCCAGAATGCTGGTGTTATGTTGATAATGTTGCATTGAATGTGTAGATTGCTTTCAGTAGTATCAACGTTTTAGCAATATTTGTTCTTCCAATCCTTGAGCATGGAATGTTTTTCCATTTCTTTGTGTCTTCTTCAATTTCTTTCATAAGCTTTCTATAGTTTTCAGTGTACACATCTTTTACCTCTTTGGTTAGGTTTATTCCTAAGTATATTAAGGTTTTTGGAGCAGTGTATAAATGGGATCAATTCCTCGTTTCTCTTTCTGCCGCCTCATTACTGGTGTATAGAAATGCATCCGATTTCCATACATTGATTTTATATCCTGCGACTTTCCTGAATTCCTCTAGCAGCTCTAACAGTTTTTTGGTGGAAACTTTTGGGTTTTCCGTGTAGAGTATCACGTCCTCTGTGAAGAGTGAAGGTTTGACTTCTTTTTTGCCAATTTGGATGCCTTTTATTTCGTTGTCTGAATGCTGAGGCTAGGTCTTCCAACACTAATATTTGATTCTGAAGGGTCCAGGAGCTCTTTGAAATTCTTGTGAACAAACTTATTAGAACTGAACCAGATTTGGAAAAAAAAAATTTTTTTAATTTTGTTCCTTTTCAGATTCTCTTTTTGCAAACCTCCCATAGCATTCTGTGTGCATTCAGGTTTTGTCCTTCAAATTTGTCTGTTATATTCTGAACCAACATGCCATTTTACTCCATAACAGAAACATTCTGTTTTAAACAAAGAAACAAAAAACCCACGTCATCTTGAAACTCCTAGTGGACTCTCACTCATGTATGTTAGTTATAACTTTTAAGCAAAATCACTTGTATTTTATTGTGAAAACTACAGGGTGAATAATTGTGAATTTCTTTCATGTTAGTGGATTTAGCAGATTTCATGAACACACCTATCCCAGAATTACTCAGCCACATACTTATATAACTTCTCACTGTGGCAGAAATGACCATGGTCATGGGCAGGCTCAAAAATAGAGCCTCTTTGTAGCCTATGCAAATAAGAAGCAAAAATATACGAACTAGAATTATACTTAGTTATCAGTGTTTCAACATTCTGTCTTAAAAATTATCTAGGCACCTATGGGATGCCTGGGTGGCTCATTCAGTGAAGCATCCAACTCTTGGTTTCGGCTCAGGTCATGATCTCACAATTCATTAGAGTCTTGCATAGGGCTCTGTGAGCCTGCTTGGGGCTCTCTGTCCCTCTCTCTCTGCTCCTCCCCCACTTGCTCTCTCTGCCTCTCAAATAAATAAACATTAAAAAAATTAGGTATGTATTGAATGCCCATTAACTATCAGTCCAAAGTTATGCATTATCTAGAAATCTTAAAAATTATCTTCTCGTTGACATACTATGAAACGTGATTGCTTTGTAGAATGAAGTTTGTCCAACCAGTGATTCAATTTGGTTAATTATAAATTATATATATATATATATATATATATATATCATAATCTTAAACATAAAATACATTAACACCAGTTTATGTGATCAGTAAAAGTTTATAAGTTTAGGAAGAACATACCTGAGTAGTAGATAAATGCATATTTGTGTTATAGTTAACACTGATAAAAGAGAAAGGACTTAGTTGTTTTCATTAAATCTAGACGATTGAACTAGTCCTGTTTGCCAAAGATTTACTTAAATTGAATTTGATATCTTAAAATAGTTGTGATTTAGTTTCTGGGAGAATATATATTGTTTAGATCTACCTCATTTAAAGTATCATAGTTCGGTTTCCTTATTTTCAAGAAAATTTGGAAATACTCAATGTGTGTAAGCAATTATTTATCTAGAAATGCAATTTAAGAACAGAGCTCCCTTAATTTAAGAGATTTTATAATCTGTTAATATCATCCAGAGGTAGGAAAACATTGTACACTCACACAATCAAAGGTGAAGACCTTTGTGTATTAAAGACAGAGACATATGGGCCCAGACAAGTAGAGCTTATAGCTTCAATCCTATAATTTCAGGCATATGTCAAGTATAACACAGAAACAGCAAATCTCATCAGTCCAGATATCAAAAAGCTCTTCTCCCCTCAGAGAGTATGCAGTTCTTAATGGATTTGAACAAAGACTGGAAAATGAGGTTGTGTTTTGTCTTTCACCCAAAAGAAACTAGATCTCTTTGGACTCATTTTGAGAGATTTCCACATGGTCAGATCCTAAAACCAAACTCTGAACCATTTTTTTAAACAATGTTTATTGTGAGAGGGAGAGAATGAGTGAGCAAGCAGGGGAAGGGCAGAGAGAGAGGGAGACAGAATCCCAAGCAGGCTCCATAGTGCCAGAGTGGAGCCCAACGTGGGGCTTGAACCCGTGAACCCTGAGCTCATGACCCGAAACAAAATCAAGAGTTGGATGCTTAACTGACTGAGCCACCCAGGCACCCCCCCCCCCCCCCGCCAGTCATTTTGGTTAACGATAAAAATAAATCATTGGCTGTAAATGAACAAAAATGAAACAGAAACACAAAGTTAGCAGAGAAGGAAATTAAAATTATTAAAAATTTAAATTAGAAAAAATCAACAAAGTGCTCTTGGTGCTTTGGATTCACCTAGAAGAAATGAGACACCCCTGGGTATTAACTGAGAATGAGGTACACATTTTTGTCTTTGAATTTTATCTGGCTCTGACAGGTGAATCTAGTGGGCATATCACTGTGACCTCCAAAACAGTTAGAAGATATTTTCAAAGAGAGTGAACTCATGACCTTTATATCGATGTAACATGAAAATGTGTTAAGAGTCTTCACTGATGAGGAATTGGCGGATATTGTAACCAATCCAGAAGAGAATCCAAAGAACGTAGAAATATTGATAATCTTTAAATGTGTCAACGGGGGCAAAATTGGGTTGAGTTTGGACCTCTACTGGACAAAGCATTCAGTACGTGTGTCCGTGACTGGCAATTTACAAAGGGCTGTCAAAGAGCTCAAAGACCATGGAAGGCCAGACCAGGTAACCTGGAGGGGAGTGTCCTCAAGACAGAGCACTGTGTCAGTGGCAACGTTCCCGTTCTTGTTTGTACCAGACTGTTGAGGGCCAGGAGAAAGAGTTCCCTCGTAAAGAGGGTCCAGTGCAGTCAACAGGGAGACCAGGTGTCTGTCATGGATGTTTCCAGGCCAGTCCTGAGCAGGGCACAGTGACACCAGCGACACCAGTGACATCATAATGTCGGAGGTGTCATATAAGCAGCTCCCTGCCCAGTGAGGGGCACACTTGGTAGGAGGCGGCGCCGCCATCCTGCCACCCTCGGGCCAGCGGGACGGTCAGGCCGGGCCGATCGGGTTCCAACCCAGCACGCGGCATGTCTGGGAGGCGCCGCCGTCGGCACCGTCGCAGACGGAGGAGGCCCGCGGTGTCCCGCTCCAGGAGAGCCGAGCTGCAATTCCCGGTCAGCCGCGTGGAGCGTCTCCTGCGAGAGGGTCGCTACGCCCCGCGCCTGAGCGCGTCCACCCCGGTCTTCCTGACCGCCGTTCTCGAGTACCTGACGGCCAACATCCTGGAGCTGGCGGGCAAGGAGGCTCTGGACAGCCACAAGATGCGCATCACCCCGGAGCACGTGCAGCGAGCCCTGGGCAGCAACCAGCACCTCAGGGGTCTCCTTGAGAACACCACCTCCCGTCGGGTGGATGGGAGGCCCCGAGTTCGGAAGTGGTGATGCCCACGCCCCCTCGTCCGGACCCCGAAGCCGCCCACAGAGGAGGGAGGCCGGGCCTTGTGTCTGCACGTGACATTAAAGGAGTTAGCTCCAGGGCCGTGCCTCTGACCGGTGTCTGTCTCTGTCATTCGGAGGTAGCCGGAGGTGTCTGTCAGACATCCGGGAGGAGACCTCCCACGGGAGGTGGAGGGTGGACGGGGCGGTCGGTGTGGGATGCTGGACTCGGGCATTTCGGGGAGCGGTTTCGCTGGGGACAGTGCGGGAAGCGGCCCTGAGGGAGTAGCGGGTCAGGGGGAAGAGACTTCCTCACTGGCGCTGAGCCAGTCCAGGCTTGTGAGGCCAGGAGGCTGGCGGGGTGGGGGTGGCTCTCCCAGGCATGTTGAATGCCCAGAAGGAGGGTGGGGGCTGAAGACCACGACTGAGGGGCCACAGGCCTTATTCCTGACCGGAGACCATGTGGAAGTCAGGAGGTGATGGCAGTGGGGGTGGGTGGAGAGGGTGGCCTAGCAGCCGACACGCACTTAACGGGCCAGGGCTTCGCGTGAAGATTGAGGAGCGACGGGGAAACCGTGAAGAGGTACACGTAGAAGGAACTATGCTCAGGTTGATTCGATGGCCTTATACCCCGCCTCATTCCAAAAAGGGGCTCGAGGTAGGGATTCTTAGCCAGTGCTGCGGTCCTCTGTGGAGTATATCCTTCCGCCGTCGCTCGCGGACACTGGTCACCCGTATAGTACTATGAAAGGTAGCATCTGGCCTAAGACATGCGATCCTAGACGTTCTTTTTAAAAACCATTTGTTAATGTTTCTCTATTTTGAGAGAGAGCATACAGGGAAGGGGCTGAACGAGAGGGAGAGGGAGAATCCCAAGGGAACTCCCTACCACCGGCGCAGAGCCCGATGCGGGGCTCCATCCCGGGAACTGTGAGATCATGACCTGAGCCAAAACCAACAGTCAGACCCTTGACTGAGCCTCCCAGGTGTCCCAATCCTATGAAGTTCTTAATGGTTACTGTTAATAGATTTATTTAGAAATATACTCCATTACAAACTCCTGTAGTAATCTCATTCTCCATGAAACACCTAACCCGTCTACGATCAGATACTTGATGGAGCAACATAGAGTTATCAGGGGCTGAATACGTGTTTGGAGAGGTACCAGTGTGTTCCGTGTAAGTTCTGTCCCGAGTGCTGGACTCGGGAGGACATACAGTTCTTACAAAGACTCTTGTGGTGTTTTGGGTTAAAAAGAGTTGTCACGTCAAGTGTTCTGGCAGTCTTTCCCCTTCCTGTGACTGTCAACATTTAATATTTTCTCCGGTTCATCATGTCCTCAAGACCCCACCCCCCCCTGCAGCCCCCTGGACTGTCACAGAGGGCTGGTCAGAGGTTGCCTAGGCAGCGTCGACAAAGGGATCAGAGGAGCTGGGTTGGCCATCCCAGTTCACCACTTTGTGGCCGTGTGATGTGGGACACTCCTCTGTTGCCTCTGGAAAGCACTTTCCTGTGTGAAATGGGGATAATAAGGGTTCCCCCATCTTTGGATTTTTGCCAAGATTAAGTCATTGCGTGCCTGTCAACTGGCGCATAGCGCAGCGCCCGGCACAGGGTGCGCCCTGAGTGCGTAGCTGCACGTCTCTCCCTTTCTGTAGACCACATGCTTAGGCGTGCTTCCCCAGGTGCCCCTGGCCTGGATCTCACGCGATGGCCGGGGGCCTGGGCCACTGGCTGAGACCGCAGCCTGCTGAACCTTGGGGAGAGACAGAGTGCCACGCAGAGGAAGCAGCCAGAGGTACACCCAGGAACCAGACAGGCCTCAGCCTGGTTTCCTCTCTGCTCCCCTCTGCCTGGGGACTCACCCTCTCTCTGCTTCCTGCCACCATCTTTTAAAGTATGGTGTTGGCTTAGCCTTTACCTACTTCATAGGAGTGTCCTGACAATAATAGTGTCAGGGTTGTGTTTAGAGCTGATTTGAATATGTGCTCGTACAAATCCAACAAACTTTTCTTGCTCCACAATGCCATTCAACCAAACAGTTACAGAAACCTCACTGTCAAGATGTCTGCCTTTCCAAGTTGTGATTTACTGTAGAGAGCCAGGAAGCCCTCTTTGCCTTAGCCAAGCTCAACTGTTACCCCTGTGTTCATTTGAGTAGCAAGCAGGTATCTCTCTCTCTGTCTCTCTCTCTCTCTCTCTCTCTCTCTCTCTCTCTCTCTCTCTCTGTCTCACAGTTGCAGGTGGAGATTCGCCTTCACCTGGTTACAGGATAGCACCCACATTGCCACCTCATCCCTGAAGTTGAGTTTCTTTGTGACCAGGGCATGGTTTCTCATATTTCAGTGTCCTTCAGCCAACAGGGACTGCCTCCAGGGTGGATCATGCAAGGGAATCAGTCAGTGTGCTAAGATTTTGATATGTTGGTTAAAAAGCTGTCTGATTTTTAGAAGCAGTTGATTTGGCTCATGGCTTTGGCTTGTTTTAGCACAAAATAGTCCCCTGGGTACTTCACCAGAAGGCCCAGCAAAGGAATTTATAAAGGCCAGAGAGGAGCACCTCAGGGGCTCAGTCTGTTAAGCGTCCAACTTTGGCTCAGGTCATGGTCTCACGGTTCGTGGTTTTGAGCCACACATCCAGCTCTGTGCCCACAGCTGAGAACCTGGACCCTGCTTCGGATTCTGTGTCTCCCTCTCTCTCTGCCCCTCCCTTGCTTGCTTGCTCTCTCTCTCTCTCTCTCTCTCTCTCTCTCTCGAAAATAAACATTAAGGCCAGAGAGGTGAGAGTAGGTGGATAAACCATGTTGGGTTAGCAGACCTGTGTGGTCAGGTGGTCACTTTACAGTCCATGCAGTAATCCACACTAATGGTCTCTGTGACACCTGTAGGGAGCCAGACTTCCTGGGCTCCTTCACACTGTCTGGTGTCCAAAGTGGAATTTGAAGGTTTAATGACCCTGTGTTGGCAAGCCCTCTGTGGTCACAGGGGCATGGGACAATCAGGCAGAGCAATACTGCCATCCCTTTAAGAATTGTACTTCAGGGGAGCCTGGGTGACTGAACCAGTTAAGCGGCTGACTCTTGGTTTTAGCTCAGGTCATAATCTCATGGTTCTTGGGACGGAGCCCCATGTTGGGCTTTGTGCTAACAGCATGGAGCCTGCTTGGGATTCATTCATATATTCATTCATTCATTCATTCATTCTCTCTCTCGATAAATAATAAATTTAAAAAAAAGAACTGTGCTTCAGCTATGCTTGTGGATTTCACAGGAAACATGGGGGCCAGGGCCAGTACAGGATGGGTGTAAATGCAGCCCCTGCCAAATCCCCCTCCTACACGTGCACAGGAATCCTCCACTCAGGGGAGGCAGGTGGAGAGGGGGAATCACTGCTCCTGGGAAAGAATGAGCCACCAAGTTTAGGCCCTTTGTGCATTTCAAAAAAGTAGGAGGTGGAGGATGGTGAGGAAGGATCAGCTCTAGCTTGGGCCCTGGAGGGAGGACACCGTTGATGACCAGTGCCCTGTTGGGAATGGGAAACTAAAACCAGAGTGAGTGGGGTCCGGGGCTGGGGGGTGTGTAGCTGCCAAACTAGGTCTGGGATCCAAAGGTGTATGAGGATAGGCTGAGGTCAGACACGGGTCAGCACAGCAGAAAACATAATGTGTGAGAAGAGATGAGCCCAAGAGTTGAGTCTGGGGGAATCTGGAAGGTTGTGTGGGCTCGGGGTTGGCATGAGCACAAGGCATGGGGATTAGGCTGGGCTCCCACTGAGAACAGCCTTTGGGAACAGAGACGGTTGAAGGCCCAGGCTCCCTTAGTTCCTCAATCTGACATCCTACAGGATGTGGCCAGAATGCAGGTAGCAGATGGGATCATTAGGCCTACAGTGATGTATTTACAGGAAAATGAATCAGCTGCCAGCATTTAAAATAAAGAATTTTTAACATAAAAACCTCAGTCACTGGCTTCTCGGGTGAAGTCAACATGTCTGCACACACGTGTTTATTGTCACATGAAGATGTCTGGCTGCTGTCCCGTGACTACTGGGCCTCTCTGGTTTGCCACAGTGCTCACCCTTCGCCGTTGTATCTCATGTATGACCCACGTCACTCCTTGACAGTACCGTCCCGTCTCTTAAAGTTGCTTGAGTTCGTTATCCTCACCATCCTAACACCAGTTTTCTGAAGGGTAAAGTTCTCTCCTTCAATAGATTAGAACAGCACAGTGCTCCTCACAGTTGTCTTTGGTATGGGGCCAGTATTTTCTGTTGTTCAGATAGATTGTGAACTGATATGTGGTCCTATTTTCCTAGGACTAGAATGGAGTTTACCTTTGACTCTTCACTCGAATTCAGCAACATCTGAACTAGTATATACTCTGTTCAACAAGAAGAGTCCACTCACTTAAATGTTGTGGCAAAACCCACGATTGCCGTAAAGGTCGCTAAATGCCGACCATTTCCGAAGCGGTCGTAGCTGATCAGTAACATAATTTAATGATCTACATCAGTCCCTAAATCACATTTGAATAGCACTGTAAGAGTGAATTTATTTTACCTTATTCTTTAAGGAGTATGGTTTCAAATCTAGGAAAGGCCTCGAATAGGACCTGTATTTGATGTTTCATGTAGTGTTTCTGCTTCAGAGTCCTTCATGAAAACAGAAGACTGGTACGTCATGTATTTAGGGTTTTGAAATCGCTGTGGGGAAAATCTCTCTCCACTGCATCTTTTTAAACAAAATCGAAAGGAAACCGGTTGGCGGCAAGGAGGCAGGTCAGGTAGTGTCGTTGTGGGACGCTTGGGTTCTGCCACATAGGATGAAAGGAATTCACCAACTCGACTGTGGAGGAGAGAGCTTTCATGACATACTGGGACAGCAGAGTGCCAGAAGAGGGAGGAAAGTCAGGTTCTGGTCTCCCACGGGTGTGGTTTCCTTGGGGGCGCATCAGCTTCCACAGCTATAAAATGAGGAGGTTGGACAAAATTGTTTCAGAGGTCTGCTCAAGGTGTACAATTACCAGTCTGAGCTTTTCCCAACAGAAGTCTGTACTGACAGTGGGTAAGTGGGGCACAGAGGACAGGAATTATTTTTTAGGGTGTCCATTTTACAGCTGAGGCCACTCTGGCCCAGAGCTGACCCTCAACTCTCCAAACGTCACATGGCCAATGGGCAGAACAGTGAGTATGCCAGTCCTGTTCTCGTACCTGTTGTTGGGGCTCCTGTGCTACTATAGGCTGAGAGATGAGCCTCAAGAGACAAAGTGTGTAATACTCTCCTCTGGGATAAAGAAGCTACTCTCTTGGATACAGAGATGTCGGGGTTTATTGGATCTCTGGGTAAGCACGAGCAACAACTCTCAAGAACTTTTACTTGTATTTATTTCAGAAAGGGTTAGGATCAAGGACTGATTTTATGGTTCAGGCCTTTCAATTTGCAAATCCAGGTCTTCTTCCACTGGGCATTGTAATAGTTGTGTCATGAACCCACCCCCTCAAATAAGGTGTTTTTGAGATTCTCTGTCCACTGACATGGTCTTAAAGGTGATTATGTGATGACATCGGAAGCCTGTGCTTAAGAGTTTATTCTTGAGGTGTCTAAGTTACTGTCCTTTTTTATGGTTCGGAGACCATCCTTAGTTGCTGAAGGCAAAATTTCTGGGCTGTAGATGGCTTATAAGGCCTTCAGGGAAGCATCAGTGTAAATCAAAATAACAAACTGGAGGAGACAGATACTTATGGCTGAGATCAACTTGGTGATAATCCTCATAAGTAAAACTCTTGTGGGAGGGCATAACAATAAAAGTGCAACTACAGGTGAAATTACCTTTTTCTGTCATATGTAAAAGAAAAGGCAGAAAAGAGTTTTTGACTCAGTGTCTGTAAGCATAATGATGTTACCCTTTTTCAAAAAAGTATGGAATCGGTTCTAGACTTATGGAGTTTAATAAAATCCCCTTGGTGCATTAGAGTTCTCCAGAAAAAAAAAAACTGAACCAGTAGGATATATCTATATCTATATCTATATCTATATCTATATCTATATCTATATCTATCTATCTATATCTATATCTCTGCATGTGTGTACATATACATGTGATTGGTTCATGTGGTTATCTGATCTAACAAGTCCTAATTCTGTAAGGCAGTCCAGCAGGCTGGGAACTCTGGCCAGATTTCTACGTTACAGTGTGGCCAAATTCTTTGCCAAGAAATCTCAGTTTTTGTTCTTTAGACTTTCAGCTGATTGTGTGATGGTAATTTCCTTTCCTTATAGTCAACTGATTGTAGATGTTAAACTCATTTAAAAAGTATCTTCACAGCAACACCTAGACTTGTATTTGGCCAGATGAGTCGGCACCGTAGCCTAGCAAAATTGACACGTAAAACATAACCATTATAATAGGTAGGTCTGATGTGCATCCTCAGTTGAAAAGCACTGGCCTAGAAGATGCTAGATTGAAATTTTATAAGGAAGATTGCAACCAAATATTTAAAAGTAATAAATGATGTCTGATAATACTATAGTGTTGTTGCCTAAATCACTGGAGAAAACCCCACCAGGACTCTGATAATCAGAAACATCTCATGGATAGTGAGACCATTGACAAATCTCTAGAGACTTCCCGTACAATATATAAGATTTTAAACACTTACATTAATATTTTCTCTGTTAATATTGAACAAAGAGAAGTCCAAGTACTTGTTTTGATTTGAGAATTTTCTGTGCAACTCATCAGTAGTAACGTGTGCGGTAAATCCAATCATTTCTAGCACTTCTCTTTTTTTTTATAAAGTGAAAAATCTTTATGACTTTCTGGGGACCCTGTGAGAAATCAGTTTAAAACCAAAGACAGTTTTAAGTGCAAAAGATAATGCAAAGTATTATTTTCTTTCAGTCTTCATTTTAGATTGTATTTTGGGAATGCTAAACTCAAAAGTTGCCTAGACGTTTGCATGCTTAAGGTAGAATCATGAGAGCCTGAGAACGTGAATGGTTGTAGCTTGGCTGTCTACTAATTCAGTGTCAAGACAACATTTAAGTAAATGTAGACAAGTCCTTAAAACTTCAGAAATGCAGAGCTATTATTATTTTGAAGAGAATACTCCCAAGCATGTTGAAGTCAGAACAAAGGAATATTCTGGTGAGATACAGAATCTGCTACTTGGGCAAACTATGTATAGAGTAATATGGTAGGGTGAAATAAGGCTTTCTCAAATACTCAGGTCCTAATCCCTAGAATGTGGGGATGTTACTTTCTCTCTTGCAGATGGGACTTTTAGATTTAAGTTACAGATATTGAGGTGGGAAGATTATCCTGGATAATTGTGGTTGGCCCGAGAAATTGGAGTGCCCTTATATAAGGGAAGCAAAGGGAAATTTTAATACATAAGCAAAAGGCAATGTGACCACTGAAACGAGATGCTGTATGGCTGGCTTTGAAGATGGAGGAAGAAGTCATGAATAAAGAAATGCAAAGAATTCAGCTCTAGAAGCTGGAGAAGGCAAGGAAATGGATTCTACCTTGGAACTTTCAAAGGTCATGCAGCCCTGTTCACACCTTGCTTTTAGCCTGGTGAAACCGATTTCAGATTTATGACCTAGAAGAGAATCAATGTGCATTGTTTGCAGCCACCATAGGAAGCTAATACAGGTGAAGGGTCATCTTTGACAACCACTTATGAAGAACTAACACTGGGGCACTTGGGTGGCTCTGTTGGTGAAGGGTCATCTTTGACAACCACTTATGAAGAACTAACACTGGGGCACTTGGGTGGCTCTGTTGGTGAAGCGTCCAGCACTTGTTTTTGGCTCAGGTCGTCATCTCACAGTTCATGAGTTATAAGCCCTGTGGTGGGGACTGTGCTGACAGCGTGGAGCCTGCTTGGGATTCTCTGTCTCTCCCCCTCTCTCTCTGCTCTTCCCCTTCTCTCTCTCTCTCTCTCTCTCTCTCTCTCTCTCTCTCTCAAAATAAATAAATAAACTTTAAAAAAGAAGATGTGACAAACGCTGTAAGGAAACTTAGCCTTTTTCACAGAGAACAAACTAAATTCTGTGATTGCTTCAATATAATATTTGTGTTTTCTTAATTTATTTTTTATTTTTTATTCTGAAGTTAGTTAACATACAGTGTAGTCTTGGCTTCAGGAGTAGAACCCAGTGATTCATCTCATACATATGACAGCTAGTGCTCCTCCCAAAAAGTGCCCTTCGTAATGCCTGTCACCCATTTAACCCATCCCCCTACCCACCCCCCTTCCATCAACTCTCAGTTTTCTGTATTTAAGAGTCTCTTAAAGTTTTCCTCTCTCTCTGTTTTTATCTTATTTTTCCTTCCCTTCCCCTTTGTTCATCTGTTTTGTTTCTTAAATTCCTCATATGAGTGAAATCATATGATATTTGTCTTTTTCTTACTGACTTTGCTTAGCATAATACATTCTAGTTCCATCCACATTGGAATCTTACCATTGGTAACACTTCATTCTTTTTCATCACCCAGTAGCATTCCATTGTGTGTGTGTGTATATATGTACGTATATATACACACTACATCTTCTTAATCCATCAGTTGATGGACATTTGGGCTCTTTTCATACTTTGGCTATTGTTGATAGCGCTGCTATAAACATTGGGGTGCATGTGCCCCTTCGAAACAGCATACCTGTAGCCCTTGGATAAATACCTAGTAGTGCAATTGCTGGCTTGTAGGGTAGTTCTATTTTTAATTTTTTGAGGAACCTCCATGCTGTTTTCCAGAGTGGCTGCACCAGCTTGCATTCCCACCGATAGTGTAAAAGGGTTCCCCTTTCTCCACATCCTCACCAACATCCGTTGTTGCCTGAGTTGTTCATGTTAGCCATTCTGACAGGTGTGAGGTGGTATCTCATTGTGGTGTTGACTTGTATTTCCCTGATGATGAGTGATGATGAGCATCTTTTCATATGTCTGTTAGCCATCTGGATGTCTTCTTTGGAAAGGTGTCTGTTTATGTCTTCTGCCCATTTCTTCACTGGATTGTTTTTTAGGTGTTGAGTGTGATAAGTTCTTTATAAATTTTGGATACTAACCCTTTATCTGATACGTCGTTTGCAAATATCTTCTCCCATCCCATCAGTTGCTTTTTAGTTTTGTTGATTGTTTCCTTTGCTGTGCAGAAGCTTTTTCTCTTGATGAGGTACCAATAGTTCATTTTTGCTTTTATTTCCCTTGCCTCTGGCGACATGTCAAATAAGAAATTGCTGTGGCCAAGGTCAAAGAGGTTACAGCCCATTTTCTCCTCTAGGATTTTGATGGTTTTCTGCTTCACATTTAGGTCTTTCATCCATTTTGAATTTATTTTTGTGTCTGGTGTAAGAAAGTGGTCTATTTTCATTCTTCTGCATGTTTCTGTCTAGTTTTCCCAGTACCATTTGCTAAAGAGACTGTCTATTTTCTACTGGATATTCTTTCCTGCTTTGTCGAAGATTAGTTGGCCATATATTTGTAGGTCCATTTCTGGGTTCTCCATTCTTTTCCATTGATCTATGTCTGTTTCTCTGCCAGTACCATACGGTCTTGATGATTGCAGCTTTGTAATATAGTTTAAAGTCTGGGATTGTGATGCCTCCAGCTTTGGTTTTCTTTTCTTTTCTTTTTTTTAAATGTTTTTTTAACGTTTACTTATTATTGAGAGACAGAGCGAGACAGCATGAGCAGGGGAGGGGCAGAGAGAGGAGGAGACACAGAATCTGAAACAGGCTCCAGGCTCTGAGCTGTCAGCACAGAGCCCAACGCGGGGCTCAAACCTACAAACTGTGAGATCATGACCAGAGCCGAAGTTGGATGCTTAACCGACTGAGCCACCCAGGTGCCCCTGGTTTTTCTTTTTCAACATTACTTTAGCCATTTGGTGTCTTTTATGGTTCCATACAAATTGTAGGATTGTTTGTTCAGGCTCTGGGAAGAATGCTGGTGTTATTTTTTTTTTAATTTTATTTCTTTAACTTTTTACTATTTTAATATTCATTTGTTTTTGAGAGGGACAGAGGCAGAGCACAAGTGGGGGAGGGGCAGAGAGAAAGGGAGATACAGACTATGAAGCCGGATTCAGGCTCTAAGCTGTCAGCACGGAGCCTGACATGAGACTTGAACTCCTGGACTGTGAGATTATGACCTGAGGTGAAGTTGGACGCTTTATCAACTGAACCACCCAGGTGCCCCTTAAAAATATTTTTTTAGAGTTTATTTATTTTTGAGACAAGAGAGGGTGAAAGAGAGAGACAGAGACAGACAGATACAGAGTGCAGCAGGGGAGGTGCAGAGAGTGAGGGAGACATAGACTCTGAAACAGGCTCCAGGCTCCGAGCTGTCAGCACAGAGCCTGACATGGGGCTTGAACTCACGGACCATGAGATCATGACCTGAGCCAAAGTCAGACACTTGATTGACTGAGCCACCCAGGCACCCCAGAATGCTGGTGTTATGTTGATAATGTTGCATTGAATGTGTAGATTGCTTTCAGTAGTATCAACGTTTTAGCAATATTTGTTCTTCCAATCCTTGAGCATGGAATGTTTTTCCATTTCTTTGTGTCTTCTTCAATTTCTTTCATAAGCTTTCTATAGTTTTCAGTGTACACATCTTTTACCTCTTTGGTTAGGTTTATTCCTAAGTATATTAAGGTTTTTGGAGCAGTGTATAAATGGGATCAATTCCTCGTTTCTCTTTCTGCCGCCTCATTACTGGTGTATAGAAATGCATCCGATTTCCATACATTGATTTTATATCCTGCGACTTTCCTGAATTCCTCTAGCAGCTCTAACAGTTTTTTGGTGGAAACTTTTGGGTTTTCCGTGTAGAGTATCACGTCCTCTGTGAAGAGTGAAGGTTTGACTTCTTTTTTGCCAATTTGGATGCCTTTTATTTCGTTGTCTGAATGCTGAGGCTAGGTCTTCCAACACTAATATTTGATTCTGAAGGGTCCAGGAGCTCTTTGAAATTCTTGTGAACAAACTTATTAGAACTGAACCAGATTTGGAAAAAAAAAATTTTTTTAATTTTGTTCCTTTTCAGATTCTCTTTTTGCAAACCTCCCATAGCATTCTGTGTGCATTCAGGTTTTGTCCTTCAAATTTGTCTGTTATATTCTGAACCAACATGCCATTTTACTCCATAACAGAAACATTCTGTTTTAAACAAAGAAACAAAAAACCCACGTCATCTTGAAACTCCTAGTGGACTCTCGCTCATGTATGTTAGTTATAACTTTTAAGCAAAATCACTTGTATTTTATTGTGAAAACTACAGGGTGAATAATTGTGAATTTCTTTCATGTTAGTGGATTTAGCAGATTTCATGAACACACCTATCCCAGAATTACTCAGCCACATACTTATATAACTTCTCACTGTGGCAGAAATGACCATGGTCATGGGCAGGCTCAAAAATAGAGCCTCTTTGTAGCCTATGCAAATAAGAAGCAAAAATATACGAACTAGAATTATACTTAGTTATCAGTGTTTCAACATTCTGTCTTAAAAATTATCTAGGCACCTATGGGATGCCTGGGTGGCTCATTCAGTGAAGCATCCAACTCTTGGTTTCGGCTCAGGTCATGATCTCACAATTCATTAGAGTCTTGCATAGGGCTCTGTGAGCCTGCTTGGGGCTCTCTGTCCCTCTCTCTCTGCTCCTCCCCCACTTGCTCTCTCTGCCTCTCAAATAAATAAACATTAAAAAAATTAGGTATGTATTGAATGCCCATTAACTATCAGTCCAAAGTTATGCATTATCTAGAAATCTTAAAAATTATCTTCTCGTTGACATACTATGAAACGTGATTGCTTTGTAGAATGAAGTTTGTCCAACCAGTGATTCAATTTGGTTAATTATAAATTTATATATATATATATATATATATATATATATATATATATATCATAATCTTAAACATAAAATACATTAACACCAGTTTATGTGATCAGTAAAAGTTTATAAGTTTAGGAAGAACATACCTGAGTAGTAGATAAATGCATATTTGTGTTATAGTTAACACTGATAAAAGAGAAAGGACTTAGTTGTTTTCATTAAATCTAGACGATTGAACTAGTCCTGTTTGCCAAAGATTTACTTAAATTGAATTTGATATCTTAAAATAGTTGTGATTTAGTTTCTGGGAGAATATATATTGTTTAGATCTACCTCATTTAAAGTATCATAGTTCGGTTTCCTTATTTTCAAGAAAATTTGGAAATACTCAATGTGTGTAAGCAATTATTTATCTAGAAATGCAATTTAAGAACAGAGCTCCCTTAATTTAAGAGATTTTATAATCTGTTAATATCATCCAGAGGTAGGAAAACATTGTACACTCACACAATCAAAGGTGAAGACCTTTGTGTATTAAAGACAGAGACATATGGGCCCAGACAAGTAGAGCTTATAGCTTCAATCCTATAATTTCAGGCATATGTCAAGTATAACACAGAAACAGCAAATCTCATCAGTCCAGATATCAAAAAGCTCTTCTCCCCTCAGAGAGTATGCAGTTCTTAATGGATTTGAACAAAGACTGGAAAATGAGGTTGTGTTTTGTCTTTCACCCAAAAGAAACTAGATCTCTTTGGACTCATTTTGAGAGATTTCCACATGGTCAGATCCTAAAACCAAACTCTGAACCATTTTTTTAAACAATGTTTATTGTGAGAGGGAGAGAATGAGTGAGCAAGCAGGGGAAGGGCAGAGAGAGAGGGAGACAGAATCCCAAGCAGGCTCCATAGTGCCAGAGTGGAGCCCAACGTGGGGCTTGAACCCGTGAACCCTGAGCTCATGACCCGAAACAAAATCAAGAGTTGGATGCTTAACTGACTGAGCCACCCAGGCACCCCCCCCCCCCGCCAGTCATTTTGGTTAACGATAAAAATAAATCATTGGCTGTAAATGAACAAAAATGAAACAGAAACACAAAGTTAGCAGAGAAGGAAATTAAAATTATTAAAAATTTAAATTAGAAAAAATCAACAAAGTGCTCTTGGTGCTTTGGATTCACCTAGAAGAAATGAGACACCCCTGGGTATTAACTGAGAATGAGGTACACATTTTTGTCTTTGAATTTTATCTGGCTCTGACAGGTGAATCTAGTGGGCATATCACTGTGACCTCCAAAACAGTTAGAAGATATTTTCAAAGAGAGTGAACTCATGACCTTTATATCGATGTAACATGAAAATGTGTTAAGAGTCTTCACTGATGAGGAATTGGCGGATATTGTAACCAATCCAGAAGAGAATCCAAAGAACGTAGAAATATTGATAATCTTTAAATGTGTCAACGGGGGCAAAATTGGGTTGAGTTTGGACCTCTACTGGACAAAGCATTCAGTACGTGTGTCCGTGACTGGCAATTTACAAAGGGCTGTCAAAGAGCTCAAAGACCATGGAAGGCCAGACCAGGTAACCTGGAGGGGAGTGTCCTCAAGACAGAGCACTGTGTCAGTGGCAACGTTCCCGTTCTTGTTTGTACCAGACTGTTGAGGGCCAGGAGAAAGAGTTCCCTCGTAAAGAGGGTCCAGTGCAGTCAACAGGGAGACCAGGTGTCTGTCATGGATGTTTCCAGGCCAGTCCTGAGCAGGGCACAGTGACACCAGCGACACCAGTGACATCATAATGTCGGAGGTGTCATATAAGCAGCTCCCTGCCCAGTGAGGGGCACACTTGGTAGGAGGCGGCGCCGCCATCCTGCCACCCTCGGGCCAGCGGGACGGTCAGGCCGGGCCGGTCGGGTTCCAACCCAGCACGCGGCATGTCTGGGAGGCGCCGCCGTCGGCACCGTCGCAGACGGAGGAGGCCCGCGGTGTCCCGCTCCAGGAGAGCCGAGCTGCAATTCCCGGTCAGCCGCGTGGAGCGTCTCCTGCGAGAGGGTCGCTACGCCCCGCGCCTGAGCGCGTCCACCCCG
The DNA here is from genome assembly GCF_018350175.1 of Felis catus. Lineage (NCBI taxonomy): Eukaryota > Metazoa > Chordata > Mammalia > Carnivora > Felidae > Felis > Felis catus. The sequence continues at coordinate 32,318,013 of NC_058386.1, forward strand.
GTCTTCCTGACCGCCGTTCTCGAGTACCTGACGGCCAACATCCTGGAGCTGGCGGGCAAGGAGGCTCTGGACAGCCACAAGATGCGCATCACCCCGGAGCACGTGCAGCGAGCCCTGGGCAGCAACCAGCACCTCAGGGGTCTCCTTGAGAACACCACCTCCCGTCGGGTGGATGGGAGGCCCCGAGTTCGGAAGTGGTGATGCCCACGCCCCCTCGTCCGGACCCCGAAGCCGCCCACAGAGGAGGGAGGCCGGGCCTTGTGTCTGCACGTGACATTAAAGGAGTTAGCTCCAGGGCCGTGCCTCTGACCGGTGTCTGTCTCTGTCATTCGGAGGTAGCCGGAGGTGTCTGTCAGACATCCGGGAGGAGACCTCCCACGGGAGGTGGAGGGTGGACGGGGCGGTCGGTGTGGGATGCTGGACTCGGGCATTTCGGGGAGCGGTTTCGCTGGGGACAGTGCGGGAAGCGGCCCTGAGGGAGTAGCGGGTCAGGGGGAAGAGACTTCCTCACTGGCGCTGAGCCAGTCCAGGCTTGTGAGGCCAGGAGGCTGGCGGGGTGGGGGTGGCTCTCCCAGGCATGTTGAATGCCCAGAAGGAGGGTGGGGGCTGAAGACCACGACTGAGGGGCCACAGGCCTTATTCCTGACCGGAGACCATGTGGAAGTCAGGAGGTGATGGCAGTGGGGGTGGGTGGAGAGGGTGGCCTAGCAGCCGACACGCCCTTAACGGGCCAGGGCTTCGCGTGAAGATTGAGGAGCGACGGGGAAACCGTGAAGAGGTACACGTAGAAGGAACTATGCTCAGGTTGATTCGATGGCCTTATACCCCGCCTCATTCCAAAAAGGGGCTCGAGGTAGGGATTCTTAGCCAGTGCTGCGGTCCTCTGTGGAGTATATCCTTCCGCCGTCGCTCGCGGACACTGGTCACCCGTATAGTACTATGAAAGGTAGCATCTGGCCTAAGACATGCGATCCTAGACGTTCTTTTTAAAAACCATTTGTTAATGTTTCTCTATTTTGAGAGAGAGCATACAGGGAAGGGGCTGAACGAGAGGGAGAGGGAGAATCCCAAGGGAACTCCCTACCACCGGCGCAGAGCCCGATGCGGGGCTCCATCCCGGGAACTGTGAGATCATGACCTGAGCCAAAACCAACAGTCAGACCCTTGACTGAGCCTCCCAGGTGTCCCAATCCTATGAAGTTCTTAATGGTTACTGTTAATAGATTTATTTAGAAATATACGCCATTACAAACTCCTGTAGTAATCTCATTCTCCATGAAACACCTAACCCGTCTACGATCAGATACTTGATGGAGCAACATAGAGTTATCAGGGGCTGAATACGTGTTTGGAGAGGTACCAGTGTGTTCCGTGTAAGTTCTGTCCCGAGTGCTGGACTCGGGAGGACATACAGTTCTTACAAAGACTCTTGTGGTGTTTTGGGTTAAAAAGAGTTGTCACGTCAAGTGTTCTGGCAGTCTTTCCCCTTCCTGTGACTGTCAACATTTAATATTTTCTCCGGTTCATCATGTCCTCAAGACCCCACCCCCCCCTGCAGCCCCCTGGACTGTCACAGAGGGCTGGTCAGAGGTTGCCTAGGCAGCGTCGACAAAGGGATCAGAGGAGCTGGGTTGGCCATCCCAGTTCACCACTTTGTGGCCGTGTGATGTGGGACACTCCTCTGTTGCCTCTGGAAAGCACTTTCCTGTGTGAAATGGGGATAATAAGGGTTCCCCCATCTTTGGATTTTTGCCAAGATTAAGTCATTGCGTGCCTGTCAACTGGCGCATAGCGCAGCGCCCGGCACAGGGTGCGCCCTGAGTGCGTAGCTGCACGTCTCTCCCTTTCTGTAGACCACATGCTTAGGCGTGCTTCCCCAGGTGCCCCTGGCCTGGATCTCACGCGATGGCCGGGGGCCTGGGCCACTGGCTGAGACCGCAGCCTGCTGAACCTTGGGGAGAGACAGAGTGCCACGCAGAGGAAGCAGCCAGAGGTACACCCAGGAACCAGACAGGCCTCAGCCTGGTTTCCTCTCTGCTCCCCTCTGCCTGGGGACTCACCCTCTCTCTGCTTCCTGCCACCATCTTTTAAAGTATGGTGTTGGCTTAGCCTTTACCTACTTCATAGGAGTGTCCTGACAATAATAGTGTCAGGGTTGTGTTTAGAGCTGATTTGAATATGTGCTCGTACAAATCCAACAAACTTTTCTTGCTCCACAATGCCATTCAACCAAACAGTTACAGAAACCTCACTGTCAAGATGTCTGCCTTTCCAAGTTGTGATTTACTGTAGAGAGCCAGGAAGCCCTCTTTGCCTTAGCCAAGCTCAACTGTTACCCCTGTGTTCATTTGAGTAGCAAGCAGGTATCTCTCTCTCTGTCTCTCTCTCTCTCTCTCTCTCTCTCTCTCTCTCTCTCTGTCTCACAGTTGCAGGTGGAGATTCGCCTTCACCTGGTTACAGGATAGCACCCACATTGCCACCTCATCCCTGAAGTTGAGTTTCTTTGTGACCAGGGCATGGTTTCTCATATTTCAGTGTCCTTCAGCCAACAGGGACTGCCTCCAGGGTGGATCATGCAAGGGAATCAGTCAGTGTGCTAAGATTTTGATATGTTGGTTAAAAAGCTGTCTGATTTTTAGAAGCAGTTGATTTGGCTCATGGCTTTGGCTTGTTTTAGCACAAAATAGTCCCCTGGGTACTTCACCAGAAGGCCCAGCAAAGGAATTTATAAAGGCCAGAGAGGAGCACCTCAGGGGCTCAGTCTGTTAAGCGTCCAACTTTGGCTCAGGTCATGGTCTCACGGTTCGTGGTTTTGAGCCACACATCCAGCTCTGTGCCCACAGCTGAGAACCTGGACCCTGCTTCGGATTCTGTGTCTCCCTCTCTCTCTGCCCCTCCCTTGCTTGCTTGCTCTCTCTCTCTCTCTCTCTCTCTCTCTCTCTCGAAAATAAACATTAAGGCCAGAGAGGTGAGAGTAGGTGGATAAACCATGTTGGGTTAGCAGACCTGTGTGGTCAGGTGGTCACTTTACAGTCCATGCAGTAATCCACACTAATGGTCTCTGTGACACCTGTAGGGAGCCAGACTTCCTGGGCTCCTTCACACTGTCTGGTGTCCAAAGTGGAATTTGAAGGTTTAATGACCCTGTGTTGGCAAGCCCTCTGTGGTCACAGGGGCATGGGACAATCAGGCAGAGCAATACTGCCATCCCTTTAAGAATTGTACTTCAGGGGAGCCTGGGTGACTGAACCAGTTAAGCGGCTGACTCTTGGTTTTAGCTCAGGTCATAATCTCATGGTTCTTGGGACGGAGCCCCATGTTGGGCTTTGTGCTAACAGCATGGAGCCTGCTTGGGATTCATTCATATATTCATTCATTCATTCATTCATTCATTCTCTCTCTCTCGATAAATAATAAATTTAAAAAAAAGAACTGTGCTTCAGCTATGCTTGTGGATTTCACAGGAAACATGGGGGCCAGGGCCAGTACAGGATGGGTGTAAATGCAGCCCCTGCCAAATCCCCCTCCTACACGTGCACAGGAATCCTCCACTCAGGGGAGGCAGGTGGAGAGGGGGAATCACTGCTCCTGGGAAAGAATGAGCCACCAAGTTTAGGCCCTTTGTGCATTTCAAAAAAGTAGGAGGTGGAGGATGGTGAGGAAGGATCAGCTCTAGCTTGGGCCCTGGAGGGAGGACACCGTTGATGACCAGTGCCCTGTTGGGAATGGGAAACTAAAACCAGAGTGAGTGGGGTCCGGGGCTGGGGGGTGTGTAGCTGCCAAACTAGGTCTGGGATCCAAAGGTGTATGAGGATAGGCTGAGGTCAGACACGGGTCAGCACAGCAGAAAACATAATGTGTGAGAAGAGATGAGCCCAAGAGTTGAGTCTGGGGGAATCTGGAAGGTTGTGTGGGCTCGGGGTTGGCATGAGCACAAGGCATGGGGATTAGGCTGGGCTCCCACTGAGAACAGCCTTTGGGAACAGAGACGGTTGAAGGCCCAGGCTCCCTTAGTTCCTCAATCTGACATCCTACAGGATGTGGCCAGAATGCAGGTAGCAGATGGGATCATTAGGCCTACAGTGATGTATTTACAGGAAAATGAATCAGCTGCCAGCATTTAAAATAAAGAATTTTTAACATAAAAACCTCAGTCACTGGCTTCTCGGGTGAAGTCAACATGTCTGCACACACGTGTTTATTGTCACATGAAGATGTCTGGCTGCTGTCCCGTGACTACTGGGCCTCTCTGGTTTGCCACAGTGCTCACCCTTCGCCGTTGTATCTCATGTATGACCCACGTCACTCCTTGACAGTACCGTCCCGTCTCTTAAAGTTGCTTGAGTTCGTTATCCTCACCATCCTAACACCAGTTTTCTGAAGGGTAAAGTTCTCTCCTTCAATAGATTAGAACAGCACAGTGCTCCTCACAGTTGTCTTTGGTATGGGGCCAGTATTTTCTGTTGTTCAGATAGATTGTGAACTGATATGTGGTCCTATTTTCCTAGGACTAGAATGGAGTTTACCTTTGACTCTTCACTCGAATTCAGCAACATCTGAACTAGTATATACTCTGTTCAACAAGAAGAGTCCACTCACTTAAATGTTGTGGCAAAACCCACGATTGCCGTAAAGGTCGCTAAATGCCGACCATTTCCGAAGCGGTCGTAGCTGATCAGTAACATAATTTAATGATCTACATCAGTCCCTAAATCACATTTGAATAGCACTGTAAGAGTGAATTTATTTTACCTTATTCTTTAAGGAGTATGGTTTCAAATCTAGGAAAGGCCTCGAATAGGACCTGTATTTGATGTTTCATGTAGTGTTTCTGCTTCAGAGTCCTTCATGAAAACAGAAGACTGGTACGTCATGTATTTAGGGTTTTGAAATCGCTGTGGGGAAAATCTCTCTCCACTGCATCTTTTTAAACAAAATCGAAAGGAAACCGGTTGGCGGCAAGGAGGCAGGTCAGGTAGTGTCGTTGTGGGACGCTTGGGTTCTGCCACATAGGATGAAAGGAATTCACCAACTCGACTGTGGAGGAGAGAGCTTTCATGACATACTGGGACAGCAGAGTGCCAGAAGAGGGAGGAAAGTCAGGTTCTGGTCTCCCACGGGTGTGGTTTCCTTGGGGGCGCATCAGCTTCCACAGCTATAAAATGAGGAGGTTGGACAAAATTGTTTCAGAGGTCTGCTCAAGGTGTACAATTACCAGTCTGAGCTTTTCCCAACAGAAGTCTGTACTGACAGTGGGTAAGTGGGGCACAGAGGACAGGAATTATTTTTTAGGGTGTCCATTTTACAGCTGAGGCCACTCTGGCCCAGAGCTGACCCTCAACTCTCCAAACGTCACATGGCCAATGGGCAGAACAGTGAGTATGCCAGTCCTGTTCTCGTACCTGTTGTTGGGGCTCCTGTGCTACTATAGGCTGAGAGATGAGCCTCAAGAGACAAAGTGTGTAATACTCTCCTCTGGGATAAAGAAGCTACTCTCTTGGATACAGAGATGTCGGGGTTTATTGGATCTCTGGGTAAGCACGAGCAACAACTCTCAAGAACTTTTACTTGTATTTATTTCAGAAAGGGTTAGGATCAAGGACTGATTTTATGGTTCAGGCCTTTCAATTTGCAAATCCAGGTCTTCTTCCACTGGGCATTGTAATAGTTGTGTCATGAACCCACCCCCTCAAATAAGGTGTTTTTGAGATTCTCTGTCCACTGACATGGTCTTAAAGGTGATTATGTGATGACATCGGAAGCCTGTGCTTAAGAGTTTATTCTTGAGGTGTCTAAGTTACTGTCCTTTTTTATGGTTCGGAGACCATCCTTAGTTGCTGAAGGCAAAATCTCTGGGCTGTAGATGGCTTATAAGGCCTTCAGGGAAGCATCAGTGTAAATCAAAATAACAAACTGGAGGAGACAGATACTTATGGCTGAGATCAACTTGGTGATAATCCTCATAAGTAAAACTCTTGTGGGAGGGCATAACAATAAAAGTGCAACTACAGGTGAAATTACCTTTTTCTGTCATATGTAAAAGAAAAGGCAGAAAAGAGTTTTTGACTCAGTGTCTGTAAGCATAATGATGTTACCCTTTTTCAAAAAAGTATGGAATCGGTTCTAGACTTATGGAGTTTAATAAAATCCCCTTGGTGCATTAGAGTTCTCCAGAAAAAAAAAAACTGAACCAGTAGGATATATCTATCTATATCTATATCTATATCTATATCTATATCTATATCTATCTATATCTATATCTCTGCATGTGTGTACATATACATGTGATTGGTTCATGTGGTTATCTGATCTAACAAGTCCTAATTCTGTAAGGCAGTCCAGCAGGCTGGGAACTCTGGCCAGATTTCTACGTTACAGTGTGGCCAAATTCTTTGCCAAGAAATCTCAGTTTTTGTTCTTTAGACTTTCAGCTGATTGTGTGATGGTAATTTCCTTTCCTTATAGTCAACTGATTGTAGATGTTAAACTCATTTAAAAAGTATCTTCACAGCAACACCTAGACTTGTATTTGGCCAGATGAGTCGGCACCGTAGCCTAGCAAAATTGACACGTAAAACATAACCATTATAATAGGTAGGTCTGATGTGCATCCTCAGTTGAAAAGCACTGGCCTAGAAGATGCTAGATTGAAATTTTATAAGGAAGATTGCAACCAAATATTTAAAAGTAATAAATGATGTCTGATAATACTATAGTGTTGTTGCCTAAATCACTGGAGAAAACCCCACCAGGACTCTGATAATCAGAAACATCTCATGGATAGTGAGACCATTGACAAATCTCTAGAGACTTCCCGTACAATATATAAGATTTTAAACACTTACATTAATATTTTCTCTGTTAATATTGAACAAAGAGAAGTCCAAGTACTTGTTTTGATTTGAGAATTTTCTGTGCAACTCATCAGTAGTAACGTGTGCGGTAAATCCAATCATTTCTAGCACTTCTCTTTTCTTTTATAAAGTGAAAAATCTTTATGACTTTCTGGGGACCCTGTGAGAAATCAGTTTAAAACCAAAGACAGTTTTAAGTGCAAAAGATAATGCAAAGTATTATTTTCTTTCAGTCTTCATTTTAGATTGTATTTTGGGAATGCTAAACTCAAAAGTTGCCTAGACGTTTGCATGCTTAAGGTAGAATCATGAGAGCCTGAGAACGTGAATGGTTGTAGCTTGGCTGTCTACTAATTCAGTGTCAAGACAACATTTAAGTAAATGTAGACAAGTCCTTAAAACTTCAGAAATGCAGAGCTATTATTATTTTGAAGAGAATACTCCCAAGCATGTTGAAGTCAGAACAAAGGAATATTCTGGTGAGATACGGAATCTGCTACTTGGGCAAACTATGTATAGAGTAATATGGTAGGGTGAAATAAGGCTTTCTCAAATACTCAGGTCCTAATCCCTAGAATGTGGGGATGTTACTTTCTCTCTTGCAGATGGGACTTTTAGATTTAAGTTACAGATATTGAGGTGGGAAGATTATCCTGGATAATTGTGGTTGGCCCGAGAAATTGGAGTGCCCTTATATAAGGGAAGCAAAGGGAAATTTTAATACATAAGCAAAAGGCAATGTGACCACTGAAACGAGATGCTGTATGGCTGGCTTTGAAGATGGAGGAAGAAGTCATGAATAAAGAAATGCAAAGAATTCAGCTCTAGAAGCTGGAGAAGGCAAGGAAATGGATTCTACCTTGGAACTTTCAAAGGTCATGCAGCCCTGTTCACACCTTGCTTTTAGCCTGGTGAAACCGATTTCAGATTTATGACCTAGAAGAGAATCAATGTGCATTGTTTGCAGCCACCATAGGAAGCTAATACAGGTGAAGGGTCATCTTTGACAACCACTTATGAAGAACTAACACTGGGGCACTTGGGTGGCTCTGTTGGTGAAGGGTCATCTTTGACAACCACTTATTAAGAACTAACACTGGGGCACTTGGGTGGCTCTGTTGGTGAAGCGTCCAGCACTTGTTTTTGGCTCAGGTTGTCATCTCGCAGTTCATGAGTTATAAGCCCTGTGGTGGGGACTGTGCTGACAGCGTGGAGCCTGCTTGGGATTCTCTGTCTCTCCCCCTCTCTCTCTGCTCTTCCCCTACTCACTCTCTCTCTCTCTCTCTCTCTCTCTCTCTCTCTCTCTCAAAATAAATAAATAAACTTTAAAAAAGAAGATGTGACAAACGCTGTAAGGAAACTTAGCCTTTTTCACAGAGAACAAACTAAATTCTGTGATTGCTTCAATATAATATTTGTGTTTTCTTAATTTATTTTTTATTTTTTATTCTGAAGTTAGTTAACATACAGTGTAGTCTTGGCTTCAGGAGTAGAACCCAGTGATTCATCTCATACATATGACAGCTAGTGCTCCTCCCAAAAAGTGCCCTTCGTAATGCCTGTCACCCATTTAACCCATCCCCCTACCCACCCCCCTTCCATCAACTCTCAGTTTTCTGTATTTAAGAGTCTCTTAAAGTTTTCCTCTCTCTCTGTTTTTATCTTATTTTTCCTTCCCTTCCCCTTTGTTCATCTGTTTTGTTTCTTAAATTCCTCATATGAGTGAAATCATATGATATTTGTCTTTTTCTTACTGACTTTGCTTAGCATAATACATTCTAGTTCCATCCACATTGGAATCTTACCATTGGTAACACTTCATTCTTTTTCATCACCCAGTAGCATTCCATTGTGTGTGTGTGTGTATATGTACGTATATATACACACTACATCTTCTTAATCCATCAGTTGATGGACATTTGGGCTCTTTTCATACTTTGGCTATTGTTGATAGCGCTGCTATAAACATTGGGGTGCATGTGCCCCTTCGAAACAGCATACCTGTAGCCCTTGGATAAATACCTAGTAGTGCAATTGCTGGCTTGTAGGGTAGTTCTATTTTTAATTTTTTGAGGAACCTCCATGCTGTTTTCCAGAGTGGCTGCACCAGTTTGCATTCCCACCGATAGTGTAAAAGGGTTCCCCTTTCTCCACATCCTCACCAACATCCGTTGTTGCCTGAGTTGTTCATGTTAGCCATTCTGACAGGTGTGAGGTGGTATCTCATTGTGGTGTTGACTTGTATTTCCCTGATGATGAGTGATGATGAGCATCTTTTCATATGTCTGTTAGCCATCTGGATGTCTTCTTTGGAAAGGTGTCTGTTTATGTCTTCTGCCCATTTCTTCACTGGATTGTTTTTTAGGTGTTGAGTGTGATAAGTTCTTTATAAATTTTGGATACTAACCCTTTATCTGATACGTCGTTTGCAAATATCTTCTCCCATCCCATCAGTTGCTTTTTAGTTTTGTTGATTGTTTCCTTTGCTGTGCAGAAGCTTTTTCTCTTGATGAGGTACCAATAGTTCATTTTTGCTTTTATTTCCCTTGCCTCTGGCGACATGTCAAATAAGAAATTGCTGTGGCCAAGGTCAAAGAGGTTACAGCCCATTTTCTCCTCTAGGATTTTGATGGTTTTCTGCTTCACATTTAGGTCTTTCATCCATTTTGAATTTATTTTTGTGTCTGGTGTAAGAAAGTGGTCTATTTTCATTCTTCTGCATGTTTCTGTCTAGTTTTCCCAGTACCATTTGCTAAAGAGACTGTCTATTTTCTACTGGATATTCTTTCCTGCTTTGTCGAAGATTAGTTGGCCATATATTTGTAGGTCCATTTCTGGGTTCTCCATTCTTTTCCATTGATCTATGTCTGTTTCTCTGCCAGTACCATACGGTCTTGATGATTGCAGCTTTGTAATATAGTTTAAAGTCTGGGATTGTGATGCCTCCAGCTTTGGTTTTCTTTTCTTTTCTTTTTTTTAAATGTTTTTTTAACGTTTACTTATTATTGAGAGACAGAGCGAGACAGCATGAGCAGGGGAGGGGCAGAGAGAGGAGGAGACACAGAATCTGAAACAGGCTCCAGGCTCTGAGCTGTCAGCACAGAGCCCAACGCGGGGCTCAAACCTACAAACTGTGAGATCATGACCAGAGCCGAAGTTGGATGCTTAACCGACTGAGCCACCCAGGTGCCCCTGGTTTTTCTTTTTCAACATTACTTTAGCCATTTGGTGTCTTTTATGGTTCCATACAAATTGTAGGATTGTTTGTTCTAGCTCTGGGAAGAATGCTGGTGTTATTTTTTTTTTAAATTTTATTTCTTTAACTTTTTACTATTTTAATATTCATTTGTTTTTGAGAGGGACAGAGGCAGAGCACAAGTGGGGGAGGGGCAGAGAGAAAGGGAGATACAGACTATGAAGCCGGATTCAGGCTCTAAGCTGTCAGCACGGAGCCTGACATGAGACTTGAACTCCTGGACTGTGAGATTATGACCTGAGGTGAAGTTGGACGCTTTATCAACTGAACCACCCAGGTGCCCCTTAAAAATATTTTTTTAGAGTTTATTTATTTTTGAGACAAAGAGAGAGGGTGAAAGAGAGAGACAGAGACAGACAGATACAGAGTGCAGCAGGGGAGGTGCAGAGAGTGAGGGAGACATAGACTCTGAAACAGGCTCCAGGCTCCGAGCTGTCAGCACAGAGCCTGACATGGGGCTTGAACTCACGGACCATGAGATCATGACCTGAGCCAAAGTCAGACACTTGATTGACTGAGCCACCCAGGCACCCCAGAATGCTGGTGTTATGTTGATAATGTTGCATTGAATGTGTAGATTGCTTTCAGTAGTATCAACGTTTTAGCAATATTTGTTCTTCCAATCCTTGAGCATGGAATGTTTTTCCATTTCTTTGTGTCTTCTTCAATTTCTTTCATAAGCTTTCTATAGTTTTCAGTGTACACATCTTTTACCTCTTTGGTTAGGTTTATTCCTAAGTATATTAAGGTTTTTGGAGCAGTGTATAAATGGGATCAATTCCTCGTTTCTCTTTCTGCCGCCTCATTACTGGTGTATAGAAATGCATCCGATTTCCATACATTGATTTTATATCCTGCGACTTTCCTGAATTCCTCTAGCAGCTCTAACAGTTTTTTGGTGGAAACTTTTGGGTTTTCCGTGTAGAGTATCACGTCCTCTGTGAAGAGTGAAGGTTTGACTTCTTTTTTGCCAATTTGGATGCCTTTTATTTCGTTGTCTGAATGCTGAGGCTAGGTCTTCCAACACTAATATTTGATTCTGAAGGGTCCAGGAGCTCTTTGAAATTCTTGTGAACAAACTTATTAGAACTGAACCAGATTTGGAAAAAAAAAATTTTTTTAATTTTGTTCCTTTTCAGATTCTCTTTTTGCAAACCTCCCATAGCATTCTGTGTGCATTCAGGTTTTGTCCTTCAAATTTGTCTGTTATATTCTGAACCAACATGCCATTTTACTCCATAACAGAAACATTCTGTTTTAAACAAAGAAACAAAAAACCCACGTCATCTTGAAACTCCTAGTGGACTCTCACTCATGTATGTTAGTTATAACTTTTAAGCAAAATCACTTGTATTTTATTGTGAAAACTACAGGGTGAATAATTGTGAATTTCTTTCATGTTAGTGGATTTAGCAGATTTCATGAACACACCTATCCCAGAATTACTCAGCCACATACTTATATAACTTCTCACTGTGGCAGAAATGACCATGGTCATGGGCAGGCTCAAAAATAGAGCCTCTTTGTAGCCTATGCAAATAAGAAGCAAAAATATACGAACTAGAATTATACTTAGTTATCAGTGTTTCAACATTCTGTCTTAAAAATTATCTAGGCACCTATGGGATGCCTGGGTGGCTCATTCAGTGAAGCATCCAACTCTTGGTTTCGGCTCAGGTCATGATCTCACAATTCATTAGAGTCTTGCATAGGGCTCTGTGAGCCTGCTTGGGGCTCTCTGTCCCTCTCTCTCTGCTCCTCCCCCACTTGCTCTCTCTGCCTCTCAAATAAATAAACATTAAAAAAATTAGGTATGTATTGAATGCCCATTAACTATCAGTCCAAAGTTATGCATTATCTAGAAATCTTAAAAATTATCTTCTCGTTGACATACTATGAAACGTGATTGCTTTGTAGAATGAAGTTTGTCCAACCAGTGATTCAATTTGGTTAATTATAAATTTATATATATATATATCATAATCTTAAACATAAAATACATTAACACCAGTTTATGTGATCAGTAAAAGTTTATAAGTTTAGGAAGAACATACCTGAGTAGTAGATAAATGCATATTTGTGTTATAGTTAACACTGATAAAAGAGAAAGGACTTAGTTGTTTTCATTAAATCTAGACGATTGAACTAGTCCTGTTTGCCAAAGATTTACTTAAATTGAATTTGATATCTTAAAATAGTTGTGATTTAGTTTCTGGGAGAATATATATTGTTTAGATCTACCTCATTTAAAGTATCATAGTTCGGTTTCCTTATTTTCAAGAAAATTTGGAAATACTCAATGTGTGTAAGCAATTATTTATCTAGAAATGCAATTTAAGAACAGAGCTCCCTTAATTTAAGAGATTTTATAATCTGTTAATATCATCCAGAGGTAGGAAAACATTGTACACTCACACAATCAAAGGTGAAGACCTTTGTGTATTAAAGACAGAGACATATGGGCCCAGACAAGTAGAGCTTATAGCTTCAATCCTATAATTTCAGGCATATGTCAAATATAACACAGAAACAGCAAATCTCATCAGTCCAGATATCAAAAAGCTCTTCTCCCCTCAGAGAGTATGCAGTTCTTAATGGATTTGAACAAAGACTGGAAAATGAGGTTGTGTTTTGTCTTTCACCCAAAAGAAACTAGATCTCTTTGGACTCATTTTGAGAGATTTCCACATGGTCAGATCCTAAAACCAAACTCTGAACCATTTTTTTAAACAATGTTTATTGTGAGAGGGAGAGAATGAGTGAGCAAGCAGGGGAAGGGCAGAGAGAGAGGGAGACAGAATCCCAAGCAGGCTCCATAGTGCCAGAGTGGAGCCCAACGTGGGGCTTGAACCCGTGAACCCTGAGCTCATGACCCGAAACAAAATCAAGAGTTGGATGCTTAACTGACTGAGCCACCCAGGCACCCCCCCCCCCCCGCCAGTCATTTTGGTTAACGATAAAAATAAATCATTGGCTGTAAATGAACAAAAATGAAACAGAAACACAAAGTTAGCAGAGAAGGAAATTAAAATTATTAAAAATTTAAATTAGAAAAAATCAACAAAGTGCTCTTGGTGCTTTGGATTCACCTAGAAGAAATGAGACACCCCTGGGTATTAACTGAGAATGAGGTACACATTTTTGTCTTTGAATTTTATCTGGCTCTGACAGGTGAATCTAGTGGGCATATCACTGTGACCTCCAAAACAGTTAGAAGATATTTTCAAAGAGAGTGAACTCATGACCTTTATATCGATGTAACATGAAAATGTGTTAAGAGTCTTCACTGATGAGGAATTGGCGGATATTGTAACCAATCCAGAAGAGAATCCAAAGAACGTAGAAATATTGATAATCTTTAAATGTGTCAACGGGGGCAAAATTGGGTTTAGTTTGGACCTCTACTGGACAAAGCATTCAGTACGTGTGTCCGTGACTGGCAATTTACAAAGGGCTGTCAAAGAGCTCAAAGACCATGGAAGGCCAGACCAGGTAACCTGGAGGGGAGTGTCCTCAAGACAGAGCACTGTGTCAGTGGCAACGTTCCCGTTCTTGTTTGTACCAGACTGTTGAGGGCCAGGAGAAAGAGTTCCCTCGTAAAGAGGGTCCAGTGCAGTCAACAGGGAGACCAGGTGTCTGTCATGGATGTTTCCAGGCCAGTCCTGAGCAGGGCACAGTGACACCAGCGACACCAGTGACATCATAATGTCGGAGGTGTCATATAAGCAGCTCCCTGCCCAGTGAGGGGCACACTTGGTAGGAGGCGGCGCCGCCATCCTGCCACCCTCGGGCCAGCGGGACGGTCAGGCCGGGCCGATCGGGTTCCAACCCAGCACGCGGCATGTCTGGGAGGCGCCGCCGTCGGCACCGTCGCAGACGGAGGAGGCCCGCGGTGTCCCGCTCCAGGAGAGCCGAGCTGCAATTCCCGGTCAGCCGCGTGGAGCGTCTCCTGCGAGAGGGTCGCTACGCCCCGCGCCTGAGCGCGTCCACCCCGGTCTTCCTGACCGCCGTTCTCGAGTACCTGACGGCCAACATCCTGGAGCTGGCGGGCAAGGAGGCTCTGGACAGCCACAAGATGCGCATCACCCCGGAGCACGTGCAGCGAGCCCTGGGCAGCAACCAGCACCTCAGGGGTCTCCTTGAGAACACCACCTCCCGTCGGGTGGATGGGAGGCCCCGAGTTCGGAAGTGGTGATGCCCACGCCCCCTCGTCCGGACCCCGAAGCCGCCCACAGAGGAGGGAGGCCTGGCCTTGTGTCTGCACGTGACATTAAAGGAGTTAGCTCCAGGGCCGTGCCTCTGACCGGTGTCTGTCTCTGTCATTCGGAGGTAGCCGGAGGTGTCTGTCAGACATCCGGGAGGAGACCTCCCACGGGAGGTGGAGGGTGGACGGGGCGGTCGGTGTGGGATGCTGGACTCGGGCATTTCGGGGAGCGGTTTCGCTGGGGACAGTGCGGGAAGCGGCCCTGAGGGAGTAGCGGGTCAGGGGGAAGAGACTTCCTCACTGGCGCTGAGCCAGTCCAGGCTTGTGAGGCCAGGAGGCTGGCGGGGTGGGGGTGGCTCTCCCAGGCATGTTGAATGCCCAGAAGGAGGGTGGGGGCTGAAGACCACGACTGAGGGGCCACAGGCCTTATTCCTGACCGGAGACCATGTGGAAGTCAGGAGGTGATGGCAGTGGGGGTGGGTAGAGAGGGTGGCCTAGCAGCCGACACGCCCTTAACGGGCCAGGGCTTCGCGTGAAGATTGAGGAGCGACGGGGAAACCGTGAAGAGGTACACGTAGAAGGAACTATGCTCAGGTTGATTCGATGGCCTTATACCCCGCCTCATTCCAAAAAGGGGCTCGAGGTAGGGATTCTTAGCCAGTGCTGCGGTCCTCTGTGGAGTATATCCTTCCGCCGTCGCTCGCGGACACTGGTCACCCGTATAGTACTATGAAAGGTAGCATCTGGCCTAAGACATGCGATCCTAGACGTTCTTTTTAAAAACCATTTGTTAATGTTTCTCTATTTTGAGAGAGAGCATACAGGGAAGGGGCTGAACGAGAGGGAGAGGGAGAATCCCAAGGGAACTCCCTACCACCGGCGCAGAGCCCGATGCGGGGCTCCATCCCGGGAACTGTGAGATCATGACCTGAGCCAAAACCAACAGTCAGACCCTTGACTGAGCCTCCCAGGTGTCCCAATCCTATGAAGTTCTTAATGGTTACTGTTAATAGATTTATTTAGAAATATACGCCATTACAAACTCCTGTAGTAATCTCATTCTCCATGAAACACCTAACCCGTCTACGATCAGATACTTGATGGAGCAACATAGAGTTATCAGGGGCTGAATACGTGTTTGGAGAGGTACCAGTGTGTTCCGTGTAAGTTCTGTCCCGAGTGCTGGACTCGGGAGGACATACAGTTCTTACAAAGACTCTTGTGGTGTTTTGGGTTAAAAAGAGTTGTCACGTCAAGTGTTCTGGCAGTCTTTCCCCTTCCTGTGACTGTCAACATTTAATATTTTCTCCGGTTCATCATGTCCTCAAGACCCCACCCCCCCCTGCAGCACCCTGGACTGTCACAGAGGGCTGGTCAGAGGTTGCCTAGGCAGCGTCGACAAAGGGATCAGAGGAGCTGGGTTGGCCATCCCAGTTCACCACTTTGTGGCCGTGTGATGTGGGACACTCCTCTGTTGCCTCTGGAAAGCACTTTCCTGTGTGAAATGGGGATAATAAGGGTTCCCCCATCTTTGGATTTTTGCCAAGATTAAGTCATTGCGTGCCTGTCAACTGGCGCATAGCGCAGCGCCCGGCACAGGGTGCGCCCTGAGTGCGTAGCTGCACGTCTCTCCCTTTCTGTAGACCACATGCTTAGGCGTGCTTCCCCAGGTGCCCCTGGCCTGGATCTCACGCGATGGCCGGGGGCCTGGGCCACTGGCTGAGACCGCAGCCTGCTGAACCTTGGGGAGAGACAGAGTGCCACGCAGAGGAAGCAGCCAGAGGTACACCCAGGAACCAGACAGGCCTCAGCCTGGTTTCCTCTCTGCTCCCCTCTGCCTGGGGACTCACCCTCTCTCTGCTTCCTGCCACCATCTTTTAAAGTATGGTGTTGGCTTAGCCTTTACCTACTTCATAGGAGTGTCCTGACAATAATAGTGTCAGGGTTGTGTTTAGAGCTGATTTGAATATGTGCTCGTACAAATCCAACAAACTTTTCTTGCTCCACAATGCCATTCAACCAAACAGTTACAGAAACCTCACTGTCAAGATGTCTGCCTTTCCAAGTTGTGATTTACTGTAGAGAGCCAGGAAGCCCTCTTTGCCTTAGCCAAGCTCAACTGTTACCCCTGTGTTCATTTGAGTAGCAAGCAGGTATCTCTCTCTCTGTCTCTCTCTCTCTCTCTCTCTCTCTCTCTCTCTCTCTGTCTCACAGTTGCAGGTGGAGATTCGCCTTCACCTGGTTACAGGATAGCACCCACATTGCCACCTCATCCCTGAAGTTGAGTTTCTTTGTGACCAGGGCATGGTTTCTCATATTTCAGTGTCCTTCAGCCAACAGGGACTGCCTCCAGGGTGGATCATGCAAGGGAATCAGTCAGTGTGCTAAGATTTTGATATGTTGGTTAAAAAGCTGTCTGATTTTTAGAAGCAGTTGATTTGGCTCATGGCTTTGGCTTGTTTTAGCACAAAATAGTCCCCTGGGTATTTCACCAGAAGCACAGCTGAGGAATTCTTTAAAGGCTGGAGATGTGAGAGTAGATGGATAATCCATGTCTGGTTAGGAGACCTGTGTGGTCAGGTGGTAACCTTACAGTCCATGCAGTAGTCCACACTAATCGTTTCTGTGACACCTGTAGGGAAGCAGACTTCCTGGGCTCCTTCAGACTATCCAGCATCCAAGGTGGAATTTGGAGGTGGAGTTCAGTGACTCGTGTTGGCAAGCCATCTTCAGTCACACGGGCTTTGGACAATCGGGCAGAGCACTACTGCCATCCCTTTAAGAACTGTGCTTCAGCTATGCTTGTGGATTTCACAGGAAACATGGGGGCCAGGGCCAGTACAGGATGGGTGTAAATGCAGCCCCTGCCAAATCCCCCTCCTACACGTACACAGGAATCCTCCACTCAGGGGAGGCAGGTGGAGAGGGTGAATCACTGCCTTTGGGAAAGAATGAACCACCAAGTTTAGGTTCTTTGTGCGTTTCAAAAAAGTAGGATGTGTGGGATGTTGAGGAAGGATCAGCTGTAGCTTGGACCCTGGATTGAGGACACCATTGATGACCAGTGCCCTGTTGGGAATGGGAAACTAAAACCGGAATGAGTAGAGACAGGGGCTGGGCTGGGAGGGGGGTGTCGCTGCCAAACTAGGTCTGGAATCAAAAAGTGTATCAGGGCAAGGTGGAGTCAGACACGGGTCAGCACAGTAGAAAACATAATGTGTGAGAAGATATCAGCCCAAGAGTTGAGTCTGGGGGGAAACCTGGAGGGTTGTGTGGGCTCAGGCATAGCATGAGCACAAGGCATGCGTATTAGGCCAGTCTTCCACTGAGAAAAACTTTAGGGACAGAGGTGTTTTTTATTTTTAATGTTTATTTATTTTGAGAGAGAGGATGTACTACCCGGGAAGGGACAGAGAGAGAGAGGGAGAGAGAGAATCCCAAGCAGGGTCTGCAGTGTCAGCACAGAGACTGACATGGAGCTCAAACTCATAAACTGTGAGATCATGACCTGAACTGAAACCAAGAGTCAGACACTGAACTGACTGAGCCACCGAGGCATGCCGGGAACAGAGATGTTTGAAGGCCCAGGCGCCTTTGGTCCCTGAATGTGACAGATTCTATAGGATGTGGCCAGAGGGAGACCACTGACTTTTCAGAAAAGGCCTTTGGAGCCCCAAAATAGAATTCAAGAATAACATGATTATCTATGAATCATTTATACAGCGTTTCAGTAAATCATTTCTAAAGCATAAATTATAAAAAGGCAGTTCACAGGCTTAATCTGGACAGCAGATGGGTTTGGTAGTCCTACACAGATGTTTTAAAAGAGAATCAATTAGCTGCTAACATTTAATAATCAAGAACTTTTTACCTAAATAAAGCACTTGTCAGAGGGTGCATTGGGGGAGGTGCAGTAAGCCTCGCTGAGAATAAGCCGGAAGTGCACGGTCCTGGAAGCCTGTATCCAGGTTAGGTGAGGAGTCATCAGGATGTCCACAAGTGGAGGATGCAGCAACTCTAGGCCAGGCCTCAGAAGGTGGTGCATGTGTGCAAGGTGCAGCCATCCTAGGGCCTGACAGATTAGAAGGTGCTTGGGAAGAGGGAGAAACCAGCCTAGAGGAGGATTGGGCAGGAGTTGCATGAATGGAGGAAACATCCAGCCTGTGGTAAGACCTAGAAGGTTGTGCATGGTTGAAAGGAGCATCTGGCCTAGAGGAGGATTCTTGGCTGTGCATGGATAGAGGGAAACCAGCCTGGTGAAGGAACCAGCAACAGGTACGGCATTGGTGGGTGTAGCCAACCTAGGAGATGACCCTACAAGAGGCCCTTGAGTGGGGGGTGTACGTAACCTTGGGTGAGGCTTGACAGGAAGTGCAAGGGAGGAAAAGGTATTCAGACTAGGGAAGGACTCAGAAAGACCTAAATGGTAGATGAACACCTGCCTTAGGAGAAGACACCGAAGGTGGTACATGGAAAGAGGTAGCACCTAGTCTATGGCAGGACTGGACAGGAGGTGCATGGGTGAAATTAAAAGCCATTTTAGGGGAGTATCATGTAAGATGTACATAAGTGGAGGATTCAGACAGCCTGGGAGAGTATTCAGCAAGAGCTGTAGAGGTGGAGGGTACAGACAGGAATAGGGGAGGATCTGACTGGGCATGTGTGGTTGGTAGGAGCATTCAGCCTAGGGGAGTACTGGGCTGGAGGCTTATGAGTGGTAGGCTGTGATAACTTAATAACTGTTTTTGATATTCTGTAATTGATGATTTGGCATCATGAAGTCATTGAGCTATTCTAACAGCCCGATATTTTCTACATCTCCATCATCCCAGTGTTACCCTGAGCATGAAGTCATCTTATAAACCCTCCAACCACTCACTAGCTCCAATGTGTTTTGCTTCCTGCCTAGTAGGCGATGTCTTCACCTAGTTACTTCTCACTGATGGAGTAATAAAGGTCCCAATTCCACTTGATCCATCTGTCTGCATCTCCCTTCAAGTGAGCCCGTGTGACTTGCCGGGCCTTCTGCCTTCTGGGGAACTGTGAGTAATAAGCTGTTCTTTGAAAGGCAATTGTTTCTTATGACTATAATCTTACTTTATGTGATTAAACAAATCTTGGGTACATTTGGAAACCGTTGGTGCAGTGAGCAGGATGTCTGATGACAGATGGGGATGATGTGCCTCCAGGTTTACTAAACCAATCCAACAGACAGCAAATACCGTGGGAAGGCACTGCTGGCTGGCTGTTGGCTGCTTGTCCTTTAGTGGCCATCACACTGTGTTGTGTCTTTCTGGTATTGCAGTGGCTCTGCAATCTAAATTTTAGCAGAGCTCAAAAAGCTTAGTCCTCTCCAAGTGGTTGTCTAGCTTAGGGTGCTGTAGTCTGAGCAAGGTGGTCCCCATCTGGCTCCTTAAGTGTTTACAATACACCTAATCTAAGGAAGAGAACCTAGGGCAGTTGGCCATTGCACTGTGTGAAGGTCCTTGCAAAGAAACAGGAGGTGGTTACCTCCCTCCTGATATAGGTGGTTCTGATCTACTGAACCTCCACTAGGAGTGAAGTCTTTAGGAACTACTCAACTAAAATCATCTTCCTTCCTTATAGGTGGTAGGCATACTGGCCTGACTTGTAGCAGATAACTGCTCACCTAGAGATATCCTTACACTGAAGAGACCTGCTGACCAGTGATGTGGTCCACTCTTTTTACAGAGTCTGTGGCTCCCTGCTCACATTTTTGGGTTGGTCCCAAACCTCTTTGCTATTTTGTCTGTCTTGTTGCTGTATTGCACTTTGTCTCTGAACCCTGTGGGTTATAAGAGTTTGTATTCTTAGAGGCCCTTGGCACAATATTTAATGAAAAAATGGAAGGACAGGGAACATCTAGTTCCAGCATCTCCAAAACTCCTGATGATGTATTCACTTTAATTAATACTTGTAGAATACTACAAGGGCACTCTTAAGTGGTCCTTAACACCTTAGTATGTCATCACTCCAAGTGCTTTGATTTTAGAAACAAAGCATAAGAACAAATCAGGAAGTGCCACATTTGACTTCTTAGAGGTGAATGTTGACCCCTTGGAGTTCGACTATGATATCTTAGAAAGGGAGGCTGATAGCAAACCATTGCTGCAGGTATTTCTTGTAAATACCCAACGGATTAAAACTGTGGGGAGTGAACAGGAAATTGAGACAGAGACTCACAATTTTACAAGGCTAGATGTATAAACCACCTTACAGGACTTTGTACAGAGAGAATTCAGGAAAAGTGGGCATACTATGTTCTAAAGATCTTTACTACTATCTCCAAGCTCTGGCTTATGGTCCAAGAAATGAGGCAATTAGTGGGAAGAACCCAGGACTCCTAATGCTAATGTTCTCTGAGAAGTTTTTACCTAGGTTTAGACTGCTCCCTATGTGCCCTGGCTCAACTTGTACGTTAACTCAGTATACCTATCAAACAGCTGAAAGTGACACTTATGAGGTCAGTCAGAGCAGCCCCCTAGACAATTGCTATGCCGGGTGAGCCCCTTCTATTATTACACTGAATTTTTATGGCCTGGGAATGGGCTCACCCTAGCATAGCCACAATCTCTGCTCATGCTCATGATAAATGACAACAGCAAGAGAAGGCCAAAACATTATTACTCAAGATTGGCATGGTTCAGTGGGTTTATTGTTTTGTAGAAAACCCTGATCCTGCAGATAATGAAGTGATTTCATACCCAGAGTCTGCGCTCCTTGACCCAGAATCCAAGAAACTTTTCCTCAGTAGGGCCCTGCCAAATTATAAACCTGTCCTTTCTCTTATGGGCTATGCCCACACATTTAGGGAAGCACTAGAGAGAGTAAGTATCCTAGTTGACCTGAAAGTGACTCACCCAATAATATGCAGGTTTTAGTTTATCAGAGCCAGCCACTGGCTGATCCTCTAAGCAGTTTCCCCCGGCAACCTCCTCTACATCTGGAACCCTTCCCTTGGTGATGACCCCCCCCCCCACACACACACATAAATCTCTCCATGGGGAACTACCATTTCCCGGGGTTCCCACAGGCCTCATCGCTGTGCAGCCATTTCAAATGCTCTGACTCCTCAAGAAGGCATTTCTTAATTTAGGACCTTTTCCCTATCTATAACCAGCCCCTGCTGAGGCACTACAGAGCTTTCAAACATCATCCCAAGATAAACCTATATCTGGGTACCTTAGAGACCTGGGCATCCCTTATGAAAAAATTTCAGGCCAGTCTACCTTTAAAATCCAACAATTGGTGAACTTGCTAGATTATCTTAGCAAGTTTCCTTCATTTGATATGGGAAGCCCTGCTCGGCCAGAGGCTGGCATTATCAGTTCCTAGTTTGAGGAGTCCTGATGCCCCATGTCCTATTCTGACCTTAGACAGTGTCTGTCATCTAGCCCCTTCCCCTAGGGTGATGACAACTTCCTGGATTTTGTCCCACTGCCTGGAGATAGCCACACAGGAACTGATAGGCTACTAGAGCCTATCAAAAACATAAAATAACCAACTTTCCCTGGCTCTTTTAGATACTGGGTACAAGTCAGTTATTCTGGATAATTCTTCTCTTTTCAGAAAATATGGCCATCCATTTAAAATGCAGGGCCTATTTGGTCACCCCATTTACAGCATACAGGACACACATGGTGTTATGATTGATCTATGAAATTAAGTAAATTTACTGTGCTGATAGCCAGTCTGTCTCTGATCCATGTGACCTTAGGCATGGACACCATTTTGGAAAATCTCTTAAATTGGAACAAACCAAAATCAGTAGTGGTTGTCATGGGACTTGTTCAGTGGGAACCTGTGAACCTTCCACCTCCCATTAAGATTGTCAGTATGTCTCAATATAACCTACAAGAGCGTAGAGCTGGCCACAGGCCCAGTATTTCAGATCTTTGAAAAGCTGGTGTTTTGGTTCCTACCATCTCTTCTTTTCACAGCCCTTCCAGACCAGAGCTAAAGAGCTCTGCACTGGCAGCTCAGAGCCTCCTCCAGATCCTCCATCTCCCTGTCTCTCTGCCCCTCCCCACTCATGCTCTTTCTCTTAAAGATAAATAAAACATTTTTAAAAAAATCAGTGCTGTAACTGAACAGGGAATGTGAAAAGGGCAAAGAATAGGAAACCCACACCATCCGTGGAGTTGTATACCTGGATAGTGGTATACCCGGGCCTTCACTGCTATGGTGCATCTGGACAGCAGTGTCATGGGGCACCCAGGAGGACCCACTCACCCTAGGTACAGTGATGTAACTGGGAAAAGAGGGAGAACCAGTCAGAGAAGAGAAGCTCCACACCATTAGTGTAGTGGAGTTACTTGGACAGGAGACCCGAAGACCAGAAAGAGTTGGGCTAGTGGTATAACTAGACCGCAGATATGAACAAGACAGGAGAAACCCCAGGCCATCTGTGTGGTGTTATAACTGGAAAGGGGATGTGAACAGGGCTCCCAACACATTGGTGCAGCAGTATTTTTAAGAAGGAAAGGGGCAAAGAGAAGGAAGTCCACACCCTCAGTATTGTGGTGACTTGGGCAAGGGATGTGAGTGGGGCCCAGAGGAGGATCCTCGCACCATCGGCACAGCAATTACCTGGACAGTGGATCTGAACGCAGCAAATGGGGAGATGCCCCTCTCAGTTCACTTATGTAAGTGGACAGCGCATGCACATAAGGTAGGGAGGACAGCAAGCACCATCAGTGCAGTGTGTACCTGGCAGGGGAGGTGAACAGAGCAGTGGAGTAACTGGAAAATGCAAATGAACGGGCCAAAGAAGAGCATCCTCACTCCATTGGTGTAGGGGGTAGGCTGTACAAATGAGGAGGAGAAAAGGTGTCCTGCACTGTCACAATCGTCCTGCAACTGAACACAGATGTAACGAGACAAGAGGAGCATTTCTAAATGAACACTGTAATACCGTAACTGGCATGTGAATGTGCAAGGAATAAAGAAGCACATTCCCACGCCATCAGGGCAGTGGTCTCTATGGAAGGGGATTAGAATGGTGCAGAGAGGAGAATCCTGGCATCATTAGTGCAGTGATGGAAGGAGACAGGGGACGTGAACAAGGTAAAAAGAAGCATCTCCAAAAGCAAAGTGTGTGAAAGGGAGAAGCCCTGCGTCATCAACACAATGGTGTAAGTGCACCGTGGAACCAAAAGCTGCAAACAGAAAGAGCCCTTATACCATCAGTGCAGTGGGTCCCCAGATAGGAATGTGAACAAGGCAGTGAGGAAGAGCCCTGTGCCATCATTAGTGCTGTCCCGGAAAAGGCTGTGAATGAATGAAAGGAATGAAAGGCACAGCCCGACATCATTAGGGCAGTGGTGTAAGTGGATGGCATTGTTAAAGCAACAAACAGAAGGAGCCCTACATCATCAGGGCATTGATGGACTTGTGTATGGTGTGAACAGAGCAAAGTGGAGGGCCCCCCACAGTGGTGGAACTAGGTGGGGTATGACGAGGCAAAGAGATGAAGTCTTGCATAATCAAGGCAGTGGAATACTTGGCAGGAGACAGGAATGGACACTGAAGAAGAAACCTGCACCATCAGAGCAGCGGTGTACTTGGTATGGGGTAGCAGCTGGGAAGAGAAGAGGGCCTTGCACTGTCAGTGAATGAAGCCCAGGGAGAGCCTTCCATGATTAGCAATGGTGGAGGGGGAAGGATGATAGTAACTGGCAGAAAGGAGCCCTATACCATCAGTGTGGGGGTAAGCCCTATGTATGAGGCCAAGAAAAGAACCTCACAACATCAGTGCAGTTGGAGGAACTGGACGCTGGATTGTAAACAGCTCATAGAGGAGCGTCCCCTGACCTCTGTGTTCTGTTGTACCTCAGTAGGGAAAGTGAAGTGGAAAAAAACAAAGAAGCATCCTCACACTATCAGTGCAGTAGTATGACAGGAAAATGGACATGGGTGGCATAAGACAGAGTAGCCTGCATCATCAATGCAGTGGTTTCAGCAGACAGGAGATGTGAACGGGGCAAAGAAGAGGAGGAATCTCAAGTCATTGGTGCTGTAGCATAATAGCATCAATTGTGACTAACGAAGAAGAGGATCCTGACACCATCATTTCAGTGTTGTAACTGGACAGGAGATCTGAGTGGGCCAGAGGGGAGTTCCCCACCTCATTTATGCATTGCTGTAATTGGCCAGGGGATCTGACTTGGCAAAGAGCGAGCATGTACCACAAGTGCTACTGGATGTGGGATATAAACGGGGCAGAAGGGAGCATCCCTACACCATCAGGGTGGTCATAACTTGGAAAGGGTAATTGTGCAGGGAAGAGCAGTCCACATCATCGTTGTGTTTACACAGGGACTGGGAGTGTGATGGGGGCAAAGAGGAAGAAGTACTCACCAGGAGCACAGTTGTTACCAGGATGGTGTGAACTGACCCATCAGGAGGAGACTTGCAGTCAGTGCAAGTCAGTCAGTGGTGTGAGTAGACATGGTATTTGATCTGTGCAAAAGAGTATCCCTGTGCCATCAGTGAGGCAGCTGAACTAGAGAAAAGATGTGAATGGTGTAAAAAGAGGAAGGATGCATCATAAGAACATTGGTTTCCTTGGTGTAGGGAAAGTGAATAGGGGGAGGAAAAGAATCCTGATGCTGTTATTTCATCCCTACACTATCAGTAGCATTAAGTGAAAAGGTGATATGAGGGGTGCAGAGAAGAACAACTCTGCATAGTCAGTGTTGTGGTGAAGGTTTTCAGGGGATGTGAAAGAGGCACCCTGGAGTATCCTCTCACCCTAGTACCATGGTAGGACTGGGCCTGGTGTGTGGACGAGGCAATGAGGAGGGATACCACATGTCAGCACAGTCGTTGCCTGGGCGGGGGTTGAAAATGGAGCTGGCGGGAGTCACACACCATCAGTGCAGAGGTGCATGGCATGTGAAGAGCTCAAGGGCAGTGCACCATCAAGGTGGAGGGCAACTGGAAAGAAGAAGTGAACTGCTCGAGCAGGAGCCACCCCACATCATCATTTTCATTGTTACGGATGTAAAAGGAGCAAAGACAAAACCCACATATCGCCCAATGGAATATAGGGAAGTTGAACAGGATAAAGAGTTGGATTCCTTCCACTTTAGTGCATTGGTGGAATCAGAGGGGTGATGGGAACACAGTGATGGAAGGAGTCTCACCCCGGCAATGCTGTACTGGATAGTTAATATGAACTGGGCAAATAATAGGAACCCTGAAACGTGAGTCCATAGGTGTAACTGGACACAAGGCATAAGGAGGACTATTAGGAGCATCCTCAAACCACAGGTATAGTGCTGTGACCTGAGTGCATTAGGAACTACACATAGGAGCCGCCCTATGTCCTCTGTTGTGGTTGTGTATGTGGAGAGGGAATGTGAAAAGGGCAAAGAGGAAAAAATGAATCATCATTGCCATGTATACCTAGGAGTGGAGTGGGACAAAGAGTAAGATTCTTTTATTGCTGCTACAGTGGTACAAATGGAAAATTGATGAGGACAGGGCAAAGGAGAACCTTCATTAGATGGATGCAGTCACGTAAGTAGAGGGGGAACGTGAACAGGGCATATCACCACTGAAAAGGCGCAAGTGGAAACTGGGCAAGAACGGGGCAAAGAGGAACCTCCCCCTCCCATTGGCCCAGTTATGTAAGTGGAGCGGGGTGTGAATGGGTCAAAGAGAAAGATC
Source organism: Felis catus (assembly GCF_018350175.1). Lineage (NCBI taxonomy): Eukaryota > Metazoa > Chordata > Mammalia > Carnivora > Felidae > Felis > Felis catus. The sequence continues at coordinate 32,344,021 of NC_058386.1, forward strand.
TCTGTGTTGGCATCTTGATGGTATAACTGGATGGGGGACTTCAGCAGCAGCAAGAGGATTATGCCCACACCAGCAGGGCAAGGCTGTCATTGAGACATGTATGTGAATGGGATGAAGAGCACGAGCCCTTCTTCATCACTGGCATGGGCTGATTGGACAGCGTTGTGGACGTGGCAAACGGGAGGACCTCTGAATATTCAGTGAAGTAGTATTTACTGGGCTGAAGGAGTGAACAGAGCAAACAGGAAGAGCCCTTCCTGCTCGGTCATGGGACTGGGGCCTGGACAGTGAATGTAAACAGGACAGTCAGGAGTATGCCAACCCTGGCAGTACAGTGGCACTGATGAGCAGCATATATGAATGGGGTAAAGAGGAGGAGCCGTTCACCGTCAGGACAGTGGTGAAATGCCAACTCAACAAAGAGCAAGAACACCAAACTACCAGTGTGGTAGGATAACGGGACAGGGGATATGTATTGGGCCCAAAGCAATAAGGCCACCCCCTCAGTGCAGCTGAATAACTAGATACGAGAGTGTGGATGGAGCAAATACACAGAGCTCTAAATCTTCCATGCATTGGTGTAATTGGGAAGAATATTTTATGGATATGAAGATGTGGAGCCTTACAACTTATTTAGCTAGATAATGGCTGCGTATAGAGCAACGAAGATACAATAGGTGTAGTGCAGTAACTGTATAGTGTCTATGACTGGAGGCATTTGGGAAGATCCACATAAGTGCTCTGGAGTAACTGACAGTATACATGAACTAGGAAATTCTTAGGAGTCCTCCCACATAAGAGCAGTAGAGTGATTAGACAGTGTATACAAATGGGGATGTTAGGAGAATACCTGCCTCATCAGTGCAGTTGAGTAACTGTAGTGTATGCCAATGAGGCAATTAGGAAGAATCCTACAATATCAGTACAGTAGAGTAATACACAGTATATATGAATGGGACAATTGGGAGCAGCCCTGTGGTGGAGTAACTAGACAGTGTGTGTTAATGTGGCGATCAGGTGGAGCCCTACCTGTCACTAGTGGAGTAACTATATAGTGTATGCATGCAGGGTAGTTAGGATGAGTCCCACTATCTCATTGTAGGGGAGTAAGTGTACAAAGGTAGTGAAAAGGACAATTGTGAGGACTCCTGCTGCTCAGTGCAATCAACTAATTAGGCTGTGTATATGCATGGGGTAATTAGGTTGAACCTTGCCCCACCACTGTAATGGAGTAACTGGTAGGTGATGTGAGTGGGTCATTTAGGAGGAGCCCTGCCGCATCAGTGCCCTGTAGTAAAGTGGACAGCGTATGCAAACAGGGCAATTAGAATCCCCATCACATTGGTGTGGTGAAATAAATGTCCATTGTGAACAGAACAGTTAGGAGGAGCCACACCCCATCAATGCAGCAGAGTGACCAGGCTGGGGATGTGAACAGGGCAGTTGTGGAGAGCTCCACTGTGTGTGTGTGCAGTGCAATAACTGGGAAGACCCCTACCTGTGCACTGCTCTGATGGGCTCAGCATTCCCACCGCTATACTATTTGGAGGAAGCCAGGGATGGCTTTGAATGCCCTCCCAAGTCAGTAAGACCTGCAGTGCTGTTATCCGGTACCCCAGGAGAATTACAAGTGTGCCTTCAAGATGGTGTGATTTATGGTCACGGTGTCGTAAAACGTTTCATCTGCAGTAGGCTGATCTGCTTTTCGGAGCTTAAGGTGACCTTCCAGATACTACTGAGATAGTTAATGGAAAACCAATTTTCCTGCCATCCTGCTCACAGCCTGTCATGTATCGTGTAATATATATCACTGAACACTCTGAAAGCAGAGGTTCTAAATTTTCAGACATTGTAATTGCTTAAGATATATACCCTGACATAAATATGCATGATGGTTACACTCTAGAATATGAGGTAACTAACATGGAAACCAAGTCAATGACCCAAATCCAGCCCAGGTTGTTGTGACTGAAAGTCATCATGGACTGTCTGGCAGCCTTGACAAACCGAGTTTCAGCCGAAAAGAGAATGGATCACAAAGCAACCCCTGCCACAGTTGGCACCTTATTGATGTTTCTGCAGGCATGGCCAGGAAATCAATGGGCTGTGAACGCTGAATTATCCTCTTATGCCTGGAAGTGACCCCTGTAGGCCAGGCTGCAGGATGTTAGCAGACTGACTTGCAGGAACACACACCATTCCTGGCTGCCGCTCCTTCTGCTCTGGGAATGGAGGGGCTGCCTCGGGTTCAAGGTTGTGGACCTGACATTCGAAAGCAGCACTGTGTTCGCCACGGAGCCACCTAGTTAGCCAGATGTCTCTCCCTACATAGTTGTGCTACATTAAATGTGCCAAAGTTAAAGTACATTGAAAAAGATAAGCCAAGTCAACTTTAATGGGTAGAAACTCTAAACCTTTAGACAATATTTAATACGTAGGGGTATGGTGCTCGTGGAAGAAAGAAGAGGAAATAAGTTTGGGACATAAAGTGGGGAAAATAACTTTGAGCAGTGTAACCAGGGTTCAACAGAGCCTCACCCCTTCTCCAGGATCCGGTGACGATAGAGTCAGTGCCTCACAGAGCTGGGGCCCCTAATGTACCCTCTCCAGTTATACCAATCGGTTAGTACTTGTGCCGATATATTTGTGGTTTTATATTTCTATTCATTTTATATGTATAATATTTGTTGTTAGATAATTCTCATAACATCCTCAATCAGAGGCTCAGAAATACACTTGCACATCTGACACCGATGAGCCTGCATCCCTGTCTCCTAGGATATTTTCTTAACCGGTTCGGGTTAGTTTAGGCCAGTCTTGGAATCCATGACTATCTGAATGTCAGCAATCACTCTCTCTCGGAATTCCTAAGCCCCAGCATCCCTGAGAGGTGGCCACGGAGGGGTTGTCTGGGAGAGGCTCAGCCGGGCTTCTTAACCAGCACCGCTGAAGAAGTCAGCCTCTCCCTGCAAGACTGTGCCAGGAGTTATGTGTCAGGAGTTATGAAGTAAGCAGGTTGCAGTAGAAACAGAGATACTTAAGACAGTCCTGAGCAGACATTGTCACACTTTTCAGAAGTGTGCTACCAACACCCCTTTCTCCGGCTGACGTCTCACTGAGGGATTCCCTCTGCTCCCTGAGGACCTCACCTCCCTGCACCTCACCCACAAGGCAGTTCTTGGATGGGCTCTTTGGTTTTATGACAGTTTACGATAATTCGGATCATTTGGAATTTCGTGTGTCGCGGTAACCGAACTGCTGGTTCCCCAGCCCTCCCCTCCTCCCTTGTTGCAGCACAGTCCTCAGTAACTCGTACCTCATTTGATACCCCGAGGCTGTGATCTTCTTTTCCACAACATTAGCCTCAAGAACGGAAAACACACTCCCACAGTGACTTTTATAGCCCAAACCCACCTGCAGTAGGAAGACGAGGCAGAGAAATTTCCGAGTCTGGCTAGAGAAACTTAGCCACAGAGACATAGGTTGGCACAGTCCTTCATCTGCCCACTTTGGGCTGTCCTCACCCAGGTCCGCCAGCCCTTGGCCATCTCAGTGCCACATTAGTGAGAAGTGCCAGTGACCCATGCACTCATACCAGCCACTAACCTATGGGCTTCTGCTGACGTCCTCACTGCCTGTAGAGGATGCTGCGGTGCCCCTTCCCTGTCCCCTGGTGCCTTAGCACAGGAGCACAAGCTCTGCGACTCCTACCTGCCTGAGGACTTTGCTCGGCTGCCAGGGCCCACTCTGCCCAGTCAGGCCAGCTGCGAGAGCCAGAGGCTTCATGTCCCAGACGCGGCCCTCCGTTGTCTCAGAAAACATAACGGAGGTGCATGCGCTGCACTGACTCTCAGGGCTCCCCAGTGGGACTGAGCTCTAGGAATCATCCACAGTGGTAACTTCTTGATACTGTACCTTGTATTGGCTGCCTTCCCTGCCCTGTCTCCCAACTCCTGGGTGGCCTGAGATCAATCCCACCCCAAATGTAACTACTTGCATTTCAGTGTGGTCTCAGGTCTGCTTCCAGCAAATCCAAAGTCAGCTACTGCTTCAGCGCCCACATCCAGTATCAGATGATTGGCCCCGCTAGTCATTATGACCAGCACCCACACTCTTGACATGGAGGTTTCCTGGAATAAGACTGGAATCCTGTCTCTAGGTCTTTCTCACATGGGATGAAGTATGTGAAATGATGCTTTTCTAGAACTATTCCTGCTCTGTGGAGCCCAACATTTATGTATTTTTCTAGGTCTGTCGTGGAGAAACCACCTATTACACGTTTACCCTTTGCTGACAACACGGTGCAGGGACAAATTCACTCAAAAATGGCAAACAGCAGGAGGTACGCCCTTTATTCTGTGTGCGACCACCTGCATGGCCCTAGCTCCGTGAGGGGGCCGCATTAACAACCCCATCAAAACCTAGGAGTGCTGGCTCCTAAGTGCTTCCCATCACAGACAGAAGGTCAGTCGCACTGCTCTGAGACTTTCTTGAATGGCTACTCTTTCCAGCCCACTGATGTCCACGTACAAATCCGTCATGAGCAGGCAGACTGTTTTGTCTCTTCACTGCTTTCCAGTAATACACTTCAGGCCCGATGCACATGAGAAACTTAAACAAGAACCAGACCCGGAAGCACTACTGGATTAGAAAGAAGTTTATCTTTACACGTGTCTATGTGGCCTCGTAGTTTCCCTTTCACCCTCTAAGTGACTTCTGTTGCTTCTTCTCCAACTGTCTGCCCCTAGAATTCACTTTTATTTTATGTCTGATTACAGATACCACCAGTTCACACTACTGTGCAATTTGCAGAGGAATTTGGATAAGAAGAACCATCGAAGATTGGGAACCTACTGGGAAACCTAGAACTTCCCAGGTAAGTTTCGTTCATTTATATATTCACCCTACAAACATTTGTTAAGTATTTCTATGTACCAGGAACTGTTAGAGGTATTGGTGATTCACAGTTTTAATACTCTTTGAAAAGTCTCTATTGCAGGTAAGGAGTTAGATGTTAATAAAGAACTCAATGCTTCTGTCATAACCATTGCTTTAAATTAGAGAAATAAAGTGAAAACATCAACAAAATGAAATACCTTTAATGTTTTATGAGACAAACACAATCACCATTTTCAAATATATGTTATCAGCATACACTTTGGGGGAGTCATAATTAAACCAAATTGTTTTTATTAAAAAGAATTTTTAAAAACAAAATAGGTTAAAATTTGAATTATTAACATTTGTAGTGCTTTACAACCATATTTATAGCAACAATTCAGATTTACTTCCTCTGTTTAATTGATTTCTACATTCACCTTCAGGACTTAAACTATGCACCTCTACTTCAAAGGTTTTACTTTGATTAATTATTTGAATTTTGATGAATATTTGCAGAGAGGGTGGTTTATTCAGAGTCCATTTATAATTGGAATTATTTCTGTGGCTTTCAGATATGACTTGATATAGAATTATTGAGTCAGACACAGCCTTTTCCCCTTAACATATTTCATGCTGTTCTTTTTGTATCCTGTTACTCTATGACACTCAGGAGAAGCCTGCTTTGGTACCCTTGTGGAAATTTTTTTTTTCCTGAATACCTGTTGTATTCTTTATCTTTAAAATTCAAAATGCCAGCCATTCACATTCAGATATTAGACAGTTTTTTGTTAATTTTGTTTGACCATGACAAGATGTGTTCATCTGAAGATCAGCGTTTTTCTTCATCTCAAGAAAACTTTATTTTCTTACTTAAATATTGCTTTTGTTCTTCCATTTGTTCAGGAATTTTCTTTCAAACATGCCAATAATTTGCGTATTGGATCTCCATTCTCTGTCTTTTATATCTGTTTTTCTTAGGCTGCTAGTGTGCATCTTGTAGGATAAAAGTGTTTATACTTTTATTTTTAAGTGATCTCTACACCCAACATGGGACTTGAACTCACAACTCACAATGTCAAGAGTCGCATGCTCTACCGATTGATTGAGTCAGCCAGGTGCCCACAAAAGTGTTTATACTTTGAATAGTCACATTCATACTATAAAGATGGACATGGTACATAACTATGTGAAATTTTTTGCCTTCCTTCATGATTCCTTTGGTTTTTCTTCAGTGGATAAATGATTTTCTGTAGTACATTTTACGTGCTGGTAAATGCTGGAGTGCCAGCCGCAGTTAATGTGATCAGCAGCCATCTTTCCCTCCTTCTAATGCAGTATCCCAGCAAAATTTGTGCATGTCAGAAAAAAGGGGGCAAGTATTCTAGTCTTCTTGTTTCACAGAACTGTGGTGGTGCCAACCAAATTTCTTTTGATATTAGACTGTAAGTTGCCTCTGATAGCATTGACCACTCATAAAGCTGCTGGGGGGATTAAATGACTTAATAACAAGTAAAATGTCTACAACAGAGCCTGATGCCTGCTCAGCTCTCTGCATTCCCAGAACTGGGTTCCCCACCCTGCCCTGATGGCAAACCTCATGGGGAGCCCTTGATGACTGTGAAGCCAAGGAAATCAACAGTGTTTTACAGTGATCATGACTATGGCCTGCAGAGTGAGTGCCAAACCAGCTGGACCTCATCCCCACTGAGTAATTTACTGGCTATATGTCCCTGAAGAAGTTAACTTATCTGGGCTTTTCATGGCGGGAGGTTGCAGAGGGATCTTCTCCACAGAGTTCTCATTCTCAAGTTCCTGTGGTTCTACACTTCCAGCCAGGAGGACTCCCTACCTGTCATTCTACTACCTTGACCCTGCCCAGGAGATGAGCAGTGGCTGTCGCTGGCAGCACACACACAAAAGGTCCTGTTGAAGCCATGAACACCTGGGCCATAAACTGCATCAGTTGTGCTGTGATCTGCATCAGGTGTGCACGTGAGCACAGTAGTGGTGTGGGTCTTGTCAGGTTGCAGGTGTGCGGGGTATCCAGGTCTGGCTATCTGGCTTCCGCAGGAACACAACAGTGGTATGCCTATCTCATCTAAGACCTTTCAGAATTTCTCTTTTCTTTTCTTTTCTTTTCTTTTCTTTTCTTTTCTTTTTTCTTTTCTTTTCTTTTCTTTTCTTTTCTTTTCTTTTCTTTTCTTTTCTTTTCTTTTCTTTTCTTTTCTTTTCTTTTCTTTTCTTTTCTTTTCTTTTCTTTTCTTTTCTTTTCTTTCTTTCTTTCTTTCTTTCTTTCAAATTTATTTATTTTGAGGGCGGTGGGGAGAGAGAGAGAATCCCAGCACAGAGCCTGATGTGAGGCTCCAACTCATGAACCATGAGATCATGACCTGAGCCAAAGTATGATGCTTAACCAACTGAGCCACCCAGGCGCCCCTTTCAGGATACTTTAGAAAAAATTAATAGATTTTATTCTTTTGAACAGTTTGAAGTTTACAGATAAATTGAACAGAATGTAGATTTCCCATATACTCCCCTTATACATTATGCATTTTCCCCTTATATTATTTACATCAGACATTAGTGTGGTATACTTGTTGAAGTTGATGAGCCAACACTGATACATTATTATTAGCTAAGTCCATAATTTACATTAGGGTTCATTCTTTGTATTGTAAATTCTGTGGATTTTGACAAATGTATAGTGACATGTCTCTGCCATTATAGTATCTTACAAAATAGTTTCACCGCCCTAAAAATCCTCAGTGCTCTGCCTGTTTGCCCCTTCCCTGCCCCACTCCTGGCTGAACTTTTTACTGTCTCTATAGTTTTTCTGTTTTAAGTTTGTTTTAAATAATCTCTACACTCTATGTGAAGCTCAAACTCATGACCCCAAAATCAAGAGTTGCATGCTCTTCTGACTGAGCCAGCCATGCACCCCTGTTTCCATAGTTTTGTCTTTTCCACAACATCATATATTTGGATTCATGCAGTATTGGAGCCTTTTCAGATTGTTTTTTCACTTGGTAATATGCATTTAAGCTTTCTCCATGTAATTAATTATTTATTTATTTATAAAGTAGTCTCTACACTAATGTGGGCTCACACTCATGACCCTGAGAGCAAGAGTTAGATGCTCCACTGGCTGAGCCAGCCAGGTGCCCCTCCCCCATGACTTTTCATGGCTTGATAGCTCATTTCTTTTTATCAATGAATAATATTACAGTGTGTGTTTATACCACAGTTTGTTTATACACTTATTTATTGAGGGACATCTTGATTACTTCCAAGTCTTGGCAATTAAGAATAGAGCTTCTGCACATTCATGTGCAGGTTTTGCGTAGGTACACGTTTTCAAATCCTTTGAATGAATATGGAGTAGTATAACTGGTGAATCATATGACAGGGTTAGAGTATGTTTATTTTTGTAAGAAACCACCAAACTATCTTCCAGAGTAGTTATATTATTTTGCATTGCCACAGTAATGAATAAAAGTTTCTGTTCTTCCACATCGTCACCAGGATTTGGTGTTAGTATTTTGAATTTTAGCCATTCTGATGGGTATGTAGTGATAGTTTATTATGATTTTACTTGGCATTCCTTTAATAGCTAATGATGTTGAACATCATGTCATTGCTTTTTTGCCATCTGTGCAACTTCTGTGGTGAAATGTCTGTTCAGATCTTTTGCCCCTTTAAATTTTTGTTTTCTTCTTGTTGAGTTTTAAGAATTCTTCGCATATTTTGGATGCAAGTTCTTTATCAGGTATGTATTTTGTAAATATTTTTCCCAATATGTGGCTTGTCTTTTCATTGTCTTAGCAGTGGCTTTTTTAAAATTTATTTTTATTTTTTATTAAAAAATATTATTGAAGTATAGTTGGCATACAATTCCTGATTGCCATTTTTTTTTCCTTTGAGCATTTTAAATATGTCATCCCACTGCCCTCTGGCATTCATGATTTCTGGTGAGAAATTGGCTCTTAATCTTATTGAGGATCCCTTGTAAGTGATGTGTAACAACTTAAGACAATACATGCCAATTCCCAGAAGTAACTATATAACTTTCTAGAATGAAAGATCCTAGTAAGTGTCAAACACAGTGGATAGGGAAAAATAAAGGAAAACATCACCACTGCCACCATCCCGACAACAATAACAACAGTTGGAGGGAGTTTATGAAGTTAGTCTTAGGATCTGATTTTCAGTACAGACTCATCACACCACCTGATGCAACATTGGGTGAGAAGTACTTGGCAGCTCTGCCCTACCTTAGCCCCGTTTGCATGGACCCATTAGTAGGGAAGGGGAATCAGTGAATAATAATTGGTGATATCATGAAGAATGACATTGGGGGGTGTCTGGGTGGCTCATTCGGTTAAGTGTCGGACTCCTGGTTTTGGCTCAGGTCATGATCTCACACTTCGTGAGTTCAAGCCAAGCATTGGGCTCAGTGCTGACAGTGCGGAACCAGCCTGGGACTCTCTCTCTCTGCTCCTCCCCTACTCATTCTCTCTCCTTCTCTCTCTAAATAAATAAACTTAAAAAAAAAAAAGAATGATATTGGTAAAGGAGATACTAGCAAAGAGATGTTTTTAAGCTGTAAGATGATTTTTTTTCATTCAGCATTTGCCTATTTCACTGCTCATGTGCTGGATCCAATTTTGGACTTTTGGTACCCTGTTAAGAGTACCTTCATGTATCCCAATAGCAAACTAACAGGTATAGGATCCACTGATAGGTTAGGAAGCACAAAGTAGGTTATCCCTACCATCTTCATTTCTACTGTTAGCACAGGACTCTTCTAGTATTCCAGACAGGGTGTCTGAATAATTTTGTTTAAATGACCTGGTCAAAGGAGGACTGAAGGAAAAGCAAACTACATATTTGCCAAAATTTTCAACCAATAAATAATTAGGCATGATGTTTGTATAGTCTGTGTTTCATGTTTGAATATTCCCCTGCCCCAATATAGTTTCCAGTTTGAACATCCCGTAACTCCCTATTTTCTGGGGCAAAGCAGACAGAAGGTAATAGATTAGTAATAGGCGTACTTTGTGGACCCTTACACTATTAAATGTGATATGTAGACAATGACACTTGTGAATTTATGTTTAAAATTAGGACAAGCTTCCAAAATTTTTGTGCTTTTATTTCTTAGTGCCATCCTATTAGTAGAGTACATCTGTAGGACCAGTGATGCTTTCTCAGAACTCATTAGCCAAAGAAGAATGTGTTTCGTTCATAGCCCTGGGGAATCTCGGCTGTGTTCTGTGACAACTAGTGATACACATTATGGTCCTGTCACCTTACATGCCAATTATAGAGTTCCTTAATCTTCACCTGGTAAGTTGCTGAAAAAAAGTGTTATTCAGGCACTTTGGCTGAGAACCGGAGACATTCTACCAGGCAGAAACATTGTGTTTGAAATCGTTTCCTGTGTTCAGAAAATTTAAATGCCAGTTCTAGAAGCAAAATGAAGTAAATTCAAACCATGCTGCTCATGATGCAACTTGAGGTGTTTGAGGCAGTGGTCATGTGATTTAGTATTGTTTTATAATTCCATTCGATCCTGCAGTACTGCAGCTATCAAAAACCACAGAATACTCTTTATTTCCTCCATTTGTGATTATAGTGAGCTGACACCTGAGATATGGACCCAGGGTATTTAAACCATAATTTTATACAGAGGTGACTCTCCTGCTCTGTTTTCTTCCTGCCTTCACAGCCTAACTGGTTTATATAATTTCCTTTGAATTATCTTACAAATCTCATGATGTGTTTTGCTTATTATTAACTGAACCTAATTTGTATTATGTGCTTTGTAGGCCAGTGGTCCAGTGCAAACTGATATAAATGCCAGTAGATCATTCTACCTGTTATGGTGCGCATGTCTTGTGTGGACATGTGTAGAGTCCTTTACCACCAACACAAGTCATGTTCCCTGTCTACTAACACAGTCTGTTAACTTCTTTTCCATGCTACCATTTCAGCATCAAGGGCAGGTAAATTCTGTATTCTAATTAAGTTAAAGACCCTTTCCCAACTTGATTCTCTAAATCGTCAAGTAAATAAAGTTGGGGCGCGAGATAGATATTATTGACCAAGTATCTGACTTGAAAGACAAGATAATTATATCGATCCCGAGAACTTGAATAAGCCATACTTATCTGGTGTGTGGCTGTAAGACAGAATGAATGTTAGGTGTCTGATGGTTTTAAAGGTTTCTATTGAAACAATGGCATCAGAATTGAGGGGTGTCTGCTTACTATGCTATTCATTGATCTGCATAATGAATAACTGTCAAGTACAGGTAATTTAAATAGCTTTTGGGTAATTAAATAGAATATTTTGCCCAATCAGATTTCTTGAGAGATAGTACAGTGCTCTGATTTGGTCTTGAAAGTATTCTTCTGGCTGTTTATGTTGATTAAATCATCCCCTATCGCTTTCTCTTGCCTAATCCTAGATTACACTTGAACCATTTCTTACCCCTTGGCCCTAAGCGATCCACTGTTACACGTCAAATGTGAATGCTTTTACATGACTAGCATTTTGGATTGGACTTTGAGTGGATGGCTCTATCCTCTGCCCCAATAAGGGCTGCAAGGCAATGACAAGCAATTAGATTGTCTTTGAACACAGAAGTTCACAAGTTCTGAAATCAGAATGCAATCTTTGTGTAATACCTGGTAAATTCAGAGTTAGAAAGCCCAACTGCTTGACCTTAAAGTGCATTCTGTACCCTTGTCAGTCCAGGTAAATGGGAAGTCCCCGTTCCTAAAGCAAACCTGACAGTACCACCTCCTTTACCCTTTAAATCACACAAGCATTGAGCACTGCAGTGTGGTTCGAATTCTCTTCTACGTTAGTAGACAGCAGCAGCAGAGAGACATTTGACCTCCTTCCCTGGACCCCTGCAATCACAGTAGAGAATTTGCCTCTTATCCCCATATTTAAGTAGAAAACCCACAGACACTTGCAAACCAGGAGTAGAAAAATTCACTGAGTCTCTGAGGGGAGCCTTCCTTGTGCATTTATACCCGAGTCAGGACAGTGGAAGTGACTCAGGCAAACCACACACACTCATTTGGAATGTTCCCTGGATTTCGTAGTTATACTGCTTACTGTCAGTCCAGAGGTGGGGCTTAACGTAAACCCTATCAGTTTTAAGAACATGAACCTTTAACAATTATGAATCAAACTAAGTTTAAGTTAATGGCCCCACACCTTTTGGGATGAGCACTGGGTGTTGTATGGAAACCAATTTGACAATAAATTTCATATATTGGAAAAAAAAAAAGTTAATGGCCCCAAAGAGAATGACAGGGAAAAGTGCATAAAAATGGATTTATGGCCTCAAGTTCTCATGGTGATAGTTCTTAAGGGATTTCTCTTCCATTCAGTTAGTAGCACTAAAGCCCTGTCTTGTGCACAAGCCGGACACCATCATTGTCACTTCCCCAGTAGCTGAAAAGTTCCCTTTAAACCATAATGCCTGCACTTGTGACATTTCCCAGTGATTTCTGATTAAAGCCGCCTGGCACCTGTGTGTGTGCTTTGAGGTTTGATTATTGGGTGGCTTTAGAACTGTGCAGCCATGTGCTCTCAGCCTGGTTGGTGGCCCACTTTTAATGCCAACCAAGGTCCCTGGCTGTTTGCAAACCGTGACTACAAAGAGAGAGGAGGTGGTCTGAGGAAGGTGAGAAGAGAGAGAAGTATCTTTCCAGACAAGAAAAGCTGGGAGCCTGCCTCCCCGAAGCCCTGTGGCAGTGGATGCTGGCTTTGAGCTTCCTGAAGCCAATGTACAGCATATAATCAAACGTGATTTCTCCTGATTACCTCAGAAGTAATTAGGGAGTACCTCCCCACCCAAGACCTCTGCCTAATTAGAAGTATCTGGTAAGAAGGTATTTGCATATCTTCAAGTCATATTATGTTATGAGGACGTTTGAGCTGATGAAAACTGACATTTACCGTACAATAAAAATGCATCCCATTGAAAGCAGGAGTCATGAGAAACTCACAGCTGAGGATTCGGGAGCCGGTTTTAATTGATGAAACACAGCGGCTCTGCCTCAGGAAGCAAATCAGAGCATAAAGTGGGAGGAAGGTAAATATGCAGAGGTCAGAATATGAAGCACAGAGCTGCAGATGCTGTGATCGGCGGAGGTCCCCTGACTTCGGGTTCTAGCTTTTCTCTTCTCTCTTCCCTTGGGATGTAGAAATCAGAACTTAGGGGAAATGCTTCTGTCTCCCGCCGTCTCACTCTGTTTTATCTTTGATGTGCCATTTGTGCTTATTAGAGAATTACCACCAACTGCTTATGGTGATAGTGATTTTTGGATGACAGAGGCCAAGAGGGGGAAGCAGTTTTACAGTTCTCAGGAGCATACCATCATTTCATGTGACTGTATTTGCCTTCCAATAATTATAAAGAGTAGTCATTAAAACTATAGCAATAACTACTGCTTATTATATGCTAAGCATTGTCACATGATTTCATTCATTTAATCATTACAAAAATCCTCTGAAGTAGGTACTCTTATTGTCCCCATATTAATGGTTAGGAATCTGGACCTCTGTGGTGGAATAATTTATTCAGGCTCACTCAGTTTGAATTCAGAATTTGAAAATAACCAATCTAACTCCAGAGTCTGAGCTCATAGCAGTGCACTTCTGTTGCTAGTTGTTATTTCTCCAGTATGTTTACATGTGTGCATGCATATGAACACACACAAATGCATTTTAACGTTTTTTAATTTTTTTTATTTTTATTTTTGAGATAGAGACAGAGCATGAACGGGGGAGGGGCAGAGAGACACAAATGCATTTTAAATCAATATCATTATCTGTGTTTCTTTGGTGGTATTGGCTTTAAAGTGTCAGTTGTCAATTGGGAATGCAAGCTGGTGCAGCCACTCTGGAAAACAGTATGGAGGTTCCTCCAAAAACTAAACATAGAACTACCCTACGACCCAGCAATTGCACTACTAGGCATTTATCCATGGGATACAGGTGTGCTGTTTCGAAGTGACACATGCACCCCCATGTTTATAGCAGCACTATCCACAATAGCTAAAGTATGGAAAGAGCCCAAATGTCCACTGATGGATGAATGGATAAAGAAGATGTGGTATATATATATACAATGGAGTATTACTTGGCAATCGAAAAGAATGAAATCTTGCCTTTTGCAACTACGTGGATGGAACTGGAGGGTATTATGCTAAGTGAAATTAGTCAGAGAAAGACAAAAATTATATGACTTCACTCATATGAAGACTTTAAGAGACAAAACAGATGAACACAAGGGAAGGGAAACAAAAATAATATAAAAACAGCGAGAGGGACAAAACAGGAGACACTCATAAATCTGGAGAACAAACTGAGCGTTATGGGAGGGTTTGGGGGAGGGGGGGATGGGCTAAATGGGTAAGGGACATTAAGGAATCTACTCCTGAAATCACTGTTGCAGTATTTGCTAACTAATTTGGATGTAAATTAAAAAATAAATAAATAAATAAATAAATAAAGTTAATAAATAAATAAATAAATAAATAAATAAATAAATAAATAAATAAAATAAAGTGTCAGTAGTCAATATATAAAAGTAACTATAAATTGTTCAGGGATAAAGATGTCTATAGTAAGTTCATTTAAATCAAACCGCACAAAGAACATTTTCCTACTCTGTTCTCTATTTTTATTGGTCATGTTTAAACTGTTTTTAAGTCTTCCCATTTATTTTTTTAGTATTTTTTTAAAGTTTTTCTTAAGTGTTTATTTTTGAGGAAGAGAGAGAAAGAGAGAGAGAGAGAGGCAGGGAGGGAGGGAAAGAGGGGCAGAGAGAGAAGGAGACATAGAATCTGAAGCAGGCTTCAGGCTCTGAGCTGTCAGCACAGAGCCTGACGTGGAGCTCCAACCCACAAACTGCGAGATCATGACCTGAGCCAAAGTCAGATACTTGACCGACTGAGCCACCCAGGCGCCCCATTTTTTTTGGTATTTTTTAATGTTAATTTATTTATTTTGAGAGCACAAACAGAGGAAAGGCAGAGAGAGGGGTAGAGAGAGAATCCCAAGCAGGCTCCACGCTGTCAGCCAGGAGCCGGACGTGGGGCTCTCCCATGAATCGTGAGATTATGACCTGAGCCAAAATCACAAGCCGAACGCTTAACCGAGTGGGCAGCCCAGACATCTCTCAAGTGTTCCCATTTAGAGCTCCTCTTGCATCTTTTTCTCTCACATTTTCCTTTTCTGTTGTCAACTTTCTTCCTTGCTTCTAACCGTCTGTACCTTCCAGTAGTGTCCAGAACACATGTGTGACAGATGTGCTTGCCTCAGTGCTGACTGGAGGTGTACAGCCTGTCTGGACTGGGGAGGTCAGGCAACTGGAAAGCACCTGCCATTTGTTGCTTCCTCTGCGTCTTCAGATGCATGTGCCAGCAGTTGCTCATCTTCCTCTCTTCTATTTGTACAAGCTAATTTGTATCACAGCTTTTCCTAACTCTCTCTTCTGTGTCATAGTTAACTAATAAAGGGATTTTGTAAGAATCTTTCCTGGGTGTGATAAATTTTTTTGGAGGGGGGCAGGGATAGGCATTCTTAGATTAAGAAGACTGGTAAAAGGAGGATAATAAATCGTGGACAAACACACTAATACCTAGTGACCTACATGAGGTAAGCTTTTGGTAGTTTTAAAAATATTCCATCCAGGGGCACCTGGGTGGCTCAGTCGGTTAAGCATCCGACTCTTGATTTCGGCGCAGGTCATTATCTCATGGTTTATGGGATCAAGCCCCACGTTGGGCTCTGTGCTCACAGTGTGGAGCCTTCTTGGGATTCTCTCTCTTTCCCTGTCTCTCTGCCCCTCTCCCCTGCTCATTCTCTCTCTCTCAAAATAAATAAACTTAAAAAAATAAAAATAAATAAAAATATTCAGTCCAGTCTCAATGACAAATGTCCATTTTCTTACTAATCTTAACCATGGATATGTGAATAAAAAACTTCATTGTTTCTGAAAATGCATATTTTTTAAGATCAGTTTTAGATTCTAGCAAAATTGAGCACAAGGTAGAGAGTTTCCCCATATCCCTAGACCCCCACCTCTGTATAGCCTCCCCATTATTTACATACCCCAGCAGGGTGGTACATTTGTTGCAACCGAGGAACCTACATTGACATATCACCCACATAACACAGTTTACATTAAGGTTCATTCTTGGTGTACATTCTGTAGCTTTGGACAAAAGTATAATGAGATGAATCCACCATCATAGTACCTTACAGAGTAGTTTCACTGCCCTAAAAATTCTCAGTTCTCTGTCTATTTAGTATTTCTTCCCTCCTGAATCCTGGCAACCACTGATCTTTTTACTTGTCTCCATAGTTGTGCCTTTTTCAGAATGTCATATAGTTGGAGTCATGCAGTATATAGCTTTTCAGATTGGCTTTTTTCCCTTAGTAATATGCATCTGAGGTTCCTCCATGTCTTTTCATGGCTTGATAACTTATTTCTCTTTACCATTGAATCATATTCCATTGTCTATGAACCAGTTTATTTATATGTTCACCACTGAAGGATATCTTGTATTTTTCTAAGTTTTGGAAATTGTGAATTAAACTGTTATAACCATTTATGTGCAGGTTTTTGAGTGGAGAAAATATTTAACTTTTTTTTTTTTTTTTGGTAAATACTAAGGAGTGCAGTTGCTGGTTTGTATGGTCAAAGTATGTTTAGTTTTTTAAGAAACCGGCAAACTGTCTTCCAAAGTGGCCTTACCATTTACTATTCCTGTCAGCGGTGTACGGAGGTTACTGTTGATCCATATCTTCACAAGCATATGAAATTGTCAGTGTTCAGGATTTTGACCATTCTAATAGGTGTTTAGTGGTATTTTGCTGTTTTAATTTCCCTTTGCCAAATGACACATGATGAGGAGTTTCTTATATACTTGTTTTCCATCTGTATTTTCTTTTTGGTAAGGTGTTCATTATGGTCTTGGTTCAGTTTTTAGTTAGTTTGTTGTATCACTGAGGTTTAAGAGAACTTTGGGCAAAAAGTAAAATAGCAGTAGAGAATGTTTTATTTATTCAAGAGCTATATGTTAATATTTGTGATAAGATAGTCCCTTTGGAAAGATAAAGCCATGATAAACTATGCATTAAACTGAACCCATTTCCACAATAGTACTGTAGTCAAGATAGAGCCATATCTCTTGGTGACAAGGTAGAATATTTAAGTAATAGGTTAAAATTTAAATTTTAAAAAATCATATTAAAGGAAACTGACATAGAGTAGATCAAAGCTCAGCTTAAGACAAGGATGTGCAGCCTAGGCTGCTGTTCAAACTGCCAACGTCCAACAGCTCACATCCAGGACCTCCAACTCACCTGTGATTTATGTGTCTTTCCTCACATTAAACACCCTCCAAACAAAATCTATAAATAAAAACCTGTCAAGATAGCTATTCCAGTAGCATGACAGTAGAATTTGATCTTTTCTACTTGAAGTGTGTGCAATTTCAGATATGTGAGCTATTTGAGGAAAGGCATTTTAAACTAGAGCAGTTTAAAACACCCTTGCCTCCTACAATCCATTAGAGCTGAATTACACAGGCCTTCAATCATTTGATGACTGAGTTCTGTGTAAGGAGAAGGCCAATGTCAAAAGAAGAGTGACAGGGACAGTTTTTTATAGCATGTTTTAGGAAAGGAAATGTGGTTAATATGAATCTGCAAAGTCTTCCTCTGACAAAGTGCAAATTGCATTAAATTGGGGTAAATACCCTATATACACAATGACAAAAGAAAATAAATGGGAAATTATAGCCTTGGCACTTAACTGTATCCCAAAGAAACCACCAGCCCTTTTAGAAAGAGCTATTTAGTCAAGCAGTTCCTAAGGCTATAATTTTCTTCTTGTTTTGTTTGTTACCTTAATCTAAGATCCTGTGGAAAATAGGCTAAGGTGATTTTTAGAGAGAAATTCTCTCAGTTTGCCAAACAGGAGAGCATCCTTCCCTAAGTTCTCTGTATATCTAATTGAATAAAGCATGCATATTTCCATCCTCTCTCAATGATGCTTTATTTGACTCTTTTCTACATTTATTAAAACTGTGTGTGATATTTGCCATCACTGTGTAGGTCTGGTTATGTGTGATTCATACTTCAAAAATGGTTTATTTATTTCCAAAATAGAATGTCTACAGTTCTAGGAGCTGAGGAGAATTAGTAGTACCTCAGTAACTTAAGATTTCCCTACATGTATGTAACAAAAAGCATTGACTGAACATAATTTGGTCTCATGTTCTTTTTATGAAATTAAATTATGTATGAAAATATTGAATGCATAGCGTTCATCTCTGCTAGGCTACCTCAGGGCCTTTCATCAATTCTGCCCCTTTCTCCCTTGGATGCACCAAATGTACACATGGCACAATTCCCTTTGAAAGAGATCTAGAAACCAGCTGAGTAACTCCAATACTTTGGGCAAATGAGAAAATACCACATTGAAATGGTAGGAAAGACTGAGACAAACTCGTACCATAAACTTCACCCCAGCACATGCCATACAGTCAGGAGAGAGGAGTAAAGGGGTTAGACCCCACATCTAGCATTCCAACTTTTTAGACTCTCACCCAAGAGATGGGCCCTCAAAACACCTAAATTTGAAAAAGAGTGGGGCTTGTGTCCATGAGGCTCATAAGACTATAGCAAACAAAGAATGGTTCTTAATGTCCATGAGAGCACTCACTATGGCTATCCCTCCAGAACAAAGTGTAGAGACAGCAGGCAAAAACCACCCATCTCCCGTTCTTTCCCTGAAAGAGACTTATCTGCATACTTATAAATCTGCTGCATGACAGTCCAGCTTCTCATTTAGTGCACATCTAGAGGCTAGCTATAATCTTCCTTAGAAGCCAGGGAAGCTGGCAGACACCTCTCCTGCCTTCTCCCTCCAGCCCACTCCAAGTCACCAATATCTCCCTGGAAGAAATTTGTACACGTGACTATACCCCAGGTTTTGCAGCTGCTGCCCAAGGAATGAGTCCCTGGATCACTTAGCTCTGAGAGCCAACATGACTTGCGTTTAAAAGTCCCAGATGACTGTGCAAAATAAAGAAGTAGTTTCTTAAAGGGTGCAGGAGAATTCCTCCTATGGCTATAAACCCAGTCACAGCACAGAAGAGGCAGACAAAAGTGCTCCACTTTCTCCTTGGAAGTGGCTTAAATATATACTTTCCCTGCCTGAGGGTCCAGCTTCTAATCAGCCTGCATCTAGATGCTGACTGTGATCCTCCCCTCAGGGACACTGACATGCCTTAGAACACTTAGAGAGCCTCTAAGAACAAAGAATACAGCTTGGATTATCTGTAAGTTTTGAGAGACACCTAGGAGCTCAGGCTGTGCTAATTGGTGAGGTTCATCTCCTACACAAGACCATGTTGTTAAGACTGGGAGATGTGGCTATTTTATCTAATGTGCATAAACCAACACAGAGTCAAGCAAAAAAAAAAAAAAAGAAAGAAAGAAAAAAAAAAGAAGGAGGAGGAGAGGGACAAGGAGAAAGAGAAAAAGAAAAAAGAAATGAAATGGAAGAATGTATTCCAAACAAAAGAACAAGGTAAATCTACAAAAACAGATCTTAGTGGGGCACCTGGGTGGCTCAGTTGGTTGAGCTACCAACTTCGGCCCAGGTCATGATCTCACAGTTTGTGAGTTCGAGCCCCGCGTCAGGCTCTGTGCTGACAGCTCAGAGCCTGGAGCCTGCTTCGGATTCTGTGTCTCCCTCTCTCTGCCACTCACCCGCTCATGCTCTGTCTCTCTCTGTCTCAGAAATAAATAAATATTAAAAAGAATTTTTTAAAAAAACACATCTTAATGAAATGGAGATAAGTTATTTACATGATAGAGTGTCCATAGTAATGGTTATAAAGATGCTCACTATGGTCAGGATAGAAATGCATGTGAGAGTTTTAACAAAGAGATAGAAAATAAAAAATAATCAGGGCAGCAATCATGAAGAATGCAATAACTAAATCAAAATTTTCAACAGAGGGGTTCAACAACAGACTAGATGTAGTGGAAGAAAGGACCAATGAGCTCAAACACAGGATGGTGGGATTCATCTAATCAAGGGAACAAAAAGGAAAAAAAAATGAAAAAGAGTTAAGATAGCTCAAAAGACTTATGGGGCACCATCAAATATACCAATATGTGTTATATGGGGTCCCACAAAGTGACGAGAGAGAAAGGAGCAGAAAATGTATTAAAAATTAATGGCCATAAACTTCCTTAATCTGGGGAAAGAGACATCTAGATCCAGGAAGCCCAAAGTATCATCAGTGAAAGGAATCTGAACAGACTCACAGAGAAATGTCAAAAGCAAGGAGAAAAATCTTCAAACGGGCTAGAGAAAAGCAACTTGTTAAATACAAAGGAATACACATGAGACTACAGATTTTTCAGCAAAAATTTTCAGGCTAGAAGGGAGTGGAATGACATATTCAATGTGCTGAAAGAAAAAAAATATATGAACTGAGAATACTCTACCCAGCAAATTTGTTCTTCAGAATTGAAGGAGAAAGAGATTTCCAGACAAAGATAAATGGGTTCATCACCACTAGACTGAACTTAAAAGATATTAAAAGTAACAGAAAAATATATAAAAAGTACAGAACTTACGGGCAAAAGTAAATATATAGTTAAACACAAAATTTCCAATGTTATAGTAGTGTTGGGTAAATCACTTATAACAGTAGGAAGAAGGTTAGAAGACTGGTCACAATAATTTGTTAATGGATACACAGTGTAAAAAGATATAAATTGTGACATCAAAAACAAAATGTAGGGCAGTGGAGTATAAAATGGAGAATTTCATATGAATTCAAAGTTTTAGTTTTTATTACCATATGACTTTTATGTAAGACTCATGCTGACAATAAAGCAAAATCCTGTAGTAGATACACAAAAGATAAAAATAAAGGAATCAATATACCACTGTAGAAAATTATCAAGTCAGAAAGGAAAAGAACAGGAGAAGAAAGGAAAAAGTAGTTTAAAAAACAAGAAAACAATGTTTTAAATGGTAATAGTAAGTCCATACCTATCATTAGTTGCTTTAAATATAAATGGACTAAATTCTCCAGTCAAAAGACATAGAGTGCCTGAATGGATGGAAAAGTAGGATTCAACTCTATGTGGCTTATAAGAGACTCACTTCAGTTGTAAGGATACACATAGACTGAAAGTGAAGGGATGGGAATAGGCACTCCATACAAATGGATATTAAAAGAATACAATGGTAACTATACCTATATCAAACAAAATAGAGTTTAATTCATTTAAGAGATAAATAAGGTTATTATATAATGAAAAAGGGATCAAAAGAGGCTTTAACATTTAAAAATATTTATGAACCACACATAGGAACACCTAAATATCTAAAGCAAATATTAACAGATCTGAAGGGAGAAATAGCCAACAATAAAATAATAGTAGGGGACTTCATTATTCCATTTTCAACAATGGATAGATCATCCAGACAAAAAAAATCAATAAGGAAACATTGGACTTAGGTGATATGTTAGGCCTTATAGATAAGCCTTACAAACATATATAGATTATTCCATTCAAAAGCAGCAGAATACACATTCTCCTCAAGGGCACATGGAATATTCTGCAGGATAGATCATATGTTAGGCCACAAATCAAGTACTAAAATTAAGAAGAATGGTATCACATCAGTCATGTTTTTAGACCAAAATGCTGTGAAGCTACAAGTAAATTACAAGAAAACTGGAAAACTCACAAATAGAGGGAGATTAAACAACAAATTCCTGAATAACTAATAGGTCAAGGAAGAAATCAAAAGAGAAATAATAAAGTACCTTCAGACAAATGAGAATGTAAAAACAAGATAGCAAAACTTATGAGATATAGCAAAAGCAGTACTAAGACAGAGGTTTTTAGTAAAAAAAAAAAAAAAAAACACCTACATTAAGACAAAAGAAAGTTCTTAAGTAAACAACTTTATACCTTAAGGAACTGGGGAGGGGGCAGGAAACTAAGCCCAAAGTTAACAGGAGGAAGGAAATAAAAAGATATAGTGGAAGTAAATGAAATGGAGATCAGAAAAACAATAGAAAATAATAATGAGGGGTGCCTGGGTGGGTCAGTCAGTTAAGCATGTGACTTTGGCTGAGGTCATGATCTCACGGTTCACGGGTTCAAGCCCCGCATCGGGCTCTGTGCTGACAGCTCAGAGTCTGGAGCCTGCTTCTGATTCTGTGTCTCCTCTTTCTCTGTTCCTCCCCTGCTTGCTCACTTGCTCTCTCTCTCTCCCTCTCTCTTTCTCTCTCTCAAAACTAAATAAACATTAAAAAAAGAAAAGATTAATGAAACTTATAGGTGATATTTTTTGAAAAGATAATCAAAAATTGACAGACCTTTAGCTAGACTTACCAAGAAAATTAGAGGACCCAGATAAAAATGTTTCTTTTTTTAATGTTTATTTAGTTTTGAAAGAGAGAGAGCACAAGCAGTGGAGGGGCAGAGAGAGAGAGAGGGACAGAGGATCCAAAGCAGGCTCTGTGTTGACAATAGAGAGCCTGATGTGGGGCTCCAACTCACGAACCATGAGATCATGACCTGAGCTGAAATTGGATGCTCAAATGACTGAGCCACCCAGGTGCCCCCAAATAAAAATGATTCTATGCATATTTACTAGCCCCAGCTAATACATCTCTTAAGATAAAGTAAAACCAGGTTGCCTGGGTGGCTTAGTCGGTTAAGTGTCCAACTCTTGATTTCAGCTTAGGTCATGATCTCACAGTTCGTGGGATCAAGCCCCATTTCGGGCTCTGTGCTGACAGCGTGGAGCCTGCTTGGGATTCTCTCTCCCTCTTTTTCTGCCCCTGCCTGCTTGTTCACTCACTCTCTCAAAATAAATAAACAGTAAAAAAAAAAAAAAAAGAAATTATTAGCTTCCTCCCATGTTGGCAGAAAAGCATGATCATGAGCAAAAATTGCATAGCACAGAGGACATCAATCAGTAGAGATGAGAGTGGTGATACAGTTGTGTACCTTTAAAGTGAAATTGGAAGGAATTGGTATACTTGAGAGAATGCCATCTTTATAGTCAGACACGTTTATGTTTTAAACTTGGTGCTTGGTAAATGAGAATGAGTGAATCAGTATGCAATTTGCAGTGCTTTGGAAGAATTAAAAGCCATGCATGTAGAATTTTCCCTAGGACTTGGCACTTAGTAACTATTCAACTATTTTATTATTAAATGCTAGGGGAAATGGGAGGGGGACGATGAAGGAGTAACAGGTAAATTAAAAGATCATAAAATGTATATCAGTCATTGTAATATACAGATATTATTTAGATCTTTATCAGACAAAATATGAACACAATGATGATGTACAAGGCAGCTGTAATTTTGAACACCAGCTGCATATTTTGTGACAAAGATAACCTCTTTAAGTGTGAAAATCATATTGTGATTATGTTTATTTAAAATGTTTCTTTTAGATTCTGCTCCTGAAACCAATATTACACTATATGTTAACCAACTAGAATTTAAATAAAAACTTGAAACAAACAAAAAAGTTTCTTTTAGAGATGCAAACTGAACAATACACAGATTGTAAGAGGAAGTTGATGGAGTGTACATGGGGCAGAATTTTCCATGAAGTGATGGCTTTTAGGGCTAGAGAATGGATATCTGAGTTAGCCTGTTTATATATTTGTGTATGTTCAAAATTCTTCTTAATAGACAATTTAAATAGTTCTCAAAAAAGGAGAGGGGAGAAAGACAGTTATACATCATAAGCATAAGATATTAAGCTATCCTAAAATCACAGGATCTCCTATAAGGGCCCAGGGCATTTGAAGAGTGACACAACATAGAGTTTGTGAAAGAGAACCAGTGAAAGCGAGAGAAGGCCTTTATTTGTGCCACAGATTTTACAGCGGCCAGGCTCTTGCATAGTAATCATCATGAGGGGCCCCTGGGTGGTTCAGTTGGTTGAGCGTCCAACTTCAGCTCAGGTCATGATCTCATGGTTCATGAGTTCAGGCCCCGTATTGGGCTGTATGCTGACGGCTTGGAGCCTGGAGCCTGCTTCCGGTTCTGTGTCTGCCTCTCTCTCTGCCCCTCCCCACACATGCTCTGTCTCTCTCTGCCTCTCAAAAATAAAGAAAACTAATAAAAAAAATTTTTTTAAATAATCATCATGAATGTCACACGAAATAAAAATTTAGTTGTATTTAAGAGTGCCTGGGTGGCTCAGTTGGTCAAGTGTCTGACTCTTGGTTTCGGCTCAGGTCAGGATCTCAGTTTGTAAGTTCCGGTCCCACATTAGGGGGGACAGCATGGAGCCTGCTTGGGATTTCTCTCTCCCTCTCTCTCTGCCCCTTCCCAGCTTGTACTCTCTTAAATAAATAAATAAATAAATAAATAAATAAATAAATAAATACTTAAAAAAAATTTAGTTGTATTTATTGTTAACTTCAGAGATCTCATTTTGAATTCTGTGCCTTCATTAATCCCTTCAAATCCTTGTCCTAATTCATATCCATAATCGACTCATGGGTCAGTTTATGGCTTTGCTTGACTTTGATTGTTGACTATCCAACAATGTATTCTTTCCTGCCTTTGAACGACCTCAGCTTCATTTGATGATTTATTTATGCTTCAAGAATATGTTTGTTAATATAAAATCTCTCTTTTTTCCCCTCAAGACATACACATTGTAGGATATAGTATAAACCTTTGCTTACCTTTTGTTATTTTGTCCAAGGCATGTACACTTCTCTTGAGAATAAAAATTCATTAAAAAATTATGTTAAGGTTTTTGCAGTATGACAGAAGTGACCCAAAGTGACTTATCACAGCTGAGATAAGTATTTTTTTCTTACAGAAAGTCTCAGTTGTTAAACACTTATCATAATTGTTAAGTTGAAAGCAACAACTACCAAGATGACATGTTGATTCAGACCACTCCTTTTAATGACTGAATCAATGTTCTGCAAGTTTCAAATCTGAGGAAGTAACTGCTACTGAGCTGAAAAGAAATACCCCCACTATTGAAGGATGTACCCTTTTTCTGTGACATACGTCAGAAATCACAGCAGGAGGGAGTTAAAACAAATAACATTAATATTGCTGTGT
Source organism: Felis catus (assembly GCF_018350175.1). Classification (NCBI taxonomy): domain Eukaryota; kingdom Metazoa; phylum Chordata; class Mammalia; order Carnivora; family Felidae; genus Felis; species Felis catus. The sequence goes on from NC_058386.1 coordinate 32,369,088, forward strand.
AACAGTTCTACCACACATCAGTGTTTTCAAAGCACCTTCACGTGTAGCCAAAATTAGTCTTCACAAAATAATATTAAATATTATTATCCTTATTTTAGGCTGAGATATTGGTCCTCAAGTGATTCAGTTTAAATGACTTACCCAAAGTCATATATCTTATGAAGGCTGGCATTCCAACTTAAGTTGAGGCCTGAAACCGGTGTTTTTCCCTTTGTTCCTCAATTGGCAACCACAGATATCAAGTTGTAACTTTCCCAAATTTATATTATTCCTAAAAATGAATTCATTAACTTCATTTGTACTTTGAAACCTAGATTTTATATAGTTTCATAGTTATCATTGAGAATGATGACCAGTTTTCTGCCATCATAAATTAGCAGAGGCTTATCTCAAACTTAAGCTCTATTGGCAGTTTTAGTGGAAAGTCTCTCAAATTCCATTTTACGACTATTTTAAAGCAAATGCAAAGAAGTTTGAGCCAGGCTTTCTGTCAAAGGATTTTACTTTATCAGGTGAAGAACTTGTTATTTTCTAATGCATCAGGAAACCGTAGATATTCTTGACAGACCGATTTATCTATCAGCTATCCTGGCACCGCACTTTCTACAGCTTAATTTTTTTGGTTACAGTTTTTTATAGAGATTCTCATTGTTTCTTAACAATTTATCCAGAATCCTTTGTTTTCTTATTTCCTGGTTGATCCATTAACAGAAAATCAGTCTCACACATGATTATCATCATTATTTTGATTACTTGTATCCCTGAGCTACTCACAAAATATTCTGCTGTATATTTCAAGTACTCCAAATCTTTTACACATGTTTATTATTTGTACTTCATGAACTGTTGCTTTCTCAGAGGAAGAAATGTTATTTTCCCTAACAATGTATGTGGAACTACTGTTTACATGTGATGGTCATTATGTTTTCTTGGGAGTGAGAGAGTGTGTTGAGGGGCAGTTGCTTGGGGAGCAGAAATACTGCCTCAAGTCCAGGGCAACACAAGCCCCTTCTTTTTTTTTTTTTTTTTTTTTTAATTTTTTTAACGTTTATTTATTTTTGAGACAGAGAGAGACAGAGCATGAACGGGGGAGGGGCAGAGAGAGAGGGAGACACAGAATCCGAAGCAGGCTCCAGGCTCCGAACCATCAGCCCAGAGCCCGACGCGGGGCTCGAACCCACGGACCGCGAGATCATGACCTGAGCTGAAGTTGGCCGCTTAACCGACTGAGCCACCCAGGCGCCCCAAGCCCCTTCTTAACCTCTGACTAGGCCCCGTGGGACAACTAGCAATCCACTTCTAGCCACGCTCTGCATACTCATGTCCTAGGATTTTCTTCTTAGCTGGCACTCAGTCCACTTCCAAGGCTGTGGGGGCTTCTTCCTTGGCCATTGTGCTGAATGCAGACCTGCCTCAGGTGTGTACATCCGTAGGTCCATGGGGTAACCAAGTGGCAGATATTTACAGGGGTTACGTTTTATTTATTAATGAATAAAATGTTAACCTGTATGTGGGTGTGTCCACATGAGTGCAGGGTCCTTCTCAGTGTGGGAAGACGCAAAGCAGGTGGAAGAGGAGGGGAGCAAGCCCCTAGCTCCTGCATAGGGATGGTGTTTTCTGTGCTGCTACCTTCAAACCTAGAACTCCAGAGTCTGAGAGTTCAGAATTTGAACCTGCCCTTCCAGGTGATTAGGAATGTACCTTGCGAAGGCAGGAGCATAGAACATGTTTTACTTAACAGTTTCTTAGCATTATTTATAACTTTTAATTACATAGATTTATGATATGTGGGCCTTTATTTGTTCTAGTGTTACAATCCCCACAAGTGTTATAAGTAGCCTGTACAAGGGTGGTATTATCAGATAGGAAATCAGCACTTGCTTTGACAGCATTTGCCAGTAACACAGTGAATATGAGATGATAATATCAGAAAAATATGTCATGATGATTACCAGAGCCTTGATTATTTCTCCTTAGATTTAAGCAGCTTCCCAGCTTTCTTCTTCTAGATGCCCTAAAAGTAAGATACTACATTGGGAAGTCCCTATTCAAAGTTATGAATCAAATATTAACAATTCAAACTCTCCTGAAGTGACAATCCAGGGAAATTCAATCTAAAATTATTTATCCATTCAACAAACATATTAATCATGTGCTATGTAAATGAAAGATATTTTTAAGGATCTGTTTGGGGGTGCCTGGGTGGCTCAGTCGGTTGAGTGTCCGCCTTTGGCGCAGGTCATGATCTCACAGTTTGTGGGTTTGAGCCCCGCATTGGGCTCTGTGCCGACAGCTTAGAGTCGTCTGGAGCCTGCTTCGAATTCTGTGTCTCCTTCTCTTTCTGCTCCTCCCCCACTCGTGCTCTGTCTCTCTCTCTCCTTCAAAAATAAATAAAAACATTAAAAAAAAAAAAGGATCTGTTAGGAACAAAAAAGATTAATTGGGCATGGTTATCATTTTCTTATCCAATAATGAAGATCAGATAAACATGTTAATGACTATAATATAGGGCAACAAGTGATATGTCCGTAAGAGACGTGGTGAGACACTATGGGAGTTCCAAGGCAGATAAATTGTTGGAATTACATGCACTGCCTCAGTTGTGCTGTCCACACCAGAATCCCCAAAGCTTGCTGCTGCCTGCTGTTTCTGCTTACAGTGTTCTTGCCTCATTCTCTTTTCTAGCTAACTTTAAGTTTTGATATTATAGCCTCCACAAGGTGCATTTTTAAAGTGTTCTCTCTTGCCTGGGGTAGGTGCATATCCCTCGAGCTCCCAGTGTACACTGTATCCTAGGAGTTTGCACATCTGTCTGTCTACCAGAATGTTGTTCCTTCTTCTATTTCTGTATGTCCTCTCCTACACATAATGCCTAGGACATGTTAGGAATGACCCGAAGGCCTGCTGAATGAGGATTGGAGGAATACAGTAACAATATTATCGAATGCATAAAGATGGAGCTTGAAAATGAAGAAAAAGGGGCATACTATTTGACGTAGAGGAAATATGACCAAAGTACAGGTGAGACACTGATATATGGAGAAAAGGAGGTAGTAGAGTTGAGCTTTTCTGTAGGTTTTCTGGAGCAGTGATTTGGGAAAGAATTTGTGGAACTCATGCAGATTGAGAAGGCTTTTGAATATCAGGCTAAGGAGTCTTCACCTATTTTTGTTTGTTTTTTGAGAGAGAATGAGTGCAGGAGAGGGCCAGAGAGAAAGAATCTTAAGCAGGCTCCATGCTTGGCATGGAACTGACTCAGGACTCCATCTCAGGACTGTAAGGTCATGACCTGAGCTGAAATCTAGAGTCTGAAGCTTAACTGACTAAGCCACCCAGGCTCCCTGAGTCTTCACCTATTTGTTAAACAATGGAGTGTTGATGAGTGTTTTTAACCAATAGAGTTTCATTATTTGAGCTCTACTTTGAGAATTTTAGCATCATGATTTGACTGAAGATGCATAGCAGGAAAGACTAGCAGCAAAAGGTGAACTAAGAAACCCTTCATTCACAGGCCTTGGTCTAGGATCTGGAGACACTGAGGCACATAAGTAATGGCCTGTCTTTGAAATCTTACAGTTCAGCAGGGGAGAATGACTTTTAAAGAAGGAGGAATGGTCCTGGAAGATATTGTAGCGGGTCTATGCAGGGAGTTTTGTATGTATGCAAGGGAGCTTGGCTATAGTTAGAAACCAACAATTATCTGGGAGGAAGAAATTCCCACTAAGTCAGTAAATACAAAAGTAGGGGTTGTCTGGAAAGAAAAAAAATGTTTTCATTACATTGAATACTTTGGGGTTTTTTGGCACTCACAGGCAGAAATAACACTACAAGTTTATTGAACAAATTATGCCTCATGGATCTACCAACTTCATTTCTACAATCACACCTGTTATGCAGCATAAGAAATGACCAATGTTAAATTGGAAGGCAGGCAGCTTCTTTTACATTTTAGAGTGCCAGGAGTGTAAATTTAGGTAGAAAAAAAAAGGATGATGTAACTATTGAGAAAATAGTGTGCAGAGCTAACACCAATCACACAGAACCAAAAACCAATTTAGACCAGATACTGACAATCAAATGCCGATGTGACTGCTAAGAGTAAAACCCACTTTTAGGACTCTGTGCTAAGACGGTCCTACCTACAAACCCATGTACCTTGCTGTGCTGGGTTTCCAGGAACCTATTGGAACAAGGGCTCTGCTCTTTCCTTAAAGAAAGTAACTTTCTACTCTTAATGAGTATATTTTCAGTTTGAGGAAGAATTTCAGACGGGAAAAGCAGTAGGTCAGGATTCCTTCCCTTTCAAGTAGGTGAGTGCATCTGTCATACTTTCTACTCACAAAGGCAAGAATAAAGCAAAATCATTGAGTTCATTTGCTTCTAGTTCTGGCCCTTTTATCCAACTGCAGACAAGTCTGCCAGTCAGTGTCAGTTTTGTCAGGAAATTTTGTGACATGAATGCCTGGAATGAGTCCAGTGATTACATCCTTACAGACTCTTGAGAACCTGTCAGAAATAACACTGTAGGAGTCCTCACAGAGTCTTGCAGTCTGTTTGATATCCAGGACAGTGACCTAGAGAGGGAAGATCAGAGTCTTTCTATATCCTATTACAGATTGGCCAAATCAATGTCTGTGGTAATTAAACCTATAATAGTTTAAGACAGGTAAAAGAGAAAGCGACAAAATTGGAAAGAATCACCTCAAGAAATCCATAGCCTCAATTAGATTTCCAATCCAACCTCCCTTATCTTGGATTCTAGTTTCATTAATGCATTGCTTGCACATGGAAAGTGATTGAATTAGTCAGGATAAACTAGTTTGTGTTCCAGAAAGAAACAGTTCCAAAATCTCAGTGGCCTAAAACAATAATAGTTCATTTGTATCTTGGGTTATGCTGAGGAATAACAGATACTCCAACCTGGAATCAAATAAAAAGAGACGCTGAACTTTAGGAGGGGTTGGGTGTGAAGGAGATTCCCATAGGGATGGACATAAGAACATGGGCTTGGAAGAGAGGAGCAGTTCCACCACCGTCACCCCAGAGCCTCTCCCGTGCCTGTCACATACTCCCCTTCATCAGTGCTTGAGTTGAACATGCCAGAAGATCTGAAGGTTATGGCCTAAGTGATTCCTGACATCACTGCATTCTGGTTTATTTTTCTATCATTTCTTTTTCCACTAATGCTTTCAACACAAGGAAAGAAAGGTCTTCTGTGTATTTTATTTTATTTTATTTTGTTTTATTATTATTGAAGTATAATTGACAGTGCTGTATTTGTTTCAGCTGTACAGCATAGTGATTCCACTATTCTATTGCTTAGTGCTCACCATCACCATCTGACATCATATAATTACAATATTATTGACTATATTCCCTATGTTGTACTTTTCATCTGTGTGACTTCGTTTTTTAAAAATGTTTATTTATTTATTTTGAGGGAGAAAGGGAGAGAGTGTACATGCACGCGTGCCAGCGGGTAGAGGGGCCAGAGAGAGAGAGGAGAAAGAGAATCCTACCCAGGCTTCATGCTGTCAGTGCGGAGGCCAATGCGGGCTCGGTCTCATGAACCATGAGTTCATGACCTGAGCTAAAATAAAGAGTTGGATGCTTAATCAACCAAGCCACCCAGGTGTCCTGACTTAATTTTTTCATAACTAAGCTTGGTACCCCTTAATCCCTTTCCCACCCGTTTTGCCCATCCCCTTACCCACCTCCCCTCTGGCAACCACCCGTTTGTTCCCTGTATTTAAGAGTCTGGATTTTTTGTTTGTTTATTCCTTTGTTTTATTTTTTATATTCCACATGTAAGGGAAATCATATTGGTATTTGTCTTTCTACATCTGATTTATTTCATTTAGCATAATATCCTCTAGATTCATCCATGTTGTCACAAATGGCAAGATGTCATTTTTTATGGCTGAGTAATAGTATATCCATTCATCAGTGAAAACATGTGTTTGTTCCATACCTTGGCTATTGTAAATAGTGTTGTAATAAACATAGGGGTGCATATATCTTTTTTAATTACTGTTTTCATTTTTGTTTTGGGGGTGGTAAATACCAAATAGTGGAATTACTGGATTATGTGGTATTTCTGTTTTTAATTTTTTGAGGAACCTCTATATGTTTTTCTCATTTGTTCCACCAGTTTACATCCCCCCCAACAATGCATAAGGTTTCCCTTTTCTCCACATCTTTACCAACACTTGTTATTTCTTGTCTTTTAGATTCTAGCTATTCTGACAGATGTGAGGTGATATCTCATTGTGGTTTTGATTTGCATTTCTTTGATTATCAGTGACATTGAGCATCTTTTCATGTGTCTGTTGGCCATCTGCATGTCTTCTTTGGAAAAATGTCTATTCAGATCCTCTGTCTACTTTTTAATAGAATTGTTTGGTTTTTTTAGTGTTTAGTTGTGTAAGTTCTTTTTATATATTTTGGATATCCACCCCTCATTGGATAGATCATTTGCAAATATCTTTTCCTATTCAGTAGATTTTCTTTTTGTATTGTTGGTGGTTTCCTTTGCTGTGCAAAAGCCTTTCATTTTGGTGTAGTCCCAGTAGTTGTTTATTTTTGCTTTTGTTTGTCTTGCCTGAGGAGATATATTCATAAATATATCGCTAAGGCCAATGTCTAAGAGATTACTGCCTGTGTTCTTTGTGGAGTTTTATGGTTTCAGGTGTTACATTTAGGTCTTTAATCCATTTTGAGCTTACTTTTGTGTATGGTGTAAGAACATGGTTCAGTTTCATTCTTTTGCATGTAGGTGCCCAGTTTTCCCAGCATCATTTATTGAAAACACTCTTTTCTGCATTGTATATTGTTGCCTCCTTTGTTATAGATTAATTAGCCACATAGGTATGGGTTTATATCTGGGCAAAAGTTTTTCTGTTTAATTATAGTGGGGCCTATGATATTAGCAAAGATAAATTTATATTTATTAAATAGCATTAAAATTAAAATTAAAGTTATAGTGGTTTGCTAACAGGCCAGACATAGATGTATTTATGTACTTATTTAGGGACCTTGGTCCAGTTTTATGAGTTTTTTAATCTATATTAAATTTCAGAAAATACTTAAATATTCTTGTGCCCATAAGATTATCTGGGAAACATTATATGCTTTTAAGTAGTAAATCTGTGACACTTGAAAGCACTTCTAATAGAAGTTAAAACGAGGGAGGGAATATAATTAATATTTATAATTATATTATTATATATAATTATAATATATTTATAAATAACATATTATAATGTTAATTATAATATTATATAATATTAATAATTAATAGCTAACACAATGTTTTTGAGAACTCTGGTGGCCTATTATTATCCAAGCCCATCTAGTGACTTCTACCGGAATTGTGTCTCACGTTGGGGGAATAAACCGGATATAGATGTGACCTCAGACATTACAGAACGTTCCAGGAGAAAGCAGGATTTGTTGTGGTGGGTATCTGAGACCCATACCATTATCATTTTAAGTTCAGTGCTTTGATAGAAATGCAAGGTTTTCTGAAAGTAAGAAATGTTTTTGAGGCACCTGGGTGGCTCAGTTGGTTAAACGTCCAACTTTGGCTCGGGTCATGATCTCCCAGTTCGTGAGTTTGAGCCCTGCATCAGGTTCTGTGCTGATAGCTCAGAGCCTGGAGCCTGCTCCAGATTCTGTGTCTCCCTCTCTCTCTGCCCCTCCCCTGCCCGTGCTCTGCCTCTCTGTCTCAAAAATAAATAAACATTAAAAAAATTAAAACAACAATTATACACAGTTTATGTTACTCAGAACAAACTCCCTTCTTTTTTTCAAAAAAAAAAGGCCCAGAATGTGACATAGAAAACACTTTTAGAAAATAACTTGTCAATTTAATAGAAGAAATCATCACCCAGAGAGAATTCTGTTGGCTTTTTTAAAAATTCAAGTATAGTTAACATGCAGTATTGTATTAGTTTCAGCTGTACAGTATGTGATTCAACAATTCCATACATTACTCAGTGCTTATCAAGATAAGTTTACTCTTAATCCCTTTCACCTGTTTCACCCACCCCCTCCACCCACCTCCTCTCTGATAACCATTTATTCTCTATAGTTAAGGGTCTGTTTTTTCGGTTCCTCTCTTTTTTCTCTTTGCTGTATTGTTTTGTTATTCAACTTGGGAGTGAAATCATATGTTATTTGTCTTTCTCTGAATGGCTTTTTTCTCTTAGTATCATAGTCTAGATCCATCCATGTTGTTGCAAATTACAAGATTTCATTCTTTTATGGCTGAATACACACACACACACACACACACACACACACACACACATACACACACACACACACACATGTATATATCTCACATTTTCTTTATCCATTCATCTGTTGATGGATACTTGGGCTACTTCCATAGTTGGGCTATTGTAAATCATGCTGCCCATGATTCCTTTGAATTAATGTTTTTGTATATTTTGGCTAAATACCTGGTAGTGCAATTACTGGTTCGTAGGGTAGTTCTATTTTTAATTTTTTGAGGAACCTCCATACTGTCTTCCACAGGGCTGCACCAGTTCACATTCCCACCAACAGTGCACGAGAGTTCCTTTTTCTCTGTATTCTCACCAACATTTGTTTTCTCTTGTCTTTTTGGTACTAGCCATTCTGACAGATGTCAAGTGGTACTTCATTGTGGTTTTGATTTGCATTTCCCTGATGATGAGTGATGCTGAACATCTTGTCATGTGTCTGTGGGCCATCTGGATGTATTCTTTGGAGAAATGTCTTTTCATGTCTTCTGCCTATTTTTTAATTGCATTATTCATTTTTGGTTGTTGAGTTATATAAGTTCTTTATATATTTTGAATACCCATCCTTTATTGGATGTGTCATTTGAAAATATCTTCTCCCTTTTTTAGCTTGTCTTTTGGTTTGTCAATTTTTTCTTTTGCTTTGCTGAAGCTTTTTATTTTGATGTAGTCCCAATAGTTTATTTTTGCTTTTGTTTCCCTTGACTCAGGAGAAATACCTAGAAAAATTTTGCTATGTCCAATGTCAAACAAATTACTGCCTGTGTTCTCATCTAGGACTGTTATGTTTTCAGGTATCCTTAATCTATTTTGAGTATAAGAAAGTTGTCCAGTTTAATTTTTAATTTTTTTAACATTTATTTATTTTTGGGAGATAGAGACACAGCATGAACAGGAGACGGGCAGAGAGAGAGGGAGACACAGAAGCGGAAGCAGGCTCCAGGCTCTGAGCTGTCAGCACAGAGCCCAACGTGGGGCTTGGCATGGGCAAGTGTCCACTCCTGTCCTCCACATGTTTTAGGTATACGGTATCATGCTTTGCATCCTTTTATTTTGTGAGTCCCTTGGGTAATTTTTACAGACAATACTTATTTTTAATGCTTTGTGTTTCCTACTTTTCTGACTGATGCTTAGGTATGGTCTTTCCTTTTCACTCAAAGAGTCCCCTTTAACATTTCTTGTAGGGTTGGTTTAGTGGTCAAGAATTTCTTAACTTTTGTTTGTTTGGGAAACTATCTTCCTTCTATTCTGAGTGATAGCCTTGCTAGATATTCTTTGCTGTAGGTTTTTTTTCCCTCTCTTTCAGCACCCTGAATATATCAGGCCTTTCTGGCCTGCAGTGTTTTTCCTGAAAAATCCACTGATAGCCTTATGGGGTTTCCCTTTTATGTAGCTGTTTTCTTTTCCCTTTCTGCTTTAAAAATTTTCTCTTAATCACTGATTTTTGCCATTTTAATTACTCTGTGTTTAGGTGTTGACTTCCTTGGGTTGATTTAGTTGGGGTTTTCTGTGCCTTTTGGATCTAGATTTTTGTTTTCTTCCCCAGATTCAGGAAGTTTTCAGTTATTATTTCTTCAAATAAATTTTCTGCCCCATTTTCTCTTCTCTTTCTAGGATCCCCATAATGCAATTGTTATTATGCTTCATGATGCCACTGAGTTCTCTAAGTCTGTTTTCGTTTTTTTATTGCATTTTTCTATCTGTCCTGCTCAGCTTGATTGTTTTTTATTACTCTGTCCTCCAAATCATTGATCTGCCCTTCTGCTTCCTTTAGTGTATTCTTTACTCCCTCTAATGTATTTTTCACTTCATTTATTGATTTCTTCATCTCTGATTGGTTATCTTTTATATTTTCTGTCTCTGTGTAAAGGGTCTCACTGAGGTCCTGCACTCTTTTCTCAAGTCCCTTGAGTATCTTTATGAACATTACTTTAAATTCTCTAACCAGCATATTACTTATCTTTATTTTGTTTAGGTCTCTTGTGATTTTTTTCCTGTTTTTTAAACATTTGGGACATATTCCTCTTTTTCATCATTTTGTCTGTCTGTATCTGTTACTATGTGTTAGGAAAGTCACCTATGTCACCTGCTCTTGCAAGTAGTAGCCTTATGAAGAAGAAGTCCTATAGTGCCCTGTAGTGCAACGTCCCCTGTTCACTAGAACCTAGCACATGAAGGGTATCTCCAATGTGTGCTTGGTGTGCTCTGCTGTCATGGCTGAGCTTCTTTTATGTTCAGCCCAATCATCTACAAGGGCTCTCTTTGCCTGTTATGAGCAGGGTTTGGTCCCTTTGTTGTTTGTTGGCCAGTCTGTGTCCACCTTAGGCTTGAGTTGGGTCAGAGCAGGCATTTGCCAGAGATGCAATAACATGGAATTGCAAAAGAACGTAGGGGTGGGGTGTGCGGTGCCAGCAAGGCTTGCACTGATCCTCTCTAGAGGGGACCTGCAGTTTCAGAGACCAAAGCAAGCTGGGTTAGACGGGTCAGATTCCCAGAAGCACATGGTTGTGGGACCTGAGGTGTTAGCAAGATGTGCAGGGGTCTGTTGCATGAGGTGGCCAGGCAAGAGGTGGCATTTTAGATGGAGAATGTGGGGATGCGACCTGCTCTTAGCATGTTAGGTGGGAGTGTTAGCACAGAATTAGTTCTGGCAGATATCCATGTGTTTATACTGGTGACATGACACCAGCCAGCTCCTTGTTCCTGGAGAAGACTCCCGATGATCCTTGCCCCTTTACCACATGCTGTGAGATTAGTAAACGAATTTCCCTATTACCCCAGGTATTTTTCAAACTACTGCTTCTATGCTGTATCTCAGCAGGGCTGTTCCTTGTGGCGTCTCTTTAAGGGAAGGGACTCTTTTCTCTTGATCTCCCGCTGCTCTAAGGCAAGCCCACTGATTTTTTTAAATTTTATTGTTTTTTAATTCACGTCCAAAGTAGTTACCATATAGTGCAACAATGATTATAGGAGTAGATTCCTTAATGCCCCTTACTCATTTAGCCCATCCCTCCTCCCACAACCCCTCCAGTAACCCTCTGTTTGTTCTCCATATTTAAGAGTCTCTTCTGTTTTGCACCCCCTCCCTGTTTTTGTGTTATTTTTGCTTCCCTTCCCTTATGTTCACCTGTTTTGTCTCTTAAAGTCCTCTTATAAGTGAAGTCCTATGATATTTGTCTTTCTCTGACTAATTTCGCTTAACATAATACCCTCTAGTTCCATCCACGTAGTTGCAAATGGCAAGATTTCATTCTTTTTGATTGCCAAGTAATACTCCATTGTGTGTGTATGTATATATATATATATATATATATATATATATATATATATACCACATCTTCTTTATCCATTCATCCATCGATGGACATTTGGGCTCTTTCCATACTTTGGCTATTGTTGATAGTGCTGCTATAAACATGGGGGTGCATGTGCCCCTTCAAAACAGCACACCTGTATCCCTTGGATAAATACCTAGTACTGAAATTGCTGGGTCGTAGGCTAGTTCTGTTTTTAATTTTTTGAGGAACCTCCATACTGTTTTCCAGAGTGGCTGCACCAGCTTGCATTCCCCCAGCAGTGCAAAAGAGATCCTCTCTCTCTGCATCCTCGCCCAAATCTGTTGTTGCCTGAGTTGTTCCTGTTGGCCATTCTGACAGGTGTGAGTTGGTATCTCACTGTGGTTTTGATTTGTATTTCCCTGATGATGAGTGATGTTGAGCATTTTTTCCTGTGTCGGTTGGCCATCTGGATGTCTTCATTGGAGAAGTGTCTATTCATGTCTTTTGCCCATTTCTTCACTGGATTATTTGTTTTTTGGGTGTTGAGTTTGATAAGTTCTTTATAGATTTTGGATACTAACCCCTTATTTGATATGTCATTTGCAAATATCTTCTCCCATCCCATTGATTGCCTTTTAGTTTTGCTGATTGTTTCCTTTGCTGTGCAGAAGCTTCTTGTTTTGATGAAGTCCCAGTAGTTCACTTTTGCTTTTGCTTCCCTTGCCTCCAGTGACGTGTTGAGTAAGAAGTTGCTGCGGCCAAGGTCAAAGAAGTTTTGGCCTGCTTTCTCCTCAAGGATTTTGATGGCTTCCTGTCTTACATTTAGGTCTTTCATCCACTTTGAGTTTGTTTTTGTGTATGGTGTAAGAACGTGGTCCAGGTTCATTCTTCTGCATGTCGCTGTCCAGTTTTCCCAGCACCACTTGCTGAAGAGACTGTCTTTATTCCACTGGATATTCTTTCCTGATTTGTCAAAAATTAATTGGCCATATGTTTGTGGGTCCATTTCTGGGTTCTCTATTCTGTTCCATTGATCTGTGTGTCTGTTCTTGTGCCAGTACCATACTGTCTTGATGATTACGGCTTTGTAATACACCTTGAAGTCCAGGATTGTGATGCCTCCTGCTTTGGTTTTCTTTTTCAAGGTTACTTTGGCTATTTAGGGTCTTTTCTGGTTCCATACAAATTTTAGGATTGTGTGTTCTAGATCTGTGAAGAATGCTGGTGTTATTTTGATAGGGATTGCACTGAGTATGTAGATCGCTTTGGGTAGTATTGACATTTTAACAATATTTGTTCTTCCTATCCAGGAGCATGGAATATTTTTCTGTGTGTGTGTGCGTGTGTGTGTGTGTGTGTGTGTGTGTTCTTCAATTTCTTTCATGAGCTTTCTGTAGTTTTCAGTGTATAGATTTTTCACCTCTTTGGTTAGATTTATTCCGAAGTCTTTTATGGCTTTTTGTGCAATTGTAAATGGGATCGATTCCTTGATTTCTCTTTCTGTTGCTTCATTGTTGGTGAATAGGAATGCAACCAATTTCTGTGCATTGATTTTATATCCTGCAACTGTGCTGAATTCATGAATCAGTTCTAGCAGTCTTTTGGTGGAATCTTCTGGGTTTTCCACAGAGTATCATGTCATCTGCAAAGAGTGAAAGTTTGACCTCCTCTTGGACGATTTGGATGCCTTTTATTTCTTTGTGTTGTCTGATTGCAGAGGCTAAGACTTCCAATACTATGTTGAATAACAGTGGTAAGAGTGGACATCCCTGTCTTGTTCCTGACCTTAGGGGGAAAGCTCTCAGTTTTTCCCCATTGAGGATGAAATTAGCGTTGGATCTTTCATATATGGCTTTTATGATCTTGAGGTATGATCCTTCTATCCCTACTTGCTTGAGGGTTTTTATCAAGAAAGGATGCTGTATTTTGTCAAATGATTTCTCTGCATCTATTGAGAGGATCATGTGGTTCTTGTCCTTTCTTTTATTGATGTGATGAATCACATTGACTGTTTTGCGGATATTGAACCAGCCCTGCATCCCAGGTATAAATCCCACTTGGTCATGGTGAATAATTTTTTTAATGTATTGTTGGATCCAGTTGGATAATATCTTGTTGAGGATTTTTGCATCCATGTTCATCAGGGAAATTGGTCTATAGCTCTCCTTTTTAGTGGGATCTCTGTTTGGTTTTGGAATCAAGGTAATGATGGCTTCATAGAAAGAGTTTGGAAGTTTTCCTTCCATTTCTATTTTTTGGTACAGCTTCAAGAGAATAGGTGTTAACTCTTCCTTAAATGTTTGGTAGAATTCCCCTGGAAAGCCATCTGGCCCTGGACTCTTGTTTTTTGGGAGATTTTTGATTACTAATTTGATTTCCTTACTGGTTATGGGTCTGTTCAAATATTCTGTTTCTTCCTGTTTCAGTTTTGATAGTGTATATGTTCCTAGGCATTTGTCCATTTCTTCCAGATTGCCCAGTTTATTAGCATATAATTGCTCATAATATTCTCTTGTTGCTATTTTTATTTCTGGTGTGTTGGTTGTGATCTCTCCTCTTTCATTCTTGATTTTATTTATTTGGGTCCTTTTTCTTTTTGATCAAACTGCCTAGTGGTTTATCAATTTTGTTAATTCTTTCAAAGATCCAGGATCTGGTTTCATTGATCTGTTCTACTGGTGTTTTTTATTTTGATAGCATTAATTTCTGCTCTAATCTTTATTATTTCCTATCTTCTGCTGGTTTGGGGTTTTATTTGCTGTTCTTTTTCCAGCTCTTTGTGGCGTAAGCTTAGGTTGTGTATCTGAGATCTGTCTTCCTTCTTTAGGAAGGCCTGGATTACTATATACTTTCCTCTTATTATCACCTTTGCTGCGTCCCAGAGGTTTTGGGTTGTGGTGTTATCATTTTCATTGGTGTCCATATACTTTTTAATTTTCTCTTTCACTTCTTGGTTGGCCCATTCATTCTTTAGTAGGATGTTCTTCAATCTCCAAGTATTTGTTACCTTTCCAAATTTTTTCTTGTGGTTGATTTCGAGTTTCATAGCGTTATGATCTGAAAATATGCACAATATGATCTCGATCTTTTGTACTTGCTGAGGGCTGATTTGTGTCCCAGTATATGGTCTGTTCTGGAGAACGTTCCATGTGCACTGGAGAAGAATGTATATTCTGCTGCTTTAGGATGAAATGTTCTGAATATATTTGTTAAGTCCATCTGGTCCAGTGTGTCATTCAAAGCCATTGTCTCCTTGCTGATTTTTTTGATTAGATGATCTGTCTATTGCTGTGAGTGGGGTGTTGAAGTCTCCTACTATTATCGTATTACTATTAATGAGTTTCTTTTTTTTGTGATTAATTGATTTATATATTTGGGCACTCCACATTTGGTGCATAAATGTTTACAATTGTTAGGTCTTCTTGATGGATAGACTGCCTCCTTGATTATGATATAATGCCCTTCTGCATCTCTTGATACAGTCTTTATTTTAAAGTCTAGATTGTCTGATATAAGTATGGCTACTCTGGCTTTCTTTGTTGATCATTAGCATGATAAGATGGTTCTCCATCTCCTTACTTTCAATCTGAAGCTGTCTTTAGGCCTCAAGTGGCTCTCTTGTAAACAGCATATAGATGGATCTTGTTTTCTTATCCATTGTGTTACCTTATGTCTTTTGATTAGAGCATTTAGTCCATTGATGTTTAGAGTGAGTTCTAAAAGATATGAATTTATTGCCATTATGTTGTTTTTAGAGTTGGAGTTTCTGGTGGTGTTCTCTGGTCCTTTCTAGTCTTTGTTTTTTGGTCTTTAATTGTGTTTCTTTTTTCATCTTTTCTCCCCTCAAAGAGTACCCCTTAAAATTTCTTGCAGGGCTGGTTTAGTGGTCACAAACTAGTTTAATTTTTGTTTGTCTGGGAAATTTTTTATCTCTCCTTCTATTTTGAATGACAGCCTTGCTGGATAAAGAATTCTTGGCTTCATATTTTTCTGGTTCAGCACATTGAATATATCCTGCCACTCCTTTCTGGCTTGCCAAGTTTCTGTGGATAGGTCTGCTGCAAACCTGATATGTCTTCTCTTGTAGGTTAAGGACGTTTTTTCTCTTTCTGCTTTCAAGATTCTCTCCTTGCCTGAGTATATTGTGAATTTGACTATGATATGCCTTGTTGATGGTCGGTTTTTGTTAAATCTAATGGGAGTCCTCTGTGCTTCCTGGACTTTGATGTCTGTGTCTTTCCCCAGGTTAGGAAAGTTTTCCCCTATGATTTGCTCACATAACCCTTCTACCCCTATTTCTCTCTCTTCCTCTTCTGGGACCCCTATGATTGTGATGTCATTCCTTTTTAATGAGTCACTGATTTCTCTCATTCTTAAATAGTGCTCTTTTGCCTTAATCTCCCTCTTTTTGTCTGCTTCACCATTCTCCATAAGTTTGTCCTCTATATCGCTGAATCTCTGTTCTGCCTAATCCATCCTTGCTGCCACAGCATCCATTCAAGATTGCAGCTCAGTTATAGCATTTTTTATTTCATCCTGACTAGCTTTTACTTCTTTTATCTACGTAGAAAGGGATTGTAATCTATTTTTGACTTCAGCTAGTATTGTTATTGTCGTGATTCTAAATTCTGGTTCAGACATTTTGCTTGCATCTGTGTTGGTTACGTCCCTGGCTGTAATTTAATCCTGCTCTTTCTTTTGGGGTGAATTCCTTCGTTTCATCATTTTGAAGAGAGAAAAGGAATTAATGAGGTATAAAAAATTAAAATTAAAAAAATTAAAAATCAAAAATATTAAAATCAAAAATTAAGAACAAACACACACTAAAATCGAGTAAATGATGCTAGATCCTAGGTGCATTTTGGTCTAGGTGTTTAAAATGGCTTGATAGATTAGAGAAAAAAGGGAAAAAAAATAAAATCATTTGAAAATTTGAAAAAATGAATACACTGAAGTAGACTAAAATGAAATGATGGAAGTAAAATAGAAGTTGAATTTACACAAAAGTAAAAAATAGTAGAAAAAAATTAAAGAAAAATATTTTTAATAAAAATGAATTTTTTCTCTTTCTGTATTCATGAAAAAGAAAAGAAATGAAAAAGAAAAAAAGAAGGAAATAAAATTAAATAGTTGGACTGGCTAACAGACTTTAACACTGCTGAAATTACTTCGTTTTCCCCTAAAAGTCAAACTATGAAGCGCTTTATAGTCCATAAACTAAGCAGGTGGTGAGACTTGTGTTCTTGAAGAGTGAGTTTGGCCCAGTTGGTCGGGGCTTCATGTAACAGCTCTGTTATCCACTAGATGGCACTACTAGTCTACTGGGGTGGATTGCTGTTGTGCTTGTAGGTGCATATGCCCATGTGCAGAAGCGGTGAAAATGGCATCACCCAGATACCCAGTCTCTAGTATCAGAACTCTCTTCTCCCTGATCAGCAATAGCACACCTGTCCTTTGTCTTTGGCTTCCGTCTACTCCCTGTTTCTACCCTGTCCATGACCAAGCCCCAGGCAGTACCTCCCTCCCGAGTTGTGTCTCAGATGCGGCTGCCTTCCCAACCCCCCCGCTTCTGAGGGACTGTGGCTTTGACCTGCTCTGCCTGTCTCTGGAGGCTTTCACCAAGCAATGGCCAGGTGCCAGCCCACCCCAGAAAAAGCTTGTAAGACAATGTAGCAGCAGCACCTCAGGGAATATGGAAAATCACAACACACATCTGACACCAGGCTTCACCCCCAACAACCTTGTTCCAGCACCAGCAAATGTGGCCATTCTGTGGGGTCTGCTGGGCCCAGGTGGCCTCACAGCATCTACAAAGTGTCCTTCCAGCAGTGGAACCGCTTCTCCCCTTGTGGCCTAAGAACCTCCCAGACCCCATTCTGTTCCTGGGGATTTGCGCTTCCCACCAGAACACTGCCAGGTATTGAGCTGCAGAGTTTCAGACTCTGCGCTCCTCCATTTACAGTTTTTTTTTAATTTTTTTAACGTTTATTTATTATTGAGAGACAGAGAGACACAGAGCATGAGCAGGGGAGGGGTAGAGAGAGGGGGAGACACAGAATCTGAACTAGGCTCCAGGCTCTGAACTCTCAGCACAGAGCCTGATGCAGGGCTTGAACTCACAAACCGCAAGATCGTGACCTGAGCCGAAGTCAGTTGCCTAACTAACTGAGCCATCCAGGTGCCCCTCCCCCTGTTTACAGTCTTTTGAAAAAAATTTTTTTATGTTTATTCATTTTTGAAAGACAGAGAGAGACAGAGCACAAGCAGGGGTGGGGGACAGAGAGGGGGGACACAGAATCTGAAGCAGGCTCCAGGCTCTGAGCTGTCAGCACACAGCTTGACACGGGGCTCAAACTCATGAACGGTGAGATCATGACCTGAGCCGAATCCAGATGTTCAACCGACTGAGCCACCCAGGCGCCCTTTTTATCTTTAAAAAAAAAGTTTTTTTATGTTGTTTACAGTCTTAATGGAATTTAAACTCTCTCTTTTCTCCTTTCTCCCTTTTTAGTTCAGTCCCTGTGGCTGTTTCCAATTTTCAACTTTCTCTCCAGCTGCTTTTAGGGAGGGGCTCTTTTCCTGTATTCTCTCCCCCACCACCCCATCTCCATCTTCTCTCTGCATGCAAAAGTGGCTCCCTGACCTCCGTGGCTTCTCTCTCCCCATGTTCACCTCTCCACGCTGCATACCTGCTGAATTCTGTGGTTCAGATTGTGCAGATTGTTGTATTAATCCTCAGAGCAGTTTTCTAGGTGTGCAGGATGGTTTAGTGTTGGTCTGGCTGTATTTCATGGACATGAGACACACAAAAAACTTCCATGCTGTTCCGCCATCTTGGCTCCTTTCCCCAAGCCCACTGATTTTAAGGTTCCAGATTTTAAGCCACACTGATTGTAAGAACTGATGACATTTGGCCCCTCTGGTTTTCAGGGCCAGATATTATGAGGGTTCTTCTTCCCCATGGATACTTCTGGTGTGAGAGCCTGTTTCTATCCCTTCTTCACACCTGCAGTGTCCCTCCCACGGGTCTGTTTCGCTCCAAACCACATCTCTGCACTTCCTACCCTCTTTCATGTGTTCTGTACTCTACATTTAGCTGTGGAAAGTTTGTTCTGTCAGTTTTTGAGTCATTTTCTGGGCTATTTATACTGATGTGACTGTTATCTAGAGGGTCCTCCTACTCTGCCATCTCCCACAGAAGTCCCATACATAATTTTTGAAGTCCATAATAATCTATCATTCAGAAGCAATTTTTTTAGGATGCACCAGAGGCTAGATATCAAGCCTCTGTGCTCAGAGGGATGCTTACATGAAAAAGACATAGTTCTTGTTACAATGACAACGAAAAATAATGATTAAAGCACTGATTTTTGCAGCCCAAAGTTGCAGTACCCAGATTACTTGTTGATTCTTGAAAACAGTTCACTGATGCAAACCAGGTAAACTGAGGTACTTATTATTTTTTTCATCCATCCAAAATAATATAATCATCAGTGCTACAGAATCTTTTTCTGTCTCATTTGTGGCTGTATCTCCTGTGCCCAGAGCAGCACCTGGCCAAGAGTAACCAAAATAAATGTCTGTAGAAATAAATAATGAATTCTCTTCTGAAATATTTCAATTAATACTGTATTAGAAACTTCTACAGATTCTGACAGTGTATATAACATGGACACATATGTTCATTATACCCTGGAGGGTAGGGGCACAGCCCCTTGAGTCATATTCTGGGGTCAAATTTTATCCCCAAATCCTCCAACTGTGTGTGACCTTGGGTAGGTTTCATAACATCTGTTACCTTCACTTTTGGCATTTGTCATTTTCAAGTGGTGGCCATAAGTCTCCTCCTCACAGAACTGTGTCCAGGTGCAATTATGTAATGTATGTTCAGTACTTGGCATGATGCTTGGGTGTGATAAAGAACTGTCCTTGTTTTTGATGCTTCTCATCATTTAATAACTTTCATTCATCTGAATTAATTCACGTCTCTAAAATGGTGTAAAATTACCCCAGAAGATGAAAATCTCAAATGATGTGATATCTAGGACGTACTGCAGTGCCTAAGGCACAGTAAACGACAGTCCATTTCACTGTAACAACAAAGAGCCTCGGGAGATTTGCTTTCTAGTATTGTAGCCCTGCAGCACTTCCTGCTCCTGACATGTATCTCGCAATCAGACAGGAAGCAGCAACTCCTTTCCTAGGAAGTGTGGATGGAGACAAAGGTTCTGGAATGCGTGAGGGGTTGAAAAAAACTGATAAAGGTGTTCAGGGGCCCCTGCCTGGAGAGTAAGAGAAAACAAGAGCCCCACAGGAACCCCATGGGACAGCGCTACAGGTATTTTCACTTCATCACCGCTCCTGGGGAAACTTCTTCTCCCCCAGCCCCAAGCTGTTCATGAAAGCTGAGAGGAGAACATGTACCTCCACGCCAGGAAAAGACCGTTTCACCATTGCTGCCCTATGAAGAGATTAAATATTTCTAGTGGAGGTAAAGTTGATATATATTTTACAGTAACTTTATTATAGTTGATGGGAACACAGTTTTGCAGTATCAGTAAGTACTTATGAAAGGTAAACCCATAGTAGAATGAAGAGATAGAAACATCAGGGTGTTCCGTGATGCCATGATGTGGATGCAGCTTCAGGAGACAGGAGGTACGGCCTGCTGACAGAATGCTGTCCTTACACAGCTGAAGGACTGCCGCCCTGACGTGAAGTTCCTCCTGCCCCCATCATTGATTCCGTTTAGGGGAAATCCAGCGGGCTTCACTGTGAGCCCAACATTAGGGGGATAAAGTTCAGACTCTTAATGAAAGGAGCAAATAACTGCTCTGTTTTCTTCATGCTCACCTAAGTCAGAGATGGATTTTGTGCCAACATTAGAAATCAATTCTGATGATATGTGGAGATTAAAATTCCCTGCACATATTTTTAAGAGTGGAAGTGGTAAGGCCAGTGTCACATTCCAATTCGTGTTCCAGAGTTGCTCTTCTGCCTACTTAATGCCCCATTTGTAATTGTAAAACTTCCTGAATTTCCATACTAAGTGAATGGCATGTAAGGTTTTAATAGATGCAGAAAGGTATATTTCTACAATTCTGGTTGAAAGACTGGGAACATGTCCTCCACCTTGTTTTCTCCCAAACTTGCAACTCACTTCTCCCAAATCCCTCACCTCACTGTGCTTGCCAAAGCCACACCTGGCTGCCGAGAGCTTAGTTTACTGTAGCAGACTAGGGCATGGTTCACACCAAATTTTAAAAGGGGCTAAGCTTCCTTTGCTGCTATTCAGTCTTTCCCTTCTGAATCTCTGTGCACAATTGTCATGTGCACGAATGTGCACCAGGACAGTGAACTCTATGTTGTGCTGTTCCTCCAAATTGTGCATCCCTCCCATCCCACATTTACCCCCATCCAATGCAGTTTTTTCTAAGTAGAAGCTTCATAATCTCTCTTCCTTTTCCCCAAATAAGACTTCTCTCATTTTGTCTCTTTTCTTCATTTGCCTGGTATCCTAGGATTGTTATATGATATGATAAAACATCAATGATTTATCACCCTGGAGGTATATTTGCCATACAAAATGGAGGTTCTAGAGCTACAGTGATTTGCTCCAAATAAGGAGTTGTGAAATCCCAGGTACTAGATCTGTTAAGTGGCAGGGTTTTGCCACATGGTTTGGAAAGACATGAATCACACATACATTGGTGGAACGTTCAGGCTGTGTGTAACAGACCTCACTGAGGCCAACTATATTTGGAGTAGGCTATACGGGACATAGTTGCCCATGTTTCAAACTTAATACTCACAAATAATTTCACAGTATTTTATAGCATATATTATCTCATGACAAAAACTCTGCGAGTGAAGAACAATGGGTTTTATATTGTTAGAAATCTAGTTTTGGAACCACAATATGAGTCTCTCAATTCTTTTACTAAATCCTATAGGAAAGGATAAAGCTACATTAAATAGAAGTATTTATCAGGATTAGAAATCAAATAAGGAAAGGACACAATATGTACAAGTGTCAGTTATTCTTCATATTAATCTGTAAATCCAGAATGATTCCAAAACAAATTCTAACAAATTATTTTTATGGAACTGTAAAGTTGAGTTAAAATTCAGGATGGAGGGGCACAAGGGTGGCTCATTCGGTTGAATGTGTGATTCTTGGTTTCAGCTCAGGTCGTGATCTTGTGGTTTCTGGGATTGAGCCCCACATCAGGCTCCATGCTGACACTTAGAGCCTGTTTGGGAATCTTTCTCTCCCTCTCTGCCCCTCCCCTGCTCACACATGCATGGGCTCTCTCTCTCAAAATAAATAAATAAACTTAAAAAAATTAAGATGGACCCATAACCAGTAAGGAAATCAAATTAGTAATCAAAAATCTCCCAAAAAACAAGAGTCCAGGGCCAGATGGCTTTCCAGGGGAATTCTACCAAACATTTAAGGAAGAGTTAACACCTATTCTCTTGAAGCTGTACCAAAAAATAGAAATGGAAGGAAAACTTCCAAACTCTTTCTATGAAGCCATCATTACCTTGATTCCAAAACCAAACAGAGATCCCACTAAAAAGGAGAGCTATAGACCAATTTCCCTGATGAACATGGATGCAAAAATCCTCAACAAGATATTATCCAACTGGATCCAACAATACATTAAAAAAATTATTCACCATGACCAAGTGGGATTTATACCTGGGATGCAGGGCTGGTTCAATATCCGCAAAACAGTCAATGTGATTCATCACATCAATAAAAGAAAGGACAAGAACCACATGATCCTCTCAATAGATGCAGAGAAATCATTTGACAAAATACAGCATCCTTTCTTGATAAAAACCCTCAATCAAGTAGGGATAGAAGGATCATACCTCAAGATCATAAAAGCCATATATGAAAGATCCAACGCTAATTTCATCCTCAATGGGGAAAAACTGAGAGCTTTCCCCCTAAGGTCAGGAACAAGACAGGGATGTCCACTCTTACCACTGTTATTCAACATAGTATTGGAAGTCTTAGCCTCTGCAATCAGACAACACAAAGAAATAAAAGGCATCCAAATCGTCCAAGAGGAGGTCAAACTTTCACTCTTTGCAGATGACATGATACTCTGTGGAAAACCCAGAAGATTCCACCAAAAGACTGCTAGAACTGATTCATGAATTCAGCACAGTTGCAGGATATAAAATCAATGCACAGAAATTGGTTGCATTCCTATTCACCAACAATGAAGCAACAGAAAGAGAAATCAAGGAATCGATCCCATTTACAATTGCACAAAAAGCCATAAAAGACTTCGGAATAAATCTAACCAAAGAGGTGAAAAATCTATACACTGAAAACTACAGAAAGCTCATGAAAGAAATTGAAGAACACACACACACACACACACACACACGCACACACACACAGAAAAATATTCCATGCTCCTGGATAGGAAGAACAAATATTGTTAAAATGTCAATACTACCCAAAGCGATCTACATACTCAGTGCAATCCCTATCAAAATAACACCAGCATTCTTCACAGATCTAGAACACACAATCCTAAAATTTGTATGGAACCAGAAAAGACCCTAAATAGCCAAAGTAACCTTGAAAAAGAAAACCAAAGCAGGAGGCATCACAATCCTGGACTTCAAGGTGTATTACAAAGCCGTAATCATCAAGACAGTATGGTACTGGCACAAGAACAGACACACAGATCAATGGAACAGAATAGAGAACCCAGAAATGGACCCACAAACATATGGCCAATTAATTTTTGACAAATCAGGAAAGAATATCCAGTGGAATAAAGACAGTCTCTTCAGCAAGTGGTGCTGGGAAAACTGGACAGCGACATGCAGAAGAATGAACCTGGACCACGTTCTTACACCATACACAAAAACAAACTCAAAGTGGATGAAAGACCTAAATGTAAGACAGGAAGCCATCAAAATCCTTGAGGAGAAAGCAGGCCAAAACTTCTTTGACCTTGGCCGCAGCAACTTCTTACTCAACACGTCACTGGAGGCAAGGGAAGCAAAAGCAAAAGTGAACTACTGGGACTTCATCAAAACAAGAAGCTTCTGCACAGCAAAGGAAACAATCAGCAAAACTAAAAGGCAATCAATGGGATGGGAGAAGATATTTGCAAATGACATATCAAATAAGGGGTTAGTATCCAAAATCTATAAAGAACTTATCAAACTCAACACCCAAAAAACAAATAATCCAGTGAAGAAATGGGCAAAAGACATGAATAGACACTTCTCCAATGAAGACATCCAGATGGCCAACCGACACAGGAAAAAATGCTCAACATCACTCATCATCAGGGAAATACAAATCAAAACCACAGTGAGATACCAACTCACACCTGTCAGAATGGCCAACAGGAACAACTCAGGCAACAACAGATTTGGGCGAGGATGCAGAGAGAGAGGATCTCTTTTGCACTGCTGGGGGAATGCAAGCTGGTGCAGCCACTCTGGAAAACAGTATGGAGGTTCCTCAAAAAATTAAAAACAGAACTAGCCTACGACCCAGCAATTTCAGTACTAGGTATTTATCCAAGGGATACAGGTGTGCTGTTTTGAAGGGGCACATGCACCCCCATGTTTATAGCAGCACTATCAACAATAGCCAAAGTATGGAAAGAGCCCAAATGTGTCCATCGATGGATGAATGGATAAAGAAGATGTGGTATATATATATATATATATATATATACATACACACACAATGGAGTATTACTTGGCAATCAAAAAGAATGAAATCTTGCCATTTGCAACTACGTGGATGGAACTAGAGGGTATTATGTTAAGCGAAATTAGTCAGTCAGAGAAAGACAAATATCATAGGACTTCACTTATAAGAGGACTTTAAGAGACAAAACAGGTGAACATAAGGGAAGGGAAGCAAAAATAACACAAAAACAGGGAGGGGGGGCAAAACAGAAGAGACTCTTAAATATGGAGAACAAACAGAGGGTTACTGGAGGGGTTGTGGGAGGAGGGATGGGCTAAATGAGTAAGGGGCATTAAGGAATCTACTCCTATAATCATTGTTGCACTGTATGCTAACTAATTGGATGCAAATTAAAAAAAATAAATTAAATTAAATAATTAAGTTTGAAAGTGTAGGACTCTAAAAAAGCCAAGACAATTCTAAAAAAGTGCAAGGAAGCAGAAATTGTCTTACCTAGAAGTAAATAATTATTGAGATTCTCTAATGATTGAGACCATTGTTATTGGTAGAGGGATAGAAAACTAAATCAATTAACACTGTAAGATAATTAGAAAGAGCACCCAAGTACCTCTGGGAACTTGGTGTGTGTTGGATGTGATATTGCAGATAAAGAAATTATGAATTATATAAATGATGCTGGAAAAAATTTTTTTTGCAAGGCAAAAGAATAATAAAATTAGCTCTATAGCTCCTCACAAAAAATAAATTTCAGAAATTTATATCAAGTAAATAAATGTAAAAAAAATAAAACTATTAGGTAAAATATAGCATAAGCATTTCTTAATTAAGAAACTAATCACAATTCATTAAAGATTGATACACTTACCTACATTATGACTATTAAGAAGAAATTCTTACAACCTAACTTAAAGACTGAGAACTAATCAAAGGATCATAGAATGCTTCTTCTCTTCTCACATCTTACCAGTACTTCAGTAGGGCCCCTGCATAATAACAGGTCTCTACAACTGAAAGAAGTGGATGGCTCGGAGATCACCAAAGAAGTGTCTAGGAACCCCAAAGACAACAGAGGAGACTTTTCTTAGAGAATTATTTTATTCTTATTTGATATGATGGATCACAGTTTGTTTAAAATAATAATAGCAATGTATTTGGTGATTGTAGACTATGGGTAAGTGAAATTGTTGGTGATTATGTTATAATGGACAGGAAGAGTGAATTGGATATACTGATTATAAGGTACTTGCAGTACCTTTGAAAAGGTATGGTATTATTTGAAAGACGATTTTGGTTAATTGTACATGTATATTGCAAACTCCAGGACAACCACTGGAATCGTAAGCAGTATAATTGATATTTTAAGGGAGGAAGAAATGGGATCATGTAAAATGCTAAATTACAAGCAGGAAAAGAGTGGAACACATCAAAAATAAAAAATGAGGGCAATGAATAGAATACTGTAACAGAGGTGTTTCGGTGGCTCAGTTGGTTGAGAGTTCAACTCTTGATTTTGGCTCAGGTCATGATTTCTCGGTGGTGGGATCAAGCCCCATGTTGGGCTCTGCACTGAGTGTGGAGCCTGCTTAACGTTCTCTCTCTCTCTCTCTCTCTCTCTCTCTCTCTCTCTCTCTCCCCCCTCACTCCCTCTCCCTCTGCCCATCTCCCTTGCTCATGTGCTCTCTCTCTAAAATAAAAAATAAAGTAAAAAAAATACTCTGATAAATATAGTGGATATAAATCCAACTTACCTATACTCACTTTAACATATGTGGTCTAAATATACCAATTACAAGACAGAGGGTGCCAGAGTTGAGTAAAAAAACAAGACCTAACTGTGTGTTGTCTATACGAACCTAGTTTGAATATGTCAGGCAAAGATAGATTAAAAGTAAAGGGACAGAGAAAGATATACCATGCTAACACTAATCAAAAGGAAGTTGGAATGGTTATATTAGTTTGAGATGAAGCAAAGTTTAGAGTAAGGAAAATTATAAAGGATAAAGGGAGACATTACATAATGATAAAGTGATTAATTCTCCAAGAAGACACCATATTCCTTATTGTGTAGACACCTAACAACAGAGTATCAAAATACTTGAGGTAATACTGATAGAACTGCAAAGAGATATAGATTAATCCACTGTTACAGATGAAGACTTCATTATCCCTCTATCAATAATTTTTAGATCCATCAGGCAGAAAAACAGCAAGGACATATTTGAACTGACTAGCACCATCAATCCACCAGATCTTACTGATATGTGTGAAATACTCCATCTAGCTGCAACAAATATATATTCTTTTCAATAAACTGCATTATTAGAAAATTAATACTTGAATTGTAATCCCACATAGCTACTAATAAAATAAGTAAAAATTTATAGAAGAATAAATTAGATGGGAATCAAAATGGTACAACAGAATTAGTTACTTAATCACAAAAGAAACCAGCAATGGAGGAATTGAAAAATAAAACATATATAAGACATATAGAAAACAATTAGCCAAATGATAAAAAGAACTTCCTTATCAGTAATTACTTTAAATATAATGGATAAACTCTTCAAAGGAAGAGTTTGGAAAGATGGATAAAAGAAATGATCCAAGTATATGCTATCTGTAAAAGACTCATTTTAGATCCCAAACTACAAATCCTTTGAAAGTGAAAGGAAAGAAAAAGACGTAAGTATATATTAACCAAAAGGTATCTGGGGTCTTTATACTGATATCAGACAAAATTGCCTTTGTGTGAAAAATTATTACAAGATACAAAGAAGAACATTATATATTTATAAAAGGATCAATCCTTTAAAAAGACTTAACAATAATAACATATACACACTTAACAACAAAATATGTATAATGTATAAATATATAACATATATAAAACTACTCTGACAGAATTAAAGGAAAAAATATTTCTACAATAAAGTTGGAGACTTCAATACCATGCATTATTGAATAATGACTAGAAAAGCAAGGTGGAATATCAGTAAGGAAAAAGAACACTTCAACAACCGTGTGAACCAACTAGATCTAACATATATATAACCTAACAACAGCATCATACACATATTTCTGAAATGCACAGGGGACATTACCCAGGATATATCTTATATGGCACCACCAAACAAATCTCAATACACTAAAAAATGTTGCAGCAGTACACGATGTTTTCTGCTGCAATGAAATGAAACTGGGAATCAATAACAGAATGAAAAATGAAAAGAAATTACAATTATATGTAAATTCAACAGAGGCATGTTTCTTTTTTTTAAGTTCATTTATTTTGAGAGAGAGAGAGCACACATGGGAGGGGCAAAGTGAGAGGGAGAGAGAGAGAGAATCCCAAGCAGGCTCCACAGTATCAGCACAGAGCCCAATGTGGGGGTTGATCCCACAAACTGTAAGATCATGACCTCAGCCAAAATCAAGAGTTGAACGCTGAACCAACTGAGCCACCCAGGTGCCCCTATGTTATGTGAATTTTATCTCAATGTTTTTTAAAAAAAGAATGTCTGCCTAGAATGAATATTATGCAAAAATTAATTCAAAACTGGTCATAAATTTAAGTGTAAACATTTCAATAAATTGTAAAAGAAGACAGCAGAAATTCTTCTGGATCTAAGGCTAGGCAGAGTTCATGTACTTGACACCAAAGCATGGTGAATAAAAGAATAAATTGATATTCATCAAAATGAAAAATGGTGACAACACTAACTGCTAGTGAGGTTGACAAGAAACTGAATCACTCTTGTATCTATACAAGAGTATTTAAAATAGTTCTTAAACTACTTATAATCCTTAAAATACTTATAGACCAATTTCCCTGATGAACATGGATGCACAAATCCTCAACAAGGTATTAGCCAACTGGATCCAACAATACATTAAAAAAATTATTCACCACGACCAAGTGGGATTTATACCTGGGATGCAGGGCTGGTTCAATATCCACAAAACAGTCAATGTGATTCATCACATCAATAAAAGAAAGGACAAGAACCATATGATCCTCTCAATAGATGCAGAGAAATCATTTGACAAAATACAGCATCCTTTCTTGATAAAAACCCTCAAGAAAGTAGGAATAGAAGGATCATACCTCAAGATCATAAAAGCCATATATGAAAGATCCAATGCTAATATAAACCTCAATGGGGAAAAACTGAGAGCTTTCTCCCTAAGGTCAGGAACAAGACAGGGATGTCCACTCTCACCACTGTTATTCAACATAGTATTGGAAGTCTTAGCCTCTGCAATCAGACAACACAAAGAAATAAAAGGCATCCAAATCATCCAAGAGGAGGTCAAACTTTCACTCTTTGCAGATGGCATGATGATCTATATGGAAAACCCAGAAGATTCCACCAAAAGACTGCTAGAACTGATTCATGAATTCAGCAAAGTTGCAGGATATAAAATCAGCACACAGAAATCAGTTGCATTCCTATACAACAGTAATGAAGCAACAGAAAGAGAAATCAAGGAATCGATCCCATTTATAATTGCACCAAAACCCATAAAATACCTAGGTATAAATCTAACCAAAGAGGTGAAAAATCTATACACTGAAAACTACAGAAAGCTCATGAAACAAATTGAAGAGGAATCCTTAAAATACTGTAGCCACTTTGGGAAAACCTTTGGCCGCTTGAAAAAAAAAAAAAAGGTCTAACATGAAAGTATCATAGAGCCAGAAATTGCACATCTGGACATTTATCCCAGAGAAGTGAAAACTCTTGTTCTCTCAAAAATCTGTTAGTGAAATGTTTAGAGCAGTTTTATTAATAATAGCCAAATCCTGGAAACAATGCAGATGTCCTTTAATGGGTTAATAGATAAACAAGCTATGATACATCCATACCAAGGAATGCTTTTCAGCAATAAAAAGGAAAGAGTTATTGAGGCAACAGCCTAGATGAATCTCCAGGGAAGTATGCTGAGTGAAAATGAGCCAGTCATAAATAAATACTTTACAATTTTGTTTATATACAAAATTTTGTCACATATTCTGGAAATGACAGAATCATAGAAATGAACAATTTAGTGGTTGCTGGGGTGAATGAGGGCAGGCAGGTGGACATGCCCTGACAGAATTTTAGGGTGAGTGATATGTTCTGTGTCTTAACTACTACAGTCCATATCTTGGTTGTGATATTGTACTTTAGTTTTGCAAGATGTTGTCATTATGGAAAACCTAGTAAAATTACCTAGGACTTCCCTATATTATTTCTTAAAACTAAATGTTAACATATAATTATCTCAAAATAAAAAGCTTAATAAAAATTAAATGAGGGCAAACTATAAACAAAATATGAAAATATTATTATAAAATTGAGATTTCAGTTATAAAGCATCAAGTGGGGTTACATTTTTAATAAAAATCACAAAATACAATGGGGAAATAATGGCCATGAATGTGTATGTGCCAAACTGCATAACAAAACCGTATGAAGCAAATTCTCAGAAAAGTAAGCAGAAAATTAAAGTAATAGGGAGTTTGAATATTTTGTTTATATTGTCCTTTATTATAGTGAATAAATAACTCATTTGGTGGGTGTTACGGGCTGAATTGTTTTCCTCCCAAATTCCTATGTTGAACTCCTAATTCCCAGTACTGTAGAATATGACTGTATTTGAAAATTACATCTTTAAGGTAATTAAGGTTAAATGAGGTCATATGGGTAGGTCCCAATACAGTATGACTGGTTTCTAAAGGATATGGAAGAGACCCCAGGGGTGTGCATGACATGTGAGGACATAGGAGAAAGCCAGCCATCTGTAAACCGGGGAGAAGCCTCAGAAGAAACCAAACCTGTTGACATCTTAATCTGGGACTTCTAGCTTCCAGAATGATGAGAAGATAAATTTCTGTTATTTAAGCGATTCAGTCTATGGTAATTTGTTATGGCAGCCCTAGCAGTCTTTTCTTTTTAAATTTTTTATTTATTAAAAAATTTTTTTCAAGTTTTTAAAATTTATTTTGAGAGAGGGAGAGAGTATGAGCAGGGCAGGAGCAGAGAGAGAGGAAGAGAGAATCCCAAGCAGGCTCCACACTGTCAGGATAGAGCCTGATGAGGGGCTTGAGCTCACTAACTGTGAGATCATGACCTGAGCTGAAATCAAGAGTTGGGCACTTAACTGGCTGAACCACCCAGGTGCCCCAGCCCTAGCAATCTAATATAGTAGCTCAGATAGCCACCTTCCATCAAAGATTTGATCTGCACTTGTATTATGAAAAGTTCTGGTCCCGTGGTAGCTCTCCAGTGAAATATTTCCCAGTCTTCTTTATACCTAAGTCATGCACATGACTGCTTCTTATCATAAGAATATTAGTAGAAGTGAGCACTCTCCAGTCCTGGCCCATAAACATCTCCCAAAAGAGATGGAATGGTCTGCCTCCCACTGCCAGCTGAATGTGATCAATGGAAAGGCTTAAAAACAGATCAGGGGTGCCTCAGCAGCTCAGTCTGTTGAGTGTCCAGTTTCAGCTCAGGTTATGATCTCACGGTTCGTGGGTTCAAGCCCCGCATCAGGCTCTCTGCTGTCAATGTGGTGCCTGCTTGGAATTCTGTCTCCCTCTCTCTGTGTCCTTCCCCTGCTCACATGCTCTCTCTCTCTCTCTCTCTCTCTCTCTCTCAAAAATAAAGACAAACACTAAAAAAAAAAAAAAATCAGAATCACAAGATGGAAGAATCTGTCCATTAGCCAGGAAAATATTCTGTACCTTCTGCTCAATTTTGCTGTGAACCTAAAAAAGTTCTTAAAAAAATTAATAATGAAATAAAGACCTTAAAAATGAAAGAATTATAAGACATTGAAAGAATTCCACAATTTATTATTACAAATTATTATTAAACAGAAAATATATATATTACATAGAATGAATATAGCATTATGTCATTTTGTAAAGAGAATCTACATTGATCTGTATCAACATCTGTGCATACACGCGTTAATAGTTATAGCCATGTGTATGTTCTTACCAATTTTAATGTAAATACATAGGCAATAGCCTGCAAGGACAACTCATAAAATGTTAACAGGGGTTACTTCTGGATGATAATGTTATGAGTGATCTCAATGCTCTTTATCAACCTTTTCTGTTTTTCCTATTTTTTATACTACTCTTATTTTTAAAACAAAACATGGGATCATCTAGAGGGCAGAGTAGGAGACCCCAACCTCCATTCACTTCGTTGCAAAAACCTTGTAATTATCTGCAAATGAAAAGAGCTCTAGGAATGCTTAGGAGTCCACTTAAAAAGCTTTATCAACACAATGAAACAAAAACCTGAGAAAACCCATACAAAAAGGGTAGGAGGAACAGTTTAACAGTTTAGTCTGCATAATCCCATCCTCCAGGCCAGCACTACTGGGTGCCAAGAGGGAACTGACCAGCCCAAGAGTTCCCCTCGCCAGGAAAAGCAGTATGAACAGGGTGAGTGACAGGCTTTCCCAGCCTTTCAGGGCACTTCATGAAGGACCATCTTCAGTTTCACCCTACTCAGAGATTGGCTAAGTTGAGACATGTAGACACAGCTAGGAACAAGTCAGGGGCTACCCTTATCAGTCACATGGTGGGAGTGACTGCAGTTCCCGGTCCCCTTCTCTGCCGAGGCTCCCACCAGCCTTCACCACTGAGAACCTTAACTGACACTGCAGATGCTGTAGACCTCCCTGGCTATCATCACTGAACACCTTGTCATGGATCCCAGCAGCATTTGCCATTGAAGAAACCAATGGCTAACAGAACCATCAGAGACCCCCTGCATATTCCACCACTGATGTTTTTGTCCCATAAGTTTTGGCATTTGCAGATGCCAGCTCTCTGTTCCCTCCCCTTGCCCCACCCTCCTGCTAGAGCCTAAGATCTCTACTGGCAACCAGCTCCAGCCTCTCTGTTCCTGTACACATGCAAGATGCCAGCCTAGGCCCCTACACAGTGGACCCCCATTGCTGTGCATGGGCCTATGGATAGTCCCTGTAGCCGCACGAACATACACTGACAGCCAAGGCTCCCACAGCTGCTTATAGGCTTGGACCCATCCCTGGCTCCCATCAGTAGCGTGCACTGCTCTGTCTGCCTGCAGGTAGCCCCTACAGCTGTATACCTATATGTCGCTGGCCCCAGCTCCTGTCACCAGCCTCCACTGCCATGCACACACCCACATGTAACCCCTGAAGTTGCACAAGTACGCACCAAAAGCCAAGGCCCCCACAGCTGCTTGTGGGTCCAGATCTGTCCCTGGCCTGCACTGTTGCACATGTATGCAGCTAGCCACGACCATGCATTTGCACACCGCCGACCCTACCTCCCATTGCTCACCTCTTCTGCTGTGTGCTGTCAGCCCGTTAGCCACTTGAGTGCATACTGACAACCAAGGCCCTCCACAGGGGCTCATGGATCCTATCTGGTCACAACATATGTCACTGGCCTGCACAGCTGTATGTGCCTGAGAGTAGAGCTTTAGTGTTCTCACCATAATAGCAGCAATAAAATGATAATTATGTTGGGTGAAGGATGTGTTAACTAGGCTTATTATGGTAAACATTTCACAATATATACATGTATCAGATCATCACACTGTATACCTTAAACTTATATGTTAATTATATCTCAGTAAGACTGAAAAATCACTTTATGAACCAGTGATCTAGCTCAGTGCTTCTCATACTTAATGTGCAGACAGAACACCCTGGGAATCTTGTTAAAACTCAGATAAGTACATTCTGATTCAGCAGGCCTGAAGTGAGGCCCAAGATTCTGCATTCCTAACAAGCTCCCAGGAGATACCATTGCTATTGGTTTTCAGACCATACTTGGCATAACAAGCCTTCAGTCATCCTCCTCGTCTCATGGGTTATATCAGAAATGAGAATTCTCTGAGCTGGAAAATTGAAAACAGAACAACCAGCATGCAGTCCCTCATTGCTGTGTTGTCCAGGCAAGGAGTTGAGGAGAATCTGGGCAAAGTCTTGGACAGAATATGAGAAATAGTAAAATTGAGAAATGGTAGTGAGGGGACAGGAGAAGTTCAAAAGGAGTCCAGTTGCACATGTGAGATACAGCAGATGTGAGATAAGAATCAGACAGAAGAGCAAGAGAGAACAATGGAAGGAAGAACTTGGTCAAGGCCAATATAATGTGGCATTTCTGGTCCATGTTTCATTTGGAGAACTCACTGCCAAATGCCACATTTTTTTGTGTGAAGCAAAAGCTTTTTCCTGAGCAATGTAAAGCCCTCAAAATGTCTTTTTGATGGATATAAAAAGAATTAGAGGGGGTAAATGATGGTCTGATAATTGGGAAGGCACAGGTCCAACCTGGGCACAACATACCAATCATTTTCTTTTCTGCTTGTTTCAATACCCACTGCTACTACGCCACATTTGGGAAATTTTCTTCTGGAGAGTATCCAAGCTGAAAGTATAAATGTATTGGAAAAAATAGAATTATAAAAAAATGCATCTCAGGCTACATGAAAATACATTTAATTATTTTCAGTTGACCAGAACTAGAATAATTTCCAGTGTTTTCCTTGTCAAACACCTTACCATCTGCTTTGTTTATTTAGTTAATAGAAATTTCAGGGAGCATGTGGAGGTTGGTCATTTTTAGCAGTATTTTTGGGATAAACTGGAAGCATCCATGAATAGGAGTTTCCACTGCTATAATTTGGTGTCCAAGAGGCAATGACCATGTTCTGTCAAGGTTTCTTACAAGCACCATTGAAAGTCAGAGCATCTCACCTATAAACTCTATACCTTGCTTGTAAATAAATATGTTGAAACAAACTATTAAATGAGGTACTTTGCAGCCATCACAATCATTAGATGCTAAAAAGGATCAGTGTTTCTGGTCAAAATAAGAAAAGAAATAATTTCAAAATAAGAAAAAAATAAAAAGCAGTATATTTTTAGTCTCTTAACTGAATTAGAGGAAAAAATACATTTATTTCTCAACTTTAAAAGCAATTTACAATGGTCCTATTTATAAGAAACTGCAGGTTGTTTCAGAGGTAACTTACCATCTTGAAAGGAGAAATGAATTTGACTTTAGCTACCCAACATACATGGTTGCCATAAAATGAAAAATCTTTACCAAAACATAAACCCAAGACTACCATTTACTGTCTAAAATCTATATCCTGCTTTCCTTTAAATAATAATTTTCCCAGAAATTATATTTATATTCTGGTATATCACCCCCGTTATCATTTCTGTCTTTCCGTTGGGAAACAGATTTTGAGTGGTTTCATGATAGCAAAAAATAAATGCAAATGAATCATGAAGATTCTTTAAATGATTCTCTAACCTTATTAAAGTAGTTGAGTCATTTGTGTTTCCTTTCCACTGGGACAATAAAAATTTCATTTTGTCAAATTATCTTCATTTCTCCTACCAGTTTCTGGATTGTTTAAACCTGAAGAAAACTTCATAGCATTATTACCCTTTAAGGGTTTTAGAAACCCTTGTGTGGGAAAGATGAATTTGTCATTTTCTCCTCTGATGGCTTTAATCCTCTTCTGCATAGTAACAAAGTATTATGGCAAATAATATTTGCCTGGCTGGCTTATTCGGTGGAGTGTGCTGCTCTTGGTCTCAGGGTTGTGAGTTTGAGCCCCACAGTGGGTGTAGAGATTACCTAAAAATAAAATCTTGGGGGAAAATATGGCCATCCCCATTTAAGTAACTAAAACCTTGAACTTCCATTTTTTCTTCATTTCTGATTACAGGCTTTTTTCTCCCTCTACCTGTCAGCACTTACCCTGAAGTGTGTTCTTGTAATGAAATGTCCACTGAATTTAATTAACTGAACTTAAGCAATTAACTGGAAAAATTATTAAAGATTTATTACTTTTCTGCATTTTCAAGAATTTTCGATCATACTGATTTGAGGACAGCTCTAGAAGGAATCCTTCTGGGATAGATAAGTGCCTTCAACTCATAACCAAGACAACAAACAAATTTCCAGTCTGTATCCATATAATGATCAGGCTTATGAAAACATTGCCTGCTTAGTGCAGATTCCAGAGGACTTTTGACATTTGTTCCTGTAGTGGTATATAGGCCTTGGGATTTTAATACTTCTTAAATCAAATGTTAGATGTTAGATGTTAGAATGTTGGAGAATGTTAGAATGTTAGATCCTCAGCTCCAATGGAACTATTCTTTTAATTAATGTATATGGTGCAAAGACAGTGAATCTACCTTGGAAGTTAGAAGTTTGATTCTACTTTATTAATATACTGTGTTTCACTTAAGGAATGAGAACATCTATAAAGTTAAAATAGAAAATTATCAGTATAATCTTGGATTTGTAAGAAATATATTAGTGTAACACTACCTTTTGATGTTTAGATAGTTATTTTTTTTTTATTTTTTTAAATAGGCTCCACGCCCAACACAGGGCTTGAATTCATGATCCCAAGACCAACCAAGAGTTGCTAGAAACTATAAATGAATCTGTGCAAAGAAAGTAGCCTTTCCTCTCTCAAAATTGTAATTTAATTGAATGGGGATATTATCATATTTGAAAATAAGGGGATCCACAAGAAACCATGCTGTGCATCTCTCTTAGGCCAACAAATACAGTAGCAATGGATTCCAAGGGACAATGCCTCCACCATTCACAGTGTGAAGATGAATTCATTACTCCAAACATAAATTCTTTATGTTTAAGCCCAACATGGGGCTTGAACTCACAATTCTGAGATCAAGAATTGGAGGCTTAACCAACTGAGCTACCCAACACCCCCCAAACATGCATTTTTAATCTGTTTTCTACCAAACAGCTACTAGTTTGTATGAAAATCTAACTTGGTGGATTTGGGTCCAAATTTGTCCTTCAATGTCATGGATATGCTTAACTTCAGCCTGAATTCATGTATTTTAAAACTTTCCCATGTGTTTTGTCTTCTCGTCACTCAACATAATACAACAGAATGTATATTCTTTTTTTTAAGTTGATTTATCTTGAGAGGGAGAGAGAGTGAGAGGGAGAGGCAGAGAGAATGGGAGAGAGAGGATCCCAAGCAGGTTCCACACTGTCAGCACAGAGCCCAATGTGGGGCTTGAATCCACAGACTGTGAGATCATGACCTGAGCTGAAATCAACCCACTGAGCCACCCAGCCACCCCCAGAGTGTATATTCTTGTTGATAAGGCAGGTGTATATAAGAAGATAAACAGTGGGGCAGGGAAGCATATCTTAGATGACAAATGAGCAATGCTGACTTAGGAATATTTATTTCTTTTGAACCTTTTTCTGACTCATTATTATCCTGTAAACTGAAAGCTTTCAGTTTTTACCGGGGTTACCCCAGGATATTTTTCATGTTTGTGGGCCCTGTAGGTTCTTTATTGGTCTTACATGCTATTTACATTACAGATATGGTGTCAGTTTCTTTCCTAAGATGTCACTTCTTTGCAGACCAGATGCTCCTTAGGCTTCTCCTGCTGTGTTCTTAACAGGTGCCTCAAATCTTTGAATGACTGGGAATTATCCATTTTCTGCACACATAGGTGACTCAGACTCCCTGACTTATGATAAAAAGCTTCTCATTTTTCAGTCTGACTTCTTTTGGGGGGCATACCTTTTTCTTTCTGAATGCTTTAAAGGCAACCTTAGTAATAAAACTCACAATGTTTTGAATGATGTTACATATAATATAATGCTAAATAGTATTTTTGGTAATGCTAAAATAATTTGGTGGTTTTCTGTACAGTTTTAGGAGAAATTGCCAGTTTGGGCATTGGAGAAAATTTGTAAGAATGAAAGTGTTAGCTAGCATTCTGGTATAGAATTCTAAATAAAATCCACCATAAGATATTTAGAGGTATATGTAGGCTTATATTTTTGGTTGGGAACAGAAGATAGGTGGGTGGAGATATGTAGGAGCACAGAGAACACACTTCATTATTCATTGTGGTTCAGTGGAGAAAAATTACTAAACGAGCTGGGATATGGCCAGCAGAAATAGCAACAAATCTTTGTGATGAGGATCCAGTGCTGCATGGGGACTCATATTCCTGGGATGTGAAACACGCAATAAAATTCCAAACATTAAAGAAGATTGCTGCTTAGCAGGGATTTGTGGTTAAGTAGCACTTTTCTTAGAAGTAACTTACTAATCTTTATTGATGAATATATACCTTAGTTATTTAAGCACCCACTGCTTTTCTTTTTATTATAGCTGTATAAGCTCTTAGGCTATATCTTTTTTAAAGAACATCCTTATTGAGGTATAAGTGGTATACAAAGAACTGCACATATTTAAATGTGTACAATTTGATGAGTTTGGACACATGCAAGGACTCCTGAGGCCATTTACCATAGCCAAGGTAATGGACATATTCAGCATCTCCCAGAGTTTCCTTGTGTCCCCATGATTTTGTGTATGTGTGTTTGGTTTCTGTTTTTGTGGTACTAACACTTAAGATCTACTCTCTTAAATTTTGAAGGGCACAACACCATATTATTAAGCAGATTCCTAGACTTTGTTCTCTTGCATGACAAAACTTTCTACCCATTTAATAACAACTTCCCGTTTCCCCCATCCTCCAGCCCTGGTAACCACTATTGTGTTCTCTGCTTCTACGGCTTTGACTATTTTACATACCTCATACAAGTGGAATCATGCAGGATATTCCTTCTGTGACTGGCTTATTTACTTATACCATATTTTCCCATTCCACAGATACATCAATGGACATTTAGGCTTCTTCCATATCTTGGCTATTGTGAGTAGTGCTGCAGTGAAAATGGCAGTGCAAGTATATCTTCAAAATGCTGATTTCAATTCTGTTGGAAATATACCCGGAACTAGAATTTCTGGATCATATGGTAGTTCCACTTTTAATTTTTTCAGGAATCATCATACTGTTTTCAATATGTGATGTACCATTTTGCATTTCCAACAGTGTGCAAGAGTTCCAATTTTTCTACAACTTCCTAGCATGTTATCTTTTGTTTCATTTTTATAGCCATCTTAAAAGGTATGCAGTAGTATCTCATTGTGGTTTTGATTTGCACTTTCCTTATAATTAGTAATGTCGACTGTCTATTCATAAACATTTTAGCCATTTATATGACTTCTTTGGAAAATAGTGATTTAAGTCCATTGTCCATTTTTAATCAGATTAGTTTTTTGCTATTGAGCTATAGAAATTCCTTATATATTTTGGAAATTAATTATCAGATGTATGGTTTGCAGATATTTTCTCCTGTTCCATAGGTTGCTTTTTCATTCTTTTTATTCTTTATTTGGCTGTGCAGACGCTTTTAGTTTTATTTTGTCCCACTTGTTTATTTTTTGCTTTTGTTCTTTGCAGTTTCAATGTCACATCCAAGAAAGCATTGCCTTTAATCAATATCAAGAGTATTTTTCCTTAACTTTTCTTTTAGGGGTTTAAGAGTACCATGTCTTTCATATGTCTTTACTTCATTTTATTTTTGTTCATGGTATAACGTAGGAGTCCAATTTCATTCTTCTGCATGTGGATATCCACTTTCCCAGCATCATTAGTTGAAGAGACTATTTATTTCTCATTGTGTGTTCTTGGAACCCTTGTCAAAGATAGCTGACCATATATTCATGGTTTTGTTTCTAGGGCCTCTGTTGTGTTTCAGTGGTCTATATGTCTGTCTTTATGCCAAGACCATCCTCTTTTTTTTTTAATCCTGTTTTAATTACTGTATGTTTGTAATATATTTTCAACCAAGAAGTGTGATGCCTCTAGCTTTGTTCTTTCTCAAGATCACCTTGGCTGTTCTGGGTCATTTGTGGCTCCATATGAATTTTAGGATTATTTTTTTATTTCTGTAAAAAATGCCAGTGGGATTTTGATGGTGTTAGCACTGAAGCTATAGATTTTTTTTTCAATACTGATTTTATTTTTATTTTTTTTCCAATATGTGAAATTTATTGTCAAATTGGTTCCCATACAACACCCAGTGCTCATCCCAAAAGGTGCCCTCCTCAATACCCATCACCCACCCTCCCCTCCCTCCCACCCCCCATCAACCCTCAGTTTGTTCTCAGTTTTTAAGAGTCTCTTATGCTTTGGCTCTCTCCCACTCTAACCTCTTTTTTTTTCCTTCCCCTCCCCCATGGGTTTCTGTTAAGTTTCTCAGGATCCACATAAGAGTGAAACCATATGGTATCTGTCTTTCTCTGTATGGCTTATTTCACTTAGCATCACACTCTCCAGTTCCATCCACGTTGCTACAAAGGGCCATATTTCGTTCTTTCTCATTGCCAAGTAGTATTCCATTGTGTATATAAACCACAATTTCTTTATCCATTCGTCAGTTGATGGACATTTAGGCTCTTTCCATAATTTGGCTATTGTTGAGAGTGCTGCTATAAACATTGGGGTACAGGTGCCCCTATGCATCAGTACTCCTGTATCCCTTGGGTAAATTCCTAGCAGTGCTGTTGCTGGGTCATAGGGTAGGTCTATTTTTAATTTTTGGAGGAACCTCCACACTGTTTTCCAGAGTGGCTGCACCAGTTTGCATTCCCACCAACAGTGCAAGAGGGTTCCTGTTTCTCCACATCCTCTCCAGCATCTATAAGCTATAGATTTTTTAATACTGTGGATATCTTAACAATATTAAGCCTTCTAATCCATCAAAACAAGTTGTCTTTGCATTTTTTCTCCTTTAATTTCCTTCGTTAATGTTTTATAGTATTCTCTGGACACATCTTTTACTTCCTTGATCAAGTTTATGCATATTTTACTCTTTTTGATGCTATTCTAAATGGGGCAATTTTCTTAATTTCCTTTTTGGATAGTTAATTGTTAGTGTCTAAACTGATTTTTGTATGTTGGTTTTGTGTCTTTAAACTTTATGGAATTGATTTATTCTAACAGTTTTTGTATGTGTGTAGTCTTTAGGGTCTTGCACAGGTAGGATGATGTCATCTGCAAAGAGAGATAATTTTACTTTTTCCTTTCCAACTTTGATGCCTTTTATTTCTTTTACTTGTTTAACTGCCCTGAGTAGGACAACCAGTACTTTGTTGACTAGAGGTGATAAAGGTGGGAATCCTGGTCTTGTTCCTGATCTTAGAGGGTAAGTTTTCAGCTTGTCAAGGTTGAGCATGATGTTAACCATGTACTTATCACATATGGCCATTATTGAGGTACATTCCATCTATACTGAGTTTGTTGAGCATTTTTTATCATGAAAAGGTATTGAATTTTGTCAAAGTATTTTTCTGCCTCTATTGATATGATCACTTGATTTTTATTCTTTATTTTGCTAATATGTTGTATGTATCACATTTATTGATTTGCTTGTGTTGAAACATCCTTGCATCCCAGGGATACATCCCTCTTGATTATGGCATATGAGCCTTGTAATACCCTGTTGAATTCAGTTTACTAGTATTTGTTTGAGGATTTTTTCATCAATGCTCATCAAAGGTACTGGCCTGTAATTTTCTTTCCTCTTTTTTTTTTTAAATATTTATTTATTTATTTTGAGAGAGAAAGGGAGGGGGAAAGTGGGCAGAGAAAGGAGAGAGAGAATCTCCAGAAACCTCCATACTGTCAGTGCAGAGCCCAATGTGGGGCTCAAACTCACAAACCGTGAGATCATGACCTAAGCTGAAGAGTAAGATGCTTAAATGACTGAACCACCCAGGTGCCCCAATTTTCTTTTCTTGTAGTGTGTTTTCCTGACTTTGGTATCAAGGTAATGCTGGCTTCATACAATGAGTTTGAAAATTTTCCCCCTTCAATTTGTGAGAAGAGTTTAATTAGTACTGGTGTTAATTCTTTTTTAAATGCTTGGTGGAATTCACTAGTGAAGCTATTTGGTTTTGAGATTTTATTTGTTGGAGATTTTTGATTACTGATCTAATCTCCTTATTTCTTGTAGGTCTGTTCAGATTTTCTATTTCTTCTTGATTCTGCCTTGGAGAGGTGTATGTTTCTAGGAATTTATTTGTTTCTTCTAGATTATTCCCTTTTTTGGCATATGATCTTTTGTAATAATCCTTTATGGTCTTTTCTATTTATGCAATAACAAAAAATTGTCCTGGGGTGTCTGGATGGCTCAGTCACTTAAGCGTCTGACTCTTGATCTTGGCTCAGGTCATGATCTCACAATTCATGAGTTCGAGCCCCGCCTTGGACTCTACACTGACAGTGTGGAGCCTGCTTAGGATTCTCTCTCCCTCTGTCTGCCTCTTCCCTGCTTGTACTCTCTCTCTCAAAATAAATGAATAAGCTTTAAAAAATCAAAAAAAATTTCCTGTCTCCTCTTTAATTTCTTATTTTATTTATTTGAGTGTACTCTCTTTTTTCCTAGTTAATTGAGCTGAAGGTGTATCAATTTTATCTTTTCAAATAACCACCTACTGTTTTCATTTTTTTCTATTGTTTTTCTAGTCTCTATTCATTTATTTCTACTCTAATATTCATTATATTCTTCTTTCTGCTAACTTTGGGCTTTGTGTTTTTTTTTTTTTTTATAGTTCCTTGACATGAAAAGTTAGGTTATTTATTTGATACTTTTCTTGTTTATTTTATTTTTTTTTTAATTTTTTTTTTCAACGTTTATTTATTTTTGGGACAGAGAGAGACAGAGCATGAACGGGGGAGGGGCAGAGAGAGAGGGAGACACAGAATCGGAAACAGGCTCCAGGCTCTGAGCCATCAGCCCAGAGCCCGACGCGGGGCTCGAACTCACGGACCGCGAGATCGTGACCTGGCTGAAGTCGGACGCTTAACCGACTGCGCCACCCAGGCGCCCCTACTTTTGTAGTTTATTGACGTAGGTCTTTATCACTATAAATTTCCCACTTTTGCTTTGTATTCTGAAGATTTTGGAAAGTTGAGTTTCCGTTTTCATTTGTCTCAAGGTATTTTTTTTTCTTTTGATTTCTTCTTTGGCCCATTGATTGTTTGAGGGTGTGTTACTTAATTCCCCAAATTTGTCAACTTTCCAGTTTTCTCCCTATTATTGAGTGCTAGTTTTATAGCATTGTGGTTGGAAAAGATACTTATGATTTTGGTGTTTTTAAATTTGTGAAATTGTTTTTTGTGGCCTGATATGTGATCTATCCTGGGGAATGTTCAACGTGCCCTGGAGAAGAATGTGTATTCTGTTCTCTTGGGTGGAGTTTTCTGTTTAAGGTTAAGTTTATTGGTCCATAATTTTCTTTCCTTATTG
Source organism: Felis catus (assembly GCF_018350175.1). Lineage (NCBI taxonomy): Eukaryota > Metazoa > Chordata > Mammalia > Carnivora > Felidae > Felis > Felis catus. The sequence goes on from NC_058386.1 coordinate 32,411,550, forward strand.
ATCATCTGTTTGGAAGATCTGCTGATTGTTGAAACTGTGGTATCTAAATATTATACTATTATTGTATTGCTATTTCTCCCTTCATTTCTGTAGATATTTTCTTCATATATTTAGGTGCCCTAATGTTGGGGGAATACATATGTAATTGTTATATCTTTCTGATGAATTGACTCTTTTATTATTATATACTTTCCTTCTTTGTCCCTTGTGACTATTTTGAATTAATGTCTCTTTGTCTGATATAAGTATAGGCACCCCTTGTCTCTTTTGATTTCATTTTACATGGAATAATTTTCTATCCCTTTTCAGCCTATACCTGTCCTTAAATCTAAAATGAGTTTTCTGTAGACAACATATATTTGGGTCCTGTTTTATTGTCCATTCAGCTACTCTATGTCTCTTGATTAGAGACTTTTATCCATTTACAATTATTGATGTAATTATTAATAGGAAAAGAGGACCTAATACTGACATTTTGTTAATTGTTTTCTTATCTGGTTTGTAGTTCTGTTTCGCTTGTCCTCTCTTGTAGTCTTCTTTTTTGTTTTGTTGATGTTTTGTAGTGATGTTCTTTGATTTCTTTCTCTTTCTTTGTTTTCTATATGTATACTTTCATAGTTATCATCAGACATGCATAAAATATTATAGATATAACAGTCTATTTTAAGCTGATAGCTTCTTAACTTCAATTACATACAAAACCTTTACCCTTTTACTTCCTCTTTTCACACTGTGTATTGTCGATTTCATAATTTGTATTTTTTAATATCATGACACCATTAACAAATTAAGGTGATTATACTATTCTTACTTTTTTCTATTAACTTTTATATTAAAATAAAAGTGATTTATACACCAGCGTAACAGTATTCCAGTATTTTTTATTTGTTTATATATTTAGCTTTAACTGTGACTTTAATAATTTCATATGATTGTGTTGCTATTTAGTGTCCTTTCCTTTTAGCTTGAATAACTGTCTTTAGCATTTCTTGTAAGACAAGTCTAGTAGTAATGGACTCACTTCTCTTTTGTTTGTCTGGGAAAGTCTTCATTTCTGAAAGACAGTTTTGCCAGATACAGTATTATTAATTGGCAGGGTTTTTTTCTTTTGGCACTTTGACTATATCATTCCACTTCTACTTCCTTCAAGCCTTCAGATTTTCTGCTGAGAAATGTGTTTATAGTATTATATGGGTTCCCTTGTACATGGTAAGTCATTTTTTCTCTTCATGCTTTCTGAAGTCTCTATTTGACTTTTCACAATATGATTATGATATGTCTCAGTGTACACTCTGGATTCATCCTCCTTAGAAGTTTTCCAGTTTCACGAATCTGGATGTCTATTTCCCTCCTAGTTTTGAGAATTTTTCAGGAATTATTTCCTCAAATAAATTTTCTGTCCCTCTTTTTGTGTTCTCCTTCTGAGACTCCTATAATACATTAGTCTGATTGATGGTCTCTCATAAATACTATAGGCTTTTTTCACCCTTTTTTTTCTTTTTTTTCCCCTCTTTGTTCTTCTGACAGGATAATTTCAAGTGACCTGTCTTTGTGTTTACTGGCATGATTTTGTGTTCTGCTTGATCATATTTGTTGTTGAAACTCTTTATTGAATTTTTCCCTTCAGTTATATTCTTAAGCTCCAGAATTTCATCGTTTATGTTTGTTTGTTTTAATGGTTTCTATCTCTTTGTTAATATTCAAATTTTGCTCATGTATTATCTTCCTTATTTCATGTAGTTGTCTATGTGTGTCCTCTTGTAGTTCTCCAAGTTTCTTCAACATTTTGAATTCTGTGTTAGACAATTCATAGATCTTTATTTATTTAGGGTTATTTGCTGGAGACTTATTTTGTTCCCTTGGTAATGTTTTCTTTATCTGACTATTTTTGCATTCCTTGTAGCTTTGCATTGGTGTGTATAAATTTCAAGAGGCAGCCTCCTCTTCTAGTCTTTGTAGGCTGGTTTCAGCAAGGAAATACCTTTACCACTCAGCCTGGGTGGAGATTCTGGAAGGCCTTCATAGATTTTCTGTGGATGTGCCTACTCTACTCCTTTTTCCCCTCCTGATGGAGAAGTCTCAGGGTTGTGAACCTTCTCCCAATCTCACCAAGACATTTTGGCTGCCATAAGCCACCCTCCCCTTTTCTGTAAGGTATTCACTGAAATGCTGGGAGACTATGTGCAAGCTCCACTTCTCTTTCTATTTCCTGAAGGAAAAGTCTCCAGATTGTACACTTTCTCTCATTCCCACAGAGCTGTTCAAGGTGCTGAGAGCGTCTTGCCCCTTTTCCCTCAAAAAGAGCACTGTAATGCTGAGTGGCTAGCTGCAGCTCCACTTCTCTCCCTTCTTCCTGAAGGTTAAGTATCAGGATTTTGCCCCTTCTCCTAGACCCACACTGCCCAGAAGGCTGCTAAGAATGCCTGTTTACTTTCTTTGTTATTAGTTTCATTTTATCATACTAAATATGCTAGTTGCCTCAGCACTCAGATGAGCTGAGACAAAAGTAGGTCTCTAGGGTAGTTCTGTGAAAGGCCAGGAATATTGAAAGGACACTTCATTCATTCTTTTCACTGAGGGAGAAGTCACAGGCTGTGTGAATCTCACTTGGTGCTGGATTGTGGTGTCCTGGGGAAAGGGCCAACACAGATAGAGTAAAACTGTTCCTCTTACATGTTTCAAAGTGTTTTTCTTGGTTTTGTGTTCCTCTGAAGTGTTGCAAATTCTTAACTGATTCTGGAGTTCTCATAAAGATATTTTGTCCCAAGCATCATTAGTTTATTGGTATTTCTGGGTGGGGATGTAGCCTGGGAGTTCCTCTTCTACCACCTAACTGATGTCACTCCAAGAGACAGTACTTCTGAGCTTAATAGGTTGTTTGATAACTAACAATGACTAACCATCAAGAAGACATTTTGAATTTCTTGGTCCATAACACCATGCAAACATTGAGGAGTGTGTGATCTATTCTATAGTTGAAGATTCTCCAGCTTACTTACATTTCTCCCAATAACAAAAATGTTTTGAGAGACAATTCTAAATAGTTGTCTCAATGATTTTAGCCCTGTAAGGAACATACAGTATGTATCCTTTGTTTTTCCTTAATGAGAGAACCATTTATCCAAAATATTGAGTCCCTTAAATGAGTATGATATTAATTATACATTTAGATGAGAAAATGGAAGACTATGTTTTGAGCCAAGGTATTGTGAGTGTTAACTGTGATACTTAGAAGATACTTAGAAGAATGGAGATTTTAGCTCTTTATACTGCCAACATCAGTCTTCTCCACCAATGTGATCAGAAATAAAAACAGGAAATTTACTCTCTATGACTCACAAAATGGCACATACTAAGTTGTATATTAACAAGACCTAGGGTAAGCAGATAAGTCACCAAGATACAGGAGACCAAGTAGTCTTAAGCATGGATAGATATTATAAGGGAATAATTAGGATTGAATTCCATACAAAGTTAAAAAACATGGGAACACAAATTAATGCAGTAAAAACAATGTATCATTGGAGAGTGGTGAGTATTTGAGTCTGGCTAGATTACAGGGTTCTTTCACCAGAGTAGCAGGATGAAATTCTCTTTTGCAGTTGGTTAAATTTGATGGTCACATGAAAGACTATGAACACATTTTGTGAGTTGCACATTGATTGTTGCTTTAACAAACAAGAGATATTCTCACTGAAGTATTTCAGGAAGGCAAATCCTGGAGGCATAAGAAATGAGTTGAATTAAAAATGGCAGAGTGGGGTCTCAAAAGATTCATTCCCTTCACTGAAGCAACAATTAAACTGTAAAAAAATTAAAAGTATCAAATCTTTTGGAGCTCTTTAACGTAATAAGAAGAACTTGCAGCTATCAAGGAAGTGTTGAATGAAGAAGCAGGTTGCTAAATTTTGCCAAGAAAGTGTTGTAGTGTTTTGCCTATCAGTCAACCATCTCCCATTACCCTGGGCATTAACAGTCAATAGAGATGGAAGCCCATGATCCTGGTGTGGCTTTCTGGGGTGCCAATACAGACCTTGTTCTAAAACAATTGTGGTTGTGTGATTTTCCTGTCTGGTGGTTCTCTGAGACACCAGCACAGAGACAGACCTTTGCTCTGCCCACCTTTCATTGGAATGGCTTCCTGGTTGGCAGCATCTGTTAAATTACTTAAAGATTTGTACCCCCAGTACCAACTTAATGCAAGGGATAACAGACAGGATTCACAGCACACAGACCCAAAGTCTGGGAAGGAGGAGTCAGGAGGAAGATCATTAGGGGAGTAAGGGCTTTATAGGGCTTTCATGTATACCAAGGAAGCTGGAATGTTTAGCTCATGCCCAGGACGGGACACATGCTTAGTAAACACCTAAGAGGACCCCAGATTTTGCACCTCTGTCTGATTTGTAGACTCTGCACAACAAGGAGGTATAGGGTGAGACAGAGTTGTAGTCAGCCTGGCTTAATATGCAAGGAGTTTCCCAACTCAGAGCCAATATGCAAAGACCAGGAGACTATTTTTAATCTCCAGGCACTTAATGATATCTCTGTTAGGTCACTGGCTGACCACTAAGATAATAGGACAGAGTCTTCAGTTACCACATATAACAAAGAATTCAATCTGAAAAAATCATTTGGAAATGTCACTAAACAAATGGATGGCTCCAACCACAGCAATCAATAGCAGCAAACCCTCAGAAAGAAAAAGCGTCTGATTTCTGGAGCTACTATATCAAAACGTTTGAAATATCCAGTTTTCAAAACAAAATTCTACAGTAAACAAAGAAATGGGAAAGTATGGCATATGCACAGGAAAAAGAAAATTGACAAAAACATCCTGAGGAGGCCCAGATATGGACAAACTAGACAAAGACTTTAAATCAACTATCTGAACTATGCTCAGAGAGCTAAAGGAAACCATGGACAAGAATTAATTGATACCAGAGCAGTTTATAAACAAAGAATATCAATAAAGAGATGTAAAGTATAAAAAGGAAACAAATACATTCTGGAGCTGAAAATACAATACCCAAGTTGAAAACTTCACTAGAAGGTTTTTCAATAGCAGATCTGAGCAAGCAGAAGAAAAAATGAGCAAATTTAAAGATACGTCAATTGAAATTATCCAGTCTGAAGAACAGAAAAAAAAAAAGAAAAATGAACAGAGCCTGAGGGACCTGTGGGATACCATCAAGAATAGCACAATACATATTATGAGAGTCTAAGAAGAGAGAAGGAAAATGGCAAAAAGAACACTTGAATAAATAGTAGCTGATCACGTCTCAAATTTGATGAAAGCCATGAGTCTACCCACTCAAGAAGCTCAACAAAAACCAAGTAGTCTAAACTCAAAAATATATACACTGAGACACATTATAATGAAATCATCCATCAACAAGTGAGTACATAAATTGTGAAATATATATTTATAATTTATATTACTATATTTATTGTATATATAATAAATATATTTCACCCATACAAAGGATTGAAGTACTGATACATAGATACATGAGTGTATCTCTGAAATACTATGCTAAGTGAAAGAAGCCAGAAAGAAAAGATCACATACCGTGTGATTCTGTATATATATAAAATATCCAAAATAGATAAATTCATTAAAACAGAAATCATACTGGTGCTTGCTACAGTCTAAGGGGAATAGGGAATGGAAAGAACTGTTTAATAGTTCCCTGTTTTCCTTTAGGGTGATAAAAATGTTTTGCAACTAAATAGAGGTGGTGGTTGCACAGTAATGTGAATGCACTGAATAATATTGAGTTTTTCACTTTAAAATGATTAATTTTGTATCATGTGAATTTCACATAAAAATGATTTGAAATTAGATCTTGAAGGCTAGTAAGAAAAATATTGGAATATTTTTGTTTCTGCATGAAATAATAAGGTAAGACTTGGATATTAACATTTTCCATACACAGACAACCACTGTGAGAGATGTGAGAAGGAAACATCATTAGGCTTTAAAAGACTTGTCTGAAGGGAAGAAAAAGAATTTCAGACTATAGTGACTTAGTGATCTAAATATTTATAAAAGAAAAAATGAAATTTCAGAAAAGAACTTGGTTGCTTTTATATTGTTATATGGGTACTTATAACATTATATTGACCTTCAGGCAGGGTAATTCTGGCAGTGTCTGTAAGACAACAAAGTATCAGTTCCAGGAGTATATTTTTTGTTGTTGTTGAAAATATCTTTAACATAAAGAACATAAATACTTATTAATTCCTGGTAGTAAAAACACAGGTGTTCAATTTTTCCATAAATTTCTGATTTTTAAAAAATTTTTCAAAATAAAGACAATAAATGAAGGCAAGGAGAATAAATGAATCTGTTTAAAAATGAGAGCATGAGGAAGAATAGATTAGCTAATTTCTAGTTGGGGGAAAGATGAGAATATATGTGTGTAAAGGCAATTGTTATTTAGTATGTATTAGTTCAGTCTGCATAACAAAATACCACAGACTGGGTGGTTTATACAGCAGAAATTTATTTTGTCAAATTTTGGAGGTTGGAAATTTGAGATCATGGTACCATCATTGTTGGGTTCTGGTGAGAACTTTGTTCCTAGTTTACAGAAGGCTGCTTTTTTGCTGTGTCTTTGGATGGTGGAGAGAGCTCTGGTTTCTTCTCTACATGTTTTAAGAATACAAATCCCATTGGATTAGGGCCCCATCTTTATGGCCTCATTTGCCTTTAATTACTTTTGCAAAGGCTATATCTCCAAATAGTTACCTTGGAGGTTACACTTCAACATATGAATTTGGAAGTGGAGGGACAAAAACATTTAGTCCATAACAAGTATATGAAAATTAAAAAAAAAAAAAGAAAAGATGGTGGACAGAGAGGAAGTGATTGTGCAATGTCATACAAGCAATTAGATAGCATGGAATCAGAAGCTTCAGTTGATTTGACAGGAATGTAGGAATCCTCTTGTATAGAGAGGAAGAAGAACCTGAATTCACAGAGACATTTAGAGGCAGTGACGAGAGGAGGCAATTAGAAAGAGGATTTTTTAATTACATGGTCTCAGTCTTTCAACTAGTTTGTAAATGTATTCATTTATCGAGAGTAAGAGATGCTGTGATTAAATTATACCCTGAGGAGTGCATGAAGAGTTTGAAATGGCTTCCTTGGACATTATAACAGAAATTCAAGAAGAAGTGTATTTTTTTTATTGTCGAGGAGCAGTGAAGGAGCACTTGAGGTTAGAAGACATTAATTTGCAGTGGATTTTCAAAGTAAATGATCATAATTTTCTTCTGATCAACTCTTGACAGCAAGGCTTGGTAATTGGCATGACAGATCTGGTAGTGAAAGTTTCCATGTGAAAAAGAAAATAAGAACCATGAGAGATGGCAGCTACTAGTTGATGTAGTTGTTTCTAGCTAGACTGTGATGCTCCTCTGCTGAAGACAAAACCACAGAGTATCATCATCAGATAAAGGTTCTGCATGACTGTGATTGAACAAGACAAGAACAAAGACAAGAACTCCATAATCATCCAACCACAAACATCCCCCCTCTTTCAGCTAATACAAGTAATTACTGCTTCTTGCTTAATGATAACTTTAGTCCCACTCCTTTCATCTTGCCACCTAGAAAATTATAATGACCCAATCCTCAAGTTATTCTTGCTTTCTATCTATGTACACTCCAGAACAGATATTCACTCTTTGGAGGGGGCCTCCCTAAATCAGTTAGCATAAACCCAAGTCCTAGGAAGATCCCTGAACTCCTTATTAGTGGAGTATCTCACAGTTCCTCCTGATTTAATCTCCCATGTTGCAACAATAAACTTAACTTTGTTGACTGTAGGTGTCCTTGATGGTCTCTCTCTGGAGGATGTCAACATAGGGCAAAAAATTTTTGACTTTCGTCACTAACACAGCTGTTTGTGGGGTCCAAGCCAAGAAGACACTAGTGAAACCAAAAAGGATCTGATAGACATGAAAGCCAGAGAGCTAGCACTTAGAATAATGGTGGAGATCTGGTTTAATGTGTGAGAGACTGGAGAGGGAACATGAGAAGACAGACTTCACACTGAAAATGACATCTTGTACGGAACACTTAATATTTACGGCTGTAAGCACAGCTTCTTGAATTCAGTAGACTGTACTTTGATTAAAAACTAATTGGTATTTTGAAGATGGAGCTTAGAGCTCCTTCTCTTAACCTTCTTTTATCTCAAGATGAGTAGACATTTGCACATCAACTCTCACAAAGTATGTCAGAAACACAAAGATTCTGTAATGTTCTCTCTCTCACTGACCTAATAGAGAAGAAAATAGGAGGAACCATTGCCAAAGAAGAGAAGCTTAGGGATGCACTTTCTCTATTTTTCAGGCATGGCAAAGTCACTCAAAATAAAATGTAATTTATTTGTGTTGTCATTCAAAGACCACCCTTTCCCACTAACTTGTCGATGGAGAAAAAATATCACTAAATATTCAATTTGGTGTGAACTTAGTGTGATACAAAAATATTGAGGAGCATCAATTCAGAAATGCAGATAATACAGATCATCAGATTTTGAATAAAATATTTCATCTTTAAGACAGCCTTCCCTTACCCTTGCTTCCCTCCCTAAGATGGTACCAGGGTATAAGGAGAGAAGGGTTTTAAGTACCTCCCTGACATTATAAAAAAAGCCAGTGTCCTCACATGTGATGCCCTCTATTCTTGTGGTCTCTGGGACAAGATTCCTTGTAAACATTGGTTGTGATTAACCCTGCTGACAGTCATGGCTGAAGTCTCCAATTGGTTCAGTTAGTGATCTTACCTCTTTTAACTTGGTCAGAACAATTGGACCTCAACTTGGTTTCCACTGGTGACAGGTTACTGATTGCAACTGATCCCCCATGGCATCTGCTGGCTTGACAGCTACAGTGAGCCCCTCTTATCAAACCAGTCAGATTTCAATCTGTTCCATATGGGAATTGGGGTTGGCTCAGCAAAGGAAAACTTCAGGGCTTCCCTCTGTCAAATCCCATTATAAGGCCAAGTTCCTAGAGTCTTGTTCAAGATTGAAGGGAGAGGTAGCCCAAGAAATGACTTTTTCCTAACTCACAATGGAGAGTGAAAGCATCAGCCTCCTTCTCAGCCTTTAATGTTATCCTTTTCTCCAGAAGCTACCTCCATTCCATATCCTTCAGCCACAGTGGGGAAATGGGTGACTACTTCCTTCTTTCCCTCTTTCCTTCCTTTTCCTCTTCCTTCCATCATTTCCTAGCCAGAAAAGGGCATTATTTCCCTAAACTTCCCCTATGCTCTATTTTCCTTGTACCACCAAGAAATAAACTTAAAAGCCAGTAGTTATTCAAGGGTGGGATAAGGAATAACTCTATAAATTCACTCAGTATGGTTGACACTTCATAGTCTAAGATTTGGAAAATACTTTCTAATGAACGACACTACCAGACTTGCAAGGCTGCCACCTAGTGTCATAATCCAATTTAGAAAATTAATGAATATTACCTAGGTCTTCCATGACCAGTTATGATCACCCTTCAGACAGATGAATGCATAGGAAAAATTAAATTAATTGTGGTTTGCAGTGAAAGCCATAAAGAGACTAACCTGTTAGTTCAGGGAGAACTGATTCATAAAGAAATTGTGATAATGGTGTCAAGTTGTGAGAGTAAAAACAGCAACCAGAAAGACTACTATATATAATTTCTGATATTGTATACCTTAACATGTTCTATTGAATTTGAGTATTTTGGGTGGCAGTAGAGGTCCTCTGATTATTTTCATTGGTAGTAGGACATATGACTATTAACTCTGAGAGAGACAGCACTATACAAGGGCTTTCTATCCCTAGGGACTTGATTTATCCTACAGGGTCAAAGAACAAACAGATGGTGGTTCATATGTTTTATATGCATATTTTGGATTTATTAAAAATTTCTAGTCTATGGTTATTATTATAAATAATTCTATTTTTCCAATCAACAGACAGATTCACTTGCCATGTAATTCTCTGTTGCACCTATCATAGAACTATGAGGAAAGTACCGGGTTTAAGATTCGAGCATTGCCCTAATCAGAAGAGAGAACTGAAAATTTTCATAAGCCTCTTTAAAATGCTCTAGGGTCTTTAATAAAAAAGCTAACATAACACAAAGTATACTATTAAACATATTTACACACTAAATATCCCCTAATGTTGTACAAATACTAGATCTTACCAGAAACTGGTTTATAGTCCATGTTATTAAAATCTCATTTTTCCCACTTCATAAATTATTTCAGAGTCACTTTTCTCCAGCAAGTGACTATAAAGTGCTGGTATTTTTTTATCCTCTTTAAATACATTTCAAAATTTAACACAGTGGGAAATTGCTCCTCTGTTGGAAATTACATATAGCTGTGCTCAGCAAATGAATGTTAGTTGTCTTTCAAATTGAACATATTAATTTCTTCCAGTTTTATTGAGGTATAATTAAAAAATAAAAATTTTATATATTTAATGTTTTCATATGCTTACATATTATAAAATAATCACCACAATTAGACTAATTAACATATCCATCACCTCACATAGTTATCATTTTCGTGTGTGTGTGTGTGTGTGTGTGTGTGTGCGTGTGTGTGTGTGTGTGGTAAAAGAACACTAAAGATCTACCCCCTTAGTAAATTTCAGGTATACAATACAGTATTTAGTCACATTGCTATAAATTAGACCTTCAGAACTTACTCATTTTGCATAACTGAAAATTTGTACTTCTTGACCATCACCTCCCCATTTTTCCCTTCCCCTAGTCCCTGGCAAACACCATTTTACTCTGTTTTTATGAGTTTGTTTATTTATATTCCACATATAAATGAGATCATGCAGCATTTGTCTTTTTGTGTCATGCTTGTTATACTTAGCATAATGTCCTCCAGGTTCAGCTAAATTTTCACAAATGGCACGATTTCTTTCTTAATAGACACACACACACACACACACACACACACACACACACAGGAATAGTATACATACCACATTTCTTTATTCATCTGCCAATAGACATTTAGGTTTCTTCTATATCTGGGCTATTGTGAATAGTGCTGTAAGGAAAATTGGAGGACAGATAATCTCTTTGAGATCCCGATTTCATTTCTTTTGGATATATACCCAGAAGTGGAATTGCTGGATCATAACATGGTTCTATTTTTAATTTTTTGAAGAACCTTCTGTATAATGATTGTAACAATTTACATTCTCATAATACTGAACAAGGGTTCCCTTTTCTCCACATTATGGTCAACACTTGTAATTTTTTGTCCTTTTGCTAATAGCCTTTCCAACAGGTGTTAGGTGATAATCTCATTGTAGTTTTGATTTCCCTTTTCCTGATCCTTAGTGAAATTGAGCACCTTTTCATAGAACTATTGGTCATTTGTATGTTTTCTTTTGAGAAATATTTATTCAGATTTTTTCCCTATTTCTTAATTGGGTTGTTTTTCTGCTGTTGAGTTGTTTGAGTTACTTACATGTTTTGGATATTAACCCCTTATCTGATATGGTCTGATAATATTTTCTCCCATTCTGTAGGCTACCTTTTTACTCTCTCAGTTGTTTTCTTGGCTGCACAGAAGCTTTTTAGTTTTATGTAATCTCACTTGTCTATTTTTTTCTTGTGTTGCCTGTGCTTTCAGTGTCATATCCAAATAATCAGTGCCCAGACCAATGTCAAAAAGCTTTTTCCCTATGTTTTCTTCTAGTAGTATTTCAGTTTCAGGTATTATGTTTAAGTCTTTAATCCATTTTAAGTTATGTTTTGTATATGGTGTGAGTTAAGGGTTCAGTTTCATTCCTCTTTATGTGTATATCCAGTTTTCCTAACACAATTTATTGAAACAACTATCCTTTCCCCATTTTGTGTTTATGGCACCCTCGCTGAATATTAGTTGACTATAGTTGTGTAGATTTATTTCTGGGCCCTATTCTGTCCAATGATCTATGTGTCTGTCTTTTTTAATTTGTTTTTTTAACATTTATTTTCAAGAGACAGAGAGAGACAGAGCACAAGCAGGGGAGGGGCAGAGCGAGAGGGAGATATAGAATCTCCTGAATCAGGCTCTGAGCTGTCAGCACAGAGCCTGATGCGGGTTCAAACTCACAAATGTGAGGTCATGACCTGAGCTGAAGTTGGACGCCTAGCTAACTGAGCCACCCAGGCACCCCACTATGTGTCTGTCTTTATGCTAGTACCATATAGCTGTGTAATATATTTCAAAATCAGGAAGTGTGATGCCTCCATCTTTATTCTTCTTGCTCAAGATTATTTAGGCTTTTTGGGGTCTTTTATGATTCCATATGAATTTTAGGATATTTTTTCTATTTCTGTTAAGAATGCCACTGGGATTTGGATTGAATTGGATTTGTAGGTCACTTTTGGTAGTATGGACATTTTAATAATATTAATTCTTCCAATCCATGAATATGAGATATCTTCCACTTATCTGTGACTTTAAATTTATTCATGATGTTAACTAAAGCAAATTAAATTCCATACTGTAGGATGTCAACCTGATTTAAAACTTGTAGTTTAATGGTTAAAAATACCTATTGTTTTAAATAACACCTTAAATTAGGTTAACAAAAAGTTAATCACCTTGTAGCAGTTGAATGATCAAGTTACATTCATTTGGAGATGACTTAGTTATAGAGTATTATTGATTTAGCAAATGTACTTCATTTCATTTAGCTCATTTTATTTTTTTTAAATTAAAAAAAATAAAAAATAAATAAAATTTTTTAAACATTTATTTATTATTGAGAGACAGAGAGACACAGAGCATGAGCAGGGGAGGGGCCGAGAGATGGAGAGACACAGAATCTGAAGCAGGCTTCAGGCTCTGAGCTGCCAGCAAGCACAGAGTCCGACTCAGGGCTTGAACTCACAAACCGCGAGATCATGACCTGAGCCGAAGTCAGACACTCAACTGACTGAGCCACCCAGGTGCCCCATGTCATTTAGCTCATTTTACATACACATGCCCACAGACTGCAAAATATTTACTAGATATGTCATAAATATCCCTTTAATAAAAATACTGCAAGTATTAAAAAAAATACTGCAAGTGTTACTACTTCCACAATTCTCCTTACTTCTCTAACAATAGAAATATTTGGGGTCTTGCCTTTATAATGGCAAATTTATATTATAGAATGTTTTTCAAGGTTTCAGATTTCAAAGAGCAGAGAGTACTATTCCAGATAGTAATTCCTCAGAAGCATGGTCATAAAAGTCAGTCCTTTGACTCTCTAATCATCTCACATGCCTACAGTGACACTCAAACCTTTCGATCCTTGGAACCATGCCATGAGTAAATTTGGTCTTTTAATTGGAACCTACTCAACCGGGCACATTGACAACTGGACTGAATTGGAAATCAACTTAGTTCTGTCAGTGTAACAGTACACAGTCTTCAGCGAGTCTTCTTGCCTTTGTGCATCAGTCAAGAGTGACACTACAGGGACTAAAAACAATGGAATAATGATTGTCTTCTAGATACCTGAATTGATCACAGAAACAAACATATCCAAAGAAACCTTTAGGCCTACCAAAGCCCTACCATCAGCAACATAGAGTAAAATGTCCTATGAATCTGGGCACAACCCATTGTCCCCTGAAGCACAAAAAAGTCAAGACAGATCCAGCAATGTTGTCTTAGAACAAAGCACAATGACAAGAGATATGGAGTTGCAGGTCATTATGTTGTATGCTGTGGTGATGTAGTCATGAAGGACATAGCCTCTAAAGAAGGTATCTCACTGCATGTAGGAAGCCTAGCAAGAAAGGTAGATATCCTAAACTGGTACTAGTAAGTTTTAATATCACAGAGACAAGATGAGTGTATGGTTTTAAAATGTATCTGAAAACTCATTAATAGTCTGCCCGTCAAGAAGTGAAGTCTAATTTCCCATCTCACTCCCTTTTGAACATAGAATGGCCTTAGTTAGCAACGTCTAATAAAGAGAATGTACCTGAAGTGATGCTGTGTAACTTCTGAGGCTAGTTTAGAAAAGGCCGTACAACTTCCCACTGGCTTTCTGAGGATACTTCCATTTAGAACAAAGCTGCTATAGTGTATGGAAGCCTAATCCACATAGAGAGATCATGTGTAGGTTTTTCTGTTGTTAGCCTCTGCTGAAGTCCCACTCAACAACCAACATCAACCACCAGACATGTAAGGAAGGCTTTGAGATGGTTCCAGCTTCAGCCATCATTCTAGTGCAACATCATGAGAGATTCCAAGTAAATCTCTGCCAAGCTGAGCTCAAGTCAACACCTAGAACTGTAATGGAATGATAAGTAAACATTAATTACTGTTCTTGTTTAACACCACTAACTACAGATCAGATTGTTAATCAGGAAGAGATAATTGAAACAATAGGACATGTACAGGGGTAGTAGCTTTTAGACATGACCTGTGAGAACATTTCTCTGAAGCTAGCATGTTTCCCTGTTATCATCCAAGGATTAAGGCAAATCTCAGGTCTCTATCAGAGACACCGAGATGTAATTCATGTAAAATACTGTGAGATTGAAAATAATAGCCACCTACTTTGTATATCGTTTCCATAATATGTAGGAAAATGATTTGTTGAAATTTAAGAAATGAAGAACTAAAGAGTAAGAATTATTCCATTCATGAGAATATAACTTCACCATTTGTCATGAATATTCTAAGCATCTTGACAGGTATAGTCTTCCAGTAGATAGGGTATATCCATGTATGATACTATTTTAGAACTAACCACTTAATCACATTTTATATGATTAATCTGTATGCTTACACTCCTTGTTGTTCCAAAAAAGGATTTGAGGAAACTTAAAAGAATATGTAAGATTGGAAAATAAGTGAGTTTAGAAAAAAATTGTGGCAAGGGAAAACAAAATGAAGGGTGAGGACTAAGCACGCCCATGACTTAACATCTGTGGGCCACAAATTTCTAATGTTCCATATACAGTATTAAATTTAGACAATTATATAATTCAAGAGGCTTACCAAATGAAATCAAATAACTACTCAAGAGCACTTACTCCTTGAACTACAAAAATGCGACATTTTTTTCTGGAGAGGAGTGTCAAAAAAATAAGACATTATGTGCTACAATGAACATCTTTTCAATTATTCTGTTGACAAAGTCCAGAATATATATTTTATTTTGTTTTCTGTTTTTCTTTTGTTTTTCTTTCTTATGGTTTAAATTATGTAAGTGATACCTTTTTAATTGAAGAAAATATGAAAGATAAATGAAAAGATAAAAAAATATTTCTTCATCTTGCCACCACTTGATTTGAAATATCTCTTTTATCAAGTAAGAAGTTCTGCACAAATTACTTACTTTCATTGAAATAATGACCAAAAATCTTCCAAATTAGGTGAAAACTATAAACTCAAGTAACTCAAAATCTAAGCAAAAGGAACATAAAGAATACTACACCAACATACATCATAATCAAATTGCTCAACACCAGTGATAAAGAGAAAATCTTAAAAGCAGCCAGAGAAAAAAGACATGTTACATAAAAAGTGATGAATTTAGGGATGACAGCAAATATCATGTTGGAAACCATACAAGTGAGAAGACAGCACTGCAAAAGAAAAACTATAAACCTAAAATTATATTACCAGAAAAAAATATCTTTCAAAACTGAAGGCAAAATTCTTTCAGGTGTATAAAAGCTGGAATAGTTAATCACCAATGGATCTGTACTACAATAAATACATACACAACATGATACCTTTTGTGGCTATGTCAGTCAGACTTTTTGAGTGTTGATGGAAATATTACAGACTTGGAGATGTTGATTTAGGATTCATCAACATAAAGATGACTGATATCATAGGTGGCAAGAAGATTCTGTAAAATAAGGAAGGAGGTACAGAGCCAGAAGAAGATGAGAAGTGAGAGTTAAATTTGATGAGTGCCTAATGTACCAGACACCATACAAGGTATTTAACATACCTTATCTCATTTTCCCCTTCCATTAGGCCTATAAGGTAGATATAATTATCCTTGCTTTATAGATGAGAAAACAAACTCTTGAGAGTATAAGTAAATTTCCTAAGAACATGCTGCTTATAAAGAGCAGAGGCAGGATTGGAATCCAGGATACACATCTCCACTATTAGCGTATCATATTAATATCTCTACCATGTTGCTTAACTATACCTTTACCTGGAAAAAAAAAAATACTTGTCTCTTCCCTCTAGCTACCTGTCTACCCATAATAGGTAAAGTCCTTCACTGACATAATCCTGTGCATTTCCTTTGTAGCTCTTTTTACCGCTGTAATTGAATAATTACTGATACAATTATTTGCCACCTCTGCTAGATTTTAAGTTCCATGGTCCATGGAATAAAGGTATCTTTTTCACAGTGCATGAAGCAGTGCTTCAGAAATAGCAGTTGCCCGATACATTGTGTTTGAATGAATGCTTCATCTCTACCATTGCAAACAGGCTGAAAAGGCACTAGTACCAGGACTGAGAACAAGCTATTGAATTTACCAACTAGTAATCCTCTAAAGTCACATGATTTAACGTGAAGTGTCATTCTCATTACAAAGCAGCTATCTAGAAGAATGACCACAGTTAATAGTCTGTACTAGCACTGTACAATAGAAGCATAATATGAGCCTCATATGTAGTTTAAAATTTTCTAGTAATCCATCAAAAGGATGAAAAACAGGTGAAATTAATTTTAGTAGTACAATTTATTTAATCCAATATATCTAAAATATTAACATTTCAACAACTAATCATTTTAAAATTATTTATGAGATATTTACACTCTTTATTTCCATGCTAAGTCTTCAAAAGCCACTGTGAAATTTATACACACAGCAGATCTACAATTTTTCCACAAGAAAAATCAAGGAAGGCTTTCTATGGTGGAAAAGCATGGCACTGTTGTCATATGTTGAACAATTAAAAGTCATGTCTCATCTAGAAAAATATGTTTGAAACATGAAAAATGGTAGGGAGGGAGTTGAGAGGTCCATGCCAAGAAAAAAAAAAGGAATGATGGAAGGGTATCTAAGCTAAGGTTCCTCCATCATTTTGGTCCTATTAAAGATATTAGTAACCAGGTTTTTGTCTAGAAAACCCCTACATTAATGCTATTAGGTATACTTTAGAAGTAGAAATTCATGAGTGAATTATTGCAAACTCTGAATTTTTCATCCCTATCTCTACTTAAATTCTGCATAGAATCCTCGCTACTAAAAAGTTTGGCTGCCAAAATGAAATGTTAAAAAGGAAGAAAACTCTGTTGCAAAAATCAACTATGTAATAATCACTAACAGTTTTGTCAGAGATATGACAATAAGAACTCCCTGCATTTTGAGTAATCACATTCATAATAGGAGGGAAAATGTGCGAAACTCTTCATGAGCCAAACCCATTTCCTGGGGGCATATACATTGGCTAATATTAGGATTTAAAAATGAGAGCAATCTGGCTTCTGTGTGTGTGTGTGTGTGTGTGTGTGTGTGTGTGTGTGTGCGCGCGCGCGCGCGTGCATGCGGACAAGCAGAAAATGAACAGAGGGGTAGAACAAAAATGGAAATAATTGGAAGTTACTGAAAGACCTGTGGCTGCAGTGAGGAGCGTAATGTGCTGAACAATGGGTATTTCCAAGCAATCCAGAATTTTGCTGCCCAAGTCTCATTCCCACCTTCCTGCCCCCGATGGCCTGTGTTCATGCGAGATGAGAGCCACAGTCCTCTGGAGAGACTAGATCCTCTGCCCGACTTGCTGGTGTTTGAGTCTGGCCGTTTGGAAATATGCTCCTGTTGCTGCCGTGATCTCAAGATGCATGAGGAATGTTGATTTTTCAGTGTGTTCTTTCACACTGGCCCTTTCTCTGGCAGGCTGTTTCGGTGAATGTAGTAAGAACAAGTGTATTATCCAAACAGTGGGAAATAAAATCACAGCTGGGCGTTATCTCAGCCGCAGGCATCGCATCGTGAGCGCTCCGGCATTGTCTGGCTGATTGTACCCGAAACTGCCAGAAGGCCGAGAAACTTCTGTCACAGATAGCACCGTGAATTGGAATGAGAGGACTTCTGGGATCTCAGAGATACTTGGAGCTGCGTCTCTGCACGGCCCTAGAAGCCTCCTTTCCTGGACCTAACCTGGCTCAGAGTCTGAGGTGGTGACACGTTTACATTTATTGTCTTCCCTGAGGAAACAGTGACATTCTCCTCCTTCTCTACCATGGAAACACAGGTGCCTGGGGTGTTTATTGGCTCCCATCAGTCACACACATATGCAGCACTGGAGCATGAAGGTGGGTTATCTTGAGAGAGGCACAGGAAGATTATCTTTGCCCAAATAAATGTCTCTATTTTATTTTAATCTAATGAATGGAATGTAGTAAAATAGTGGCACAGAGTAAAGTGGCATTGTTAAAATACTGATATATTTTCCCCTTCATAAATCCAATCTTAAGAGCCATGTGAGCCTGACTAAATGGCAAACACATTCTCTTGTTGGAGACCAAGAGCGTCACACATTTGAACAGGAGCACAAATTGTAGAGCAAGATATGCCATAGTGAGGGTGGGTGACACTACAAAAACAGCAAATAACAGTTATCTGAGTGGGTTTCCCACCCTAGCAAGATGTGATTGTTCTTTTTGTCATGCCTACTTCCAGATTTTCACTCATGTTTCCAGTGTACTTGTCAAGCTGAACTCCTAAGTTAGGCCCATGATGTCCTATTACTAAACTGTTTTTACAACAGATAGCATAACTCATAACAAAGTAGTACTGTATTACAACCCAAAGTATAAAACAAATATCCATGAGTCCATGCTAAAATAAATGATTGATTAAATAAATAAATTGGGGAAAAGAGACAAATCTCCCATGGAGAAGAATTCCAAATAATTTTAAGTGGATACTCCAGCCTCAGTGGGGTAGAGCATAGCTCCCACTTCTTAAGTATGGGCTGCTTATGGTGACTTCCTTCCAAAAAGTATTGTGATGGAAAGGGGAGAAAAAGAGTAACTTTACAATGGAGAAACCTGACAAACACTACATCAGCCAGGCGATCAAGGTCAACCTCAACAGTGACAAATCATGCTGACAGCATGTACCCTGGGTAGGATGTGTGAGAAAGACACTTCACCTCTATGATCTTCTTCCCCAAAACTCATATTCCCAGTCTAATCATGAGAAAAACATCACACAAATCCCAATTGAGGGACATTCTACCGAATACCTGACCAATATTTCTCAAAGCTGTCAAGTTCATCAAAAACAAGGAAAGGCTGAGAAACTGTCACAGCTAAGAGGAGGGTAAGGAGACATGATAACTAAATGTAATATGGTATTCTTAATATGATCCTGGAACAGAAAAAGAATAGTAGGTAAAAACTAAGGAAAGCTAAATATATACTTTAGTTATAATGTATCAGTAACAGTTTATTAACTGTGATAAGTGTACCCTATTAATGTCAGACGTTAATAATGAGGGAACTGGCTATAGAACATACAGGAACTCTGTATAAAATCTTGATATTTTTTCTGTAAATCTAAATTCATCCTAACATTATTTTTTAAGGGGTTAAGTTCCCCAAGAACACACAACATTTGCACATGTAAACTGGAATTTAAATGTAGGGCTTTGTGATGCAGAATTCTGCACTCTTTTTACTACACCATACTGCCTCATTTCACAAGTCCCTCTAGGGTGTACCATGTGTGGCTATTTTTAGTTTCCAAAAATATCCCTATTTTATTTTATTTTATTTTATTTTATTTTATTTTATTTTATGTATTTATTTATTTTTGAGAGAGAGAGAGTGTGCGTGTGTGCACACACGAGCAGGAGGAGGGGCAGAGGGAAAAGGAGACAGAGAATCCCAAGCAGGCTCCACACCCAGCACAGAGCCTGACACAGGGCTCAATCTCGCAAGCCTGAGATCATGACTTGAGCCAAAATTAAGAGTCCAATGCTTAACTGAACCACCCAGGCACCCCAGTATATCCCCATTTTAGGAGTGAAACACAAAATTCCCTTTTGTGTAGCAGCTCCTGTCCAGTTCTGCATTTAAGGGTGGAAAGGGACATAAAGAGGAATTAACATTAAGAAAGTAATTCACTAAGTGCCAACCACTCCCCAGCATGTTTGCATGTGTTAATTTTCTCTAATTACAATAACAATCCATGGACATTTTTGTCAAAGGCTGTCAACTGAAAGTAACAGAAAACTCTTTATTATTTTCTTGTCTCCTTCTCCATTATGTTGGCTCCTTTACGTATATTACTTGCCTTGTGAGTATGAGATGGCTAATCTCTGCCAGGCTCTTGTCCATTTGATAGACAGGAACAAGGAGTAATGAAGCCAACAGGAGACACCTATATTGGAAAAGTAAAATATTTCCCTGCACACTACTACTTATAGCTTATTGGCCAGAACTGTGTGAAAAGGGGAATGTCTCATGGCAAGGGATCCTGGAGAAGCAAATATTTATGCTGCACACATTGCCTAGACAACATCATGTTTCTGTTAGTAAAGAAGAATGGAGAATAGATCCTAGGTAGGCGACTAGCAGATACTGCCCTTCTTTCAATTGTATACATGAAGAAATTTATAAATATTTCATAAGAAAATTTCATAAGAAATTTTAAGCTCCCTTCCCAGGTCATAGATAATAAGTGGAAGAGATGGAATTTAACATAGAACTGACTGGTTGAAAACATTTGCTTTTTCCTTCAAACTGGACTGGGAAAGCAGAAAATCTACCTACCCCTTTTTGCCTAATGGATCACTTCTCAAAACCTAAAGAATAGGTTAGTTACTTAAAATCACATAATTAGTAGAAAATCCATCTTACCACATGGTCTTGCAGATTTCTACCTGTGACTTAAAAAAAAATGTATTATTGACTATATTCCCTGTGCTTTACTTTTCAGTCTCTTATTTATTTTATATTTGCGAGTTTGTACCTCTTAATCCCCCTCACTTATTTTGCCCATCCCCTCAGCCCCCTTTCTTCTGGTAACCACCAGTATGTTTCTCTGCATTTAAGAGTCTGTTTGTTTTTTAGATTCTGCATATAAGTAAAATCCTATGGTGTTTGTCTTTCTTAGTCTGATTTGTTTCATTTAGCATAATACCCTCTAGGTCCATCCATGTTGTCACAAATGACAAGATTTCATTCTTTTTTTAGTAGCTGAGTAGTATTCCATTAGAATGGAATAGTGTGGTGTACACACCACATCTTTATCCATTCATCTGTTGGTGGATACTTGGGTTCTTCTATATCTTGGCTTTTGTAAAAAGTACTGCAATAAACATAGGGGTACATACATCTTTTTGATTTACTGTTTTCATTTTCTTTGGGTAAATACCCAGCAGGGGAAATACTGGATCATATGGTATTTCTGTTTTTAATTTCTTGAGAAACCTCCATACTGTTTTCCACAGTGGCTCTACCAATTTACATTCCCACCAACAGCACATGAGGGTTCCCTTTCTTCCACATCCTTGCCAAGACTTGTCATTTGTCTTTTTTATAATAGCCATTCTGACTTGCGTGAGGTAATATCTCATTGTGGTTTTGATGTGCATTTCCCTAATGATTGGTGATGTTGAGAATCTTTTCATGTGTCTGTTGGCCATCTGTATGCCTTCTTTAGGAAAATGTCTATTCAGGTCCTCGGCCTATTTTTTTTAAATTGGATTGTTTGTTTTTCTTTTGTTGTTGAGTTGTATAAATTCTTTATATATTTTGGCTATTAACCTCTTATCACATTAACCATCTACAAATATCTTCTCCCATTCAGTTGGTTGCATTTTTGTTTTGTCGACAGTTTTATTTTGCCTTGCAAAAGCTTTTTATTTTTTTTAAAGTTTATTTATTTGTAAGTAATTTCTACATTCAATATGGGTCTCAAACTCATGGCCCCGAGATCAAGAGTCACATGCTCTTCTGACTGAGCCAGCCAAGCACCCCCAAAAGCTTTTCATTCTGATGTAGTCCCAATAGTTTATTTTTGCTTTTGTTTTCCTGGCCTCAGGAAACATATCCATAAATATGTTATGAAGGCCAATGTCCAAAAGATTTTTGCCTATGTTTTCTTTTAGGAGGTTTATAGTTTTGAGTCTCACATTCAGGTCTTTAATCCATTTTGAGCTAATTCTTGTATATGCTGTAAGATAGTGGTCCAACTTTTATTCTTTTGCATGTGGCTGTCCAATTTTCCCAACACTTTTTTGCATTGTATGTTTTTGCCTCCTTTGTCATAAATTAATTGACTATGGGTTTATTTATGGGCTCTCTATCCTGTTCCATTGATCTATATGTCTCTTCTTGTGCCAGTACCATGTTGATTTGATTACCATAGCATTGTAGTATCTCTTGAAATCTGGGATTCTGATACCTCCAGCTTTTTTTTTTAATGTTTATTTATTTTTGAGAGAAAGAGAGACAGAGCCTGAGTGGGGAGAGCCAGAGAGAGAGTGGGAGACACAGAATTTGAAGCAGGCTCCAGGCTCTGAACTGTCAGCACAGAGCCTGACGTGGGCCTCAAACCCACAAACCGTGAGATCGTGACCTGAGCTGAAGTGGGACATTTAACTGATGGAGTCACCCGGGCACCCCTATGATAACTCCAGCTTTGATCTTCTTTCTCCAGATTGCTCTGGCTATTCAGGGATTTTTGTGGTTCCATACAAATTTTAGAACTGTTTGTTTTATTTCTGTGAAAAATGTTATTGGTATTTTGATAGGGGCTGCATTGAATCTAGATTGCTTTTGGTAGTATGAACATTTTAATAATATTCTTCCAGTCCATGAGCATGTCATACCTTCCTTTTGTTTGTGTTATCTCCAATATCTTTTATCAGTGTCTTACAGTTATTAGACTATAGGTCTTTCACCACTATGCTTAAATTTATTCCTAGGTGTTTTATTCTTTTTGATGCAATTGTAAATGGGATAGTTTTCTTAATTTCTCTTTATGCTAATTCATCATTAGTGTATAGAAATGCAGCAGATTTCTGCGTATTAATTTTATATCTTACAGTTTACTGAACTCATTTATTCTAATAGTTTTTCGGTGAAGTCTCTACGGTTTTCTAAATATAGTATCATGTCATTACAAATAATGACAGTTTTATTACTTACCAATTTGGTTGCCTTCTATTTCTTGTCTAAATGAAAAAGACTCTAAAAACAAGAATAACATTATCACTCCTACATAGTGAGTAGAATGTCTTAATCTCATACAATATCTAGCCTATACATTGCAATGGGTTATGTCCCTTAACTCTTTTTATTGATAGAATGCCTCTCTTTATTTTCTTGCCATTTATTTTTTTTGGGGGGAGGGGGGGAACCCGTGAAGGGTTTCTTGTATACTGTTTCACACAATATGGATTTCACTAATTGAATCCCTGTAGTTTAGTTTAACATGCTCCCTGGTCTCTTGTGTTTTATGTAAATTCTTGATTAGATCTAGAACTTTCATTAGATTCTGATTTGCATTCTTAGGAAAACAGCTTCATAAACGGGATGATGTGCTGTTTTTAGAAGGCACAGAATATTAACACTCTCTCTGTGTCATAGTAACAGCCACCGATGGTCTTTGCCTTGTTCCATTATTTCATTAAAGATTGCAAAGTGATGGTGTTCTAATTCAAGTATTTTTTTTTTCATTTATTAGCTGGAGTGCTTTTATAAAGAGCTACCAAAAGTTACATTGAGTTCTGGAAAAGCAAGACTAATGCTTAATACTCATATTTATTTTCTAAGTGATGAATTTATTCCTTTGCATTCTGCATTCCCCAGAGTTAACCAATGAATGTGATGGTGTGTGTGTGTGTGTATGTGTGTGTGTGTGTGTGCATGTGTCTATGTTAGAGAGTGCTCATGGATCTAAACATATTTTAAAACTTGTTTTCCATTCATTGTAGTAATTATTATTATTCATGTTCAAATTGTCCCATTTTTGACAAAATATGATTCTTCTCTAATTGGTTTGACATGATTTATATATTATTTAATAATCTTCTTGTTTTCTAGTATGTACAGATGTTTTGGGCTCACTTTCTACATTTTTATCTCCCAAGTGTATAATCACCCATTTCTATAAGGAGACTTGAGTTTCTTGTTTTAAATCTTTTTTTTAACTTCTGTTTTTATAGACTTTGCTTTTCATTTATTTCCTGTTTTTTTTTTTTGCTGTGCTTTCTGTAGCAGTTATTCTGTGTTCCTTGTAATTTCATCATCATTTAAAATACTTTTTTCTATTTGTTTTCTGAATTCTGTTGATTCACATTTCACATTATCTTATTTTCAGGCTATCACTACCTGTTTCTGATCACCTGTTTTTGTTTTTGTTTTGTTTCGTTTTGAACTCTTATATTTGTGCTCTGTGATATTCCTGCATAACTATAATTGCTTTTTCAGGCTTTTGCTTTTATTTGTTTTCTCTTTCCTTTTTTTTAGTTCTTATTGTAATGTTAAATTATAATATTTATCTGCTTTGTTGAAATTATTTTTAGATGAGTTTTCCTATTATATATAGGAATCAATGTTGCTTTCATTTATGATTTATTCTATGGTGCCTTTCTGTGCAGGCAGAGCTGCCTCATTTCCTGTTACTTGCATTTACACGGGATGGGGTTTTCCTAGACTTGTAGTAGGAGATGGAGCAGGGGATACAAGGGTGTGACAACACATCATCCCAAGTTTCATAGCTCACATCTCCCTCCTGTCACTACAGTGAATGTCTTGCAATATGTTAATTTCTATAACCGGCCCTGCTCTGATTCTCAGAGCCCAGCCTGGTTCTGGTGACCTTCTCCCACCAGCCTTGCATTTCCTACTCCCCTCCGCAGCCCTTTCTTTCACCAGGATGCACTCTTAGACACTATTTTTTGCTGACACATCTGCTATCTGCTACCTCTGGGCTCTTGGACACTTTCTGAACCATGTCTCTCTCTTCCTTCCCCAGTACTCTTGAGGTGCTCAATCTCAGTTATACTCACAGTAGTTTCCTCTCAGATGGGACGCTCTCATTTGGGAATCAACTATCTGCTGGAGACATGTGAGATCCACCGGCCCTCAGAACCCCTTTCCCCACTCTGCCCTCCCCTTAAGCTTTAAAATCACCAGCTTCTGTGTTGCCTCACAGTTGCTGTAATACTTATGTGGCTGGAAGTCTGTGAGTTTTCTGTCTCCTAGTTTCACTAAAGATACAAAGTTGTTTTTAATTTCTTCTTTTTTCTCCATATGATTGCCAGGAGAAAAGAGATATTCCAGAATTAGTTGCTTGGTTATAAAGCTTTTGGTTATCAAGTTTGATTTCCAAACTTTTCCAAATACTTACAGGAGTAGATATCACTTACTAAGGGCTGCCGAGGCCTGGGCTCAGTGCCGTGGACTCTAGATATAATGACTCACTAGGACAAATCAGAGCACTAATTGCTGCCATTATCTCATTTTCAGATGGAGTAGCTGAGGTCCAGGAAGGTTAAGTAATTTGCTTAACCTGCCATGAAGAGAATAAGTTAGAAGAATTGGGATTTAAAACCAATTTGTTTTAAATCCGGAGACCAAACTCTGATCCCATGAAATGGCTTGCCACACTTCCTGCAGATTTTAATATCCCAAGACTAAAATGCTTATATACGTTTCCTCTTGTGCATAGAATGGTACATCTTGTCATGGTTTAACGTGGACCAAGCATAAAGACCTTGATTTATAAACTGCACTGAATATGATTTCCTGAGATTCACATATTTTTCAGTCCACTTGAAAGTGGAAATATGACCTATAATTTTAACATGAAAAGATAAGTATGTCCTACATTTCAGTAATGTGTGAAAATAAAAGGAAATCTTTAATCTTTTCTCTAAAACTTGATAAAAATGCTGAGTTAAAGATAAACATGGAAACAAAGAAGATATTTTGAGCATATTGCATATGTCGAAATCCTAAGATATTATATCAGGGTACATAAGTTATCCACCATGACAATTTGTACTTTTTGATTTGTCAACATCTTCATAAATTTATAATTAGTGCACTATATTCCACACATAAACTGTATCGTAACTATAGTTTCGAGGTTATACATTTGTGTAGTTTAAAACCAAAGTGTGTAGGGGTGCCTGGGTGGCTCAGTCAGTTAAGTGTCCAACTTCAACTCTCGGCTCATGGGTTTGAGCCCTGCATTGGGCTCTGTGCTGACAGCTCAGAGCCTAGAGCCTCCTTCTCTCGACCCTCCCCCGCTCACATCCTGTCTCTGTCTCTTTCAAAAATAAACATTAAAAAAAGAATTTAGTTTTATTTATGTGTATGTGTGTGTGTGTGTGTGTATAATTTGTTTCCTATTGATTCTGTAAGAAATTACCATAAATTTAGTGGCTTAAACAAAACAAATTCCCTCTCTTACGGTTTTGGAGGTCAGATGTCTGAAATCACTTTCACTGGAGCAAAGTCAAAGTGTCTGCAGGCCTGGTTTCTTCTGGAGGCCTTGAGGGGTGAATCTGTTTCCTTACCTTTTTCAGCTTTAGTGGCCATCTGTATTTCTTGGCTTGTGGCCCCTGCTGCCATCTTCAGTGTGCATTACTTCATCTCTGCTTCTCTCAGCACCACCTCTTCTCCTCTGTCTCCTTTATGTATAACACTTGTTATTACAATTAGGGCCCAGGAAAAACTCCCATATCAAGATCCTTAACTTAATTCCATCCACAAAGTTCTTTTTGCCATATAGGGTAACATTGACAGGTTCCAGGGATTCAGACCTAGATACCTTTAGAGGCTATTATACAACCTACTATCCATATACTATATATACTATTCAGTCTAATACATATATATTATTTTTGTATTATAATTTATATCATACATATTTATATTTTGTGTTATATGGCATAAATGTAAATGTGTATATATTTTATATGTCTATATTATATAACTTTCACAAATTAAATACAATTACATTATTTTACATATATGATAACTGGCTTTTAGTTGTCATCATAAAACAACCAATATCAGGCTCAGAGTGTTTGAGCAATCTTCCAGAAGTACTTTAGCTCTTCAGTGTCAGGGCTTGGGATAGAATGCAGTACTCCTTGATTTTGAAAGTCCTTCCTGATTTTCTTGAAGAACTAATGTATTCAATAAAGAGAAACTGCATCTTGCAAAGATGTGAACTGGAATTAAAGAAGGAAAAATTAATTTGAAGCTAATTTATTCTGAAAAGTTTAATTTTATGGTGAATTCTGATTTTGTGGACACTATCATTTCTGTACCAACATTATTTAGACTTATTCAGGAAGTATCCACACTGCTCAAAAGCCCTGGAAAATATCTGTTTTTTCTCATGATGATATCTTTCACTTGAGGACAAAGCCTGAAGGCAGAGCTAGAATTAGACAGTTAATACAAGTCATATACACTTCTGTTAGTCAGCACAAGCTGCCATAACAAAATACCATAGGCTGGATGGCTTAAACAACAGGAATTTATTTTTCAGTTCTGTAGACTAGAAGTCCAAGATCAAATTGCCAAAGGGCTGGATTCCAGTGAGAGTTCTCTCCTTGGATTGTAGATGGCAACCTTGCTGTGTCCTCACATGACCTTTCCTTGGTGTGTGTATGTGGAAAGAGTGGTGGGAGGGCGCGGGGGATAGAATCTCTTTCTTTCTCTTCTTATAAGGCCACCAGACCTATCAGATTAGAACCTCACCCTTATGCTCTCATTTAATTTTAATTATACTAAAAGCCCTATTTTCACATGTAGTCACAGTGGTGGTTAGGGCTTCAACTTACGAATTTTGGGAGAACACAATTCAGTCCATAGCAACATTGGGCACTAAAATACTCTTTTCCTTATATTAAGTATTCCACACAACATAATTACACAACTTTGTGTTTTCAGTTAATATATCCTTTAAATATGATTAAATGCATTGAAATGGCATCACACACAAATTTGTGTTTTTCTTTTTGCCATAGTACAGTAGTGGAATAAGTGCACGTGAGATAAGGTAATCACCAGTCCTTCTTGCAGCACACTATTACAAGCTTATGGGGCTCGAAGTACTATCCAGGAACAAGAACATTTCACTTTTCTTCATTAGTTGGTGAATATTGATCCAATTCTTAACAAATGGAAAAGAGTGGAATTTCTTTTCAGGCATTTATGGCACCCAACAGCCTGACTGACTAACTGCACAGTAACTTAGAATATATATTACTTTTTTAAGGGTGAGGACATGTACATCACTTAAAATGACATCTGCTAGGAAAAAAGGCACAAATGTTCAACAAATGTTGGAATTCGGTAAATGTGTAGAAATGAAGAGGTGATGGAGTATTCTAAGTAAAAATTCATATTTTGAGGGAGACTTCCAGGTTCAGCTCCAGCATGTAAAGAACTTGAGCTCATCATTCCTGTTCTTGAATCTATAAAAAGCCTGAGTAAATTGAAAATGTATGACATTGTTTGAACTCATCAGAAAATTAAGGTCACGGGGCAAATGGCCACACTGAAATCTGGAGATGTGCTAATCCAGTGAGTAACAACTGAGGCTTGTTTGCCTGGAGCAAAAGACACTGGAGCCATAATCATGTAGGAAAACTTAAATTATAATTTTGAAGAATTTCTGGAGACGAAGTGTGGACTAGTATGAGAACTAGTGTGGTAACTACTGTCTTAGTCCCCTCACCCCTTTCTTGGGTCATATCGACAAGAATCCCACCAAGTTCTCACAGTGAAGAATAAAGAAGGATCTCTTCATGACTCTGGCAAGAGGAGGAGAAAAGTGACCATTGTAAAGTATTTCCAAAGTATTCCTCATAACAAAGGACCATTCTTCAGGGAAAAAGACTTAACCAGAGCCTTATCCCATCTGAAAGAAGAGAATTTCTCTGACTTTAGCTTTCTCCAGCCTTCTGTCTTATGTAGATGGTATAGAAATTAAGGTACACTTGTGAAGATCACAGAAGAAGGGTACAAACCTGCTAAAAGACTGATATTTAATCATAGGATTTTACACCAGTTATTACCATCCTCTTCACACTTTACCACCACACCAATAAAGCTTCAGTATAATTATAGTTGGTTGCAGCAGAAGGAGCTACAAGATCCAGACTCTATCTAAGGAGAAGTTTTGGGAAAGCCCAAAGACAATAGAGACCAAAACCATGACAGTGGAGGAATTTGAAAACTCTGGGACCTACCACTATAAGTAACCATTTAAAACAGCTCAATTCATGGGTGCCTGGATGGCTCAATCAGTTAAGTGTCCCACTCTTGATTTCAGCTCAGGGCATGATCTTGTGGTCATGAGATTGAGGCCTGTGTAGGACTCCGCGCTGGGCAAGGAGCCTGCTTAAGATTCGCTCTCCCTCTCCCTCTCTCTCTGCCCTTTGCCCACTTGCTCACATGTGCACATGTGCTTTCTCTCTCTAAAAAATAAAAATAAATAAAAAATAAAACAGCTCAATTCTGAGTGGCATTAACATAAAGTCACACCCTATAGGCCTATTTACTTTAGTTCCTATTACTTGATACTACATTTCCAGATTTCTATTAAAAATTACAAGGCATGCTAAGAAGGCAAAACAAAAGCAAACAACAAAAACAACAAATCACAGTCTGAAGAGATAAAGCAAGCATCAGAACCAGACTCAGACATGACACAAATTTTGGAAGTATCAGATTTAGAATTTAAAATAACTATGATTAAAATAAATAAATACAATAAATATGATTAATGTATTAAGGGATCTAATGGAAAAAAAGATAATGTGCAGGGGACAAAATGGGTTATAGAAAGAAAGAGATGGAAACTCTAAAAAAGAACCAAGAGGAAATGCTAGATATCAAAAACATTTTCACAGAAATGAAGACTGCAATTGATGGGCACATCAGTAAACTGGACACAGCTAAGGAAAGAATCAGTGAGCTTGAAGATAGGTCTGTAGAAACTTCCCAAATTAATGGCAAATAGAAAAAAAGAATTTTTTTTTTCGACATTTATGTATTTTTGGGACAGAGAGAGACAGAGCATGAACGGGGGAGGGGCAGAGAGAGAGGGAGACACAGAATCGGAAACAGGCTCCAGGCTCTGAGCCATCAGCCCAGAGCCCGACGCGGGGCTCGAACTCACGGACCGCGAGATTGTGACCTGGCTGAAGTCGGACGCTTAACCGACTGCGCCACCCAGGCGCCCCAGAAAAAAAGAATTTAAAAATCAGAACAGGAATATAATAACTATGGGGCAATTTCAAAAAGTATAGCATAGGTGTAATTGGAATATCAGAAGAAGAAAAAACAGAGATGGAAAAATGTTTGAAATCACGGTGATTGAGAACTTTCCAAGATAAGTGACAGACATGAACTACAGATCAAGGAAGCTCAAAGAAAACCAAGCAGGAAAAGTATTTTTAAAAATCTACCAGGCATAAAATATTCAAACTGCAGAAAGCCAATGACAAAGAGAAAATCTTTGTGTGTTAATGCTGAATTATTTTCTCCTTCAGTTCTTCCAGTTTTTTGCTTCATGTATATGCAGGCTCTTTTGTGAGGTGCATATATGTTTATTGTTGTCATATCTTCCTGATAGATTGACTCTTTTGATATTATGAAATATCCCTCTTTATCTCTAGTAACTTATTTTTTTAAGTCTAATTTATCTGATGTCATTAGAGCCACTCCAGCTCTTTTATAGTTGTTGTTTGCATTGTGCCACAGTTTTCCATCCTTTTTTCTTTTAATCTGTATCTTTGAATCTAAAATATGTCTCCTATAGATATCATAGAGGTGGATATTGCTCTTTCTTAAAATATGTTTATTTTTGAGAGATGTAGAGAGAAAGAGAGAGCATGAGCAAGGGAGGGGCAGAGAGAGACACAGAGGAGAGAGAATCCCAAGCAGGTTCCACGCTGTTAGTGCAGAGCCTGACATAGGGGTCAATTTCATGAACCATGAGATCATGACCTGAGCTGAAATTAAGAGTCAGACACTTAGCCAGCTGAGCCATCCAGGTGCCCCTGGATTTTGTTCTTTTATGCAATCTAACTGTATCTCGTTTGATTGGATTGTTTAATCCATTCATATTTAATGTATTATTGATATGGTTAAATTTACATCTGACTTCTTTTGGTGTTGTTTTCAAAGATTTAAGTTTTTCACCTACCTCCTCTATTGCCATTCCACTCTCTGCTTTTATGAGTTTGACTTTTTTAGATACCACATGAAAGTGAGATCATATAGCATTTGTCTTTCTGTGTGTGGCTTATTTCACCTAGCATACATCCTCCAGGTTCATCTGCATTTGTTGCAAATGGCAGGACTTACTTCTTTTTTAAGACTGAATAAAATTTCATTGTATATGTATATAAACTGCATTTTCTTTATCCATTGATCTGTCAATATATGCTTAGGTTGTTACCTTATCTTGGCCATTGTGAATATTGTTGCAGTGAACATGGGAATGCAGATATCTCTTTGAGATACTGATTTCATTTTCTTTGGATGTGTACCAGAAGTGGTAGTTTTACATATATTTTTTAAATTTTTGCCATGTTTATTTATTTATTTTGAGAGAGAGAGAGAGAGAGAGAGAGAGAGCGTGAGTGGGGGAGGGGCAGAGAGAGAGAGGGAGACAGAATCCAAAGCAGGCTCCAGGCTCTGAACTGTCAGCACAGAGCCCAACATGGGACTCAAACTCACCAACTGTGAGATTATGACCTGAGCCAAAGTTCGACACTTAACAGTCTCAGCTACCCAGGCGCCCCTAATTAGACCTTTCTTTGTAAAGAAATGCTTGTAAGTTTGAGTTCCACCTTGGGTTCTCTGCTGTCAGCACGGAGCCTGTTCTGGATCCTCTGTCCCCCTCTCTCTCTGCCCCTTCCCTGCTCCTGCTCTCTATCTCAAAAATAAATTAACATTAGGGGCGCCTGGGTGGCGCAGTCGGTTAAGCGTCCGACTTCAGCCAGGTCACGATCTCGCGGTCCGTGAGTTCGAGCCCCGCGTCGGGCTCTGGGCTGATGGCTCAGAGCCTGGAGCCTGTTTCCGATTCTGTGTCTCCCTCTCTCTCCGCCCCTCCCCCGTTCATGCTCTGTCTCTCTCTGTCCCAAAAATAAATAAATGTTGAAAAAAAAAATTTAAAAAAAAAAAAATAAAAAAAAAAATAAATTAACATTAAAAAAATTTTTTTAAGGGCTGAACATCTCAGATAATTTATTACAGGAACTCTGGATACTGACCTTTCTCTAGAGATGATTGCGGTGGGTTTTTTTTTATTTTTTTTGCTTGTTTTGTGATTTGGCTCAACTATTTCTACAAAGTTTATTTCCCCTCAGTTATTTTTCCCTTTTTTATCTTTGTCTTTTGTCTAGAGCTCTCTTCTGTTGTTACAAGGCACTTACTGGTCAAGGTTGTGTTTAAGTCCTCTTAGCCAGTATGTATTTTACTCTTTAACATGGGACATTTGTGTGGTTTAGAGGCTGCTGCTATCTGAGTTCAGACAATTTTCATTTTTTCCCCCATATTCAGCTAGGTACTAGTTTATCTCTTTGATAATTCTAGATAGAGTGCAGCTTTGGGTATGTATACAGTCTTCCAGAGTGCCAGAGATTACTGTGTTGTTATTCTTAAGCCTTTCTTCTTAGAAAGTGCCTGGGTTAGAGTACTTCACTGGACAGTCAGTGTCTTGTTAGAGGTTTTGGTTAATCCCGTTGTGCCAGTGAGACTTCCGCCCTGTATCAATGGATCTTTGTGGTTCTGCCTCATGTTCTGCTCTGACTAGTTCTCAATGAGTGAAGTATAATATATATGCACAGACTTCAACTCTGGGATTGGCTGTGATCCTAGGGAGGTTCTTCATGGCTCACTCTTTGGTTCTCACCATTAAAGTTCTAGCTGTTCTGCCAATTTTTTTATATCAGAATTACCACCTTCAGTCCACCAAGGTCTCCATTGTCAATAACACCCTTAGGCATGAGTTCTCCACTCCCTGTTCCAAATAATGTCCATCCATCCCCTCAGTCAGAGCTGAGGAGTTCTTGGCCCATAAAAGCTTATCTATCTTTATTGTTGGAAAGAACCCCTGTGTCACTGCACTGGAGATGATGATGAGGACCTACTTTTCCAGAGTAACAATCTCATTCTCACACTGGGCACTGGGTGACTGCAGTATTATCCCTGGTCTTCTAAGCTTCCCCTCCAGACACAAAACTTCTAATCTTTCAGTGAGCTGGGGCTTTGACAGTTGGGGCTAGTATTTTTGCCCCACAGCAACTGTGCTAGAGGTTTCACTTGATGAGTGGGAACTGGATGTGAGAAGGGAGACCAATTCTCTCTTCCCCCCACTCAAAATAGAGGTTCTACACTTTGAGAGTGAAAAGAGTGAGAAAAACCAGCACCGTACCCTTCCTGTGATGACAATATAGCCTCAGACTGGGAACTGGAGTGACAGGGATCCAGAATATTCTTTGCTGCACATGCCTGGAGTAGAACTTCTATAACAGAGTACTGTGAATGGGTGGGTAATGGACTGGTTTGTGGCTCAAATGCCACAGATTCTCACCACTCTTACCATGATTCAGTAGATTTAAAAAATAAATAAATGTTTCTCCTATGTGGTATGGTTTTAGGAAAATTCCCAGAAACTTGAAAAGATTTTTTTGTTGTTGTTTTGTAATTTTTACTGGTTAAATTGTTTTGCCAGGCAGGGGTTTTTGCCATGCTTCTTATGTTATCATTATAGAAGTTCCACCTCTAGTAACTATTTCATATTCTTTGTACTCATAGTTTCTACCCCAGGATCTTATGTTTTATGTTCAGTGTCTTCCTCCTTGTTGATGCTAAAAGAATGAATGAAGTTTCAGGAGATTGGCTGGCAAGCTCTTCAGGATGGTGTTACTGTGTCCTGCACAGCTACTTGTCCTTTTCCGACTCTGACTCTGTACTAGGAGGAGGAAATTACGTCTTTGCTGTTTCCTGCATTAATGAGAGCACTGTTTCTTTCCAGTATATAGAAGGCAAGCTTTGTGCATTCTTCCTTTTTTATGCAATGTTGCATTTCTAGTGTCTGGGGACTTTAAAATTATTCAAAAATCCATAAGCAAATCAGTCCTTGATTATCTGCCCTGCTACCCCAGAATTGGTAATGTAGGTATGAAGTCTTATTGTGGCACTGGACCATTTATCTACTAAGCTAAAATCTTTATTGCTTTCCGATAAAGCAAAACAATATAATTTTTCTGGAGCGCCTGGGTGGCACAGTCGGTTAAGCATCCAACTCTTGATCTTGGCTCAGTTCATCTCATGGTTCGTGAAATTGAGCCCCACATCAGGCTCTGCACTGACAGCATGAAGTCTGCTTGGGATTCTCTCTCTCCCTCTCTTTCTGACCCTCCCCCACTTGTGCTTTCTCATGCACACACATTCTCTCAAAATAAACTTTTAGGGGCGCCTGGGTGGCGCAGTCGGTTAAGCGTCCGACTTCAGCCAGGTCACGATCTCGCAGTCCGGGAGTTCGAGCCCCGCGTCAGGCTCTGGGCTGATGGCTCGGAGCCTGGAGCCTGTTTCCGATTCTGTGTCTCCCTCTCTCTCTGCCCCTCCCTCGTTCATGCTCTGTCTCTCTCTGTCCCAAAAATAAATAAACGTTGAAAAAAAAATTAAAAAAAAAAATAAAAAAAAAATAAATAAACTTTTAAAAAAGTTATTTTTCCATAAAAACTCTAAAAGTCTTTAGAAGAATTAAATGGTGTCCCTAGGAATCTTCTTTACACTTGACAAAAAAAATCCAAGAATACTGGTACTACTCCTTATATTATTACTTTGGGTTATTTCTCTTAGGCTACACTTGGGATGGTTTCAGAGTTGTTTCTGATCAGTACAAGGTGACTCTTCCCTCTTGAAAACTGGACACTACCTCTTTAAGTTCATCCTTTTATTCTGAGAGAGAGAACTCAAGTTGGGGAGGGGCAGAGAGAGAGGGAGAGAGAGAGAATCCCAAAAAGGCTCTGCACTGTCAGCACAGATCCTGATGCAGAGCTCAAACTCATAAACTGTGAGATCATGACCCGAGTCAAATCAGACTCTTAACCAACTGAGCTGCCCAGGCGCCCCTGCAGACTACTTCTTTTAATGCAGCCTAAGATGGAGGCAGATAGGCTCTGGAATTAAGCACTGCTAGATGTTTTGGTTTATATTCTGAGAATCATCACTGCAATGAACAAATTTCTAAACAGAAATGTATTTATAAATAGCTGAGCTGCAGTTCTAATAATTCATAGTTCTCATGTCCACTTACAGCTCTCTATTTTCACCCTAAATCACTGCCTATCATGGCAAATGATGGCCTGATCTATTTTCTGGGTTTGAGAAAGTATTTTGACTTTCTTTCATATTAAAAAGCAATTCTTTCTTACCTTAAAACTTCTAAAATTTTCTGTTTCCCCTTATACACAGGATCTCAGTTGAATTCTACTTTTATATGGGCCAATGTGTTTCTTTTTATATCTGTTTTTAGTCCTCTAAAAGACTGAAAGAACTATTAGGACACTTGCTTTTGGAAAACATAAACTTAGTCATTCTTTAAAACAGACAATTCCCTTAGCTCTCTCCAAAGTGAAAACACATATAGAAAACTTACTGATTTTACAAGGTTGTAAGTAACATCAATGTAGGTGCCAGGAAATGGAGTTAGGGAAGGGGGTATTTTTTTTCCAGGAAATGTACTCAATCTGCAGTTAACTAATAGTGTGGGCCTTGCAATATTGTTGCCAAACTCACTAGAGGAAATGACAGGTGGGAAGGAGGAAGATGTCAGCAACAAATTTTATTTCCATTGTGTGTTTATTTCTCTCTCAGAGGATACATAACTGCCATCATTAAGTTATTTCTCACATTGTTAACCTGGAAAATACCATTTTTGATACCAGTGTCAAAGAGCAGTATCAAAGAGAACAGCTGTTTATGTGCTCATAGTATTTTGCTTCAGAAGCATGCGTGGCCTTTACTATTTCATGCATGGTATGGGAATATTTATATGAACAATAGGACTACTAAACTATTAAATGTATGAAAAGGATTCAGAAAAAGATTCTGCTCCCAGCATGCTGTAGAAGAGTTCCAATATCTGACTACCTTAATGCCTTTAAATACAGGATGGGAACATCAAAGACTTTTTTCAGATTTCCAAGTTTTCTGGTTATAAATGTGACCTAAATACACATATCTGACTATGTAAAAATCATACTGCTTCATGGAGATTAATAATATAGTGCAAGCAGTTAAGAAATGAAAAATAATCATGTTTACAAACAGAATAAAACACAGATATAAATGTTATGGTTTTTTTTTTAATTTTTTTAATGTTTATTTTCGAGAGAGATAGAGAAAGAGAGAGATAGTGAGAGCGTGCACATGAGTGGGGGAGGGGGAGAGGGAGACACAGAATACAAAGCAGACTCCAGGCTCTGAGCTGTCAGCACAGAGCCCGACACGGGGCTCGAACTCATGAACCATGAGATCGTGACCTTACCTGAAGTTGCACGCTTATCCAACTGAGCCACCCAGGTGCCCCTAGATGTTATGTTTTTTAATTTAAGCTAAATTGTAGGTGAAATGGTTCTTTTTATTATTAATTATTTTATTTTAAATTAATTAAAATTATTATCATTATTATTAAAATGGGCCTACAATATATTACCATGTACAATTTGCATCATGTATACACATTGTTATTTAAGGAATTTTATTTTACATAATTTATAACCACAATATTTTTTAAGGAGATAGATGTAGGTAAATATAATAATATATCATATAAATATTTAAATGTAATAGATGTATAAGTAAAATTAAATGTTTTTTATTTGGTTAGAAAAGCTCAAAATCTATAATTCAATACTTCATTAATGTATGAGAATTCAAAATTTATTTTTGTCAGAAGAATCAACATATTGATAGTCTGTGCATGTGTGCATGTATGTAATTATGTAATTAAATAATGTTTTACTTTTCACAAATAATAATGAATTTGCAGTTCAGTCTGGGAATATTTGAAAGGTAACAAATATTTAGAGATATAACGGTTCCTACAATACCAATATTTTTCTAGAGCCTTAAGTATAATCTTTTCCAACAAGAAATTATAATACACTCATGCAATTTCAATAAGGCAACTTAAATTGTACACTTTATATCTCTTAACTATAAATCTGACAATTCAAAGTGATCTGTGAAAATAAAATCCTAAAACTCTGATGGAAGGTATGCTTTATTGTATCACCGAACTACTTTACATTCCTTTTGCTCTAAAACGCGTTGGTGGTTGTCTTAGAACCACCAAAATAATTCAGAGTGTAGACATCACATGATTCTCATATCATAAAAAAGCTTAGGTAACTTGTTTGGATAATAATATATTTCAATCTTTGTGTAGTTGTAATCACTACCAGATATGCAACTCCTTTTCCTTCAAAGTCAATTAAATACCTAATTACAAGTTACTCCTGCATGTGTTCCTCCCATGGCTGTCCTTTCAAATGCTTCAGAGTCATATAGCTCTTTACAAAATCATACAAAATAACTTATGCAAACTGTATCCTAAATAGCTTAAAAGTATTAAAAGTTCCATTTTATAATTTCTTCTGGGTGATGAAGTGATATATCTTCATATTTCTTTTCTTTTTTAATATGAAATTTATTGTCCAGTTGGTTTCCATACAACACCCAGGGCTCATCCCAACAAGTGCCCTCCTCAGTGCCCATCACCCACTTTCCCCTCCCTCCCACCCGCCATCAGCCCTCAGTTTATTCTCAGTTTTTAAGGGTCTCTTATAGTTTGGCTCCCTCCCTCTCTAACTTTTTTTTTCCTTCCCCTCCCCCATGGTGTTCTGTTAAGTTTCTCAAGATCCACATAAGAGTGAAAACATATGATATCTGTCCTTCTCTGACTGACTTATTTCATTCAGCATAATACCTTCCAGTTCCATTCACGTTGCTGCAAATGGCATGATTTCATTCTTTCTCATTGCCAAGTAGTATTCCATTGTGTATATAAACGACAATTTCTTTATCCATCTTCATCTTTCTAAAGGCCAAAAAGTGTCTTCATTCTTAAAATGCCTGGTTTTGCAGGTTTGGCAAAAAAGTAAGAGTGAAGGGGAGAGCAGGTCATGAAAAAGAGATGGGAGTGCAGGCAGCACCTGGAATGTGGCAGGATGGTGTTTAGGAAGAACGAAACAAATTTACCCTCTTTTGGATATTTCTTTCTGCCCTGTGACTCTCATCTTATTCAGTCGAATAGCCATTGGTGTGAGTCAGCTTTGGCTTTTGAATTTCAAACATCTAGTATCAGAAGAATAGGAATAATTTGTATTCAGAGATAATATATTTATAAGAAGTTATGATACAGAAAAAAAGATTTCTTGATTTGGTGATTTGGGTTAATAATAAAAGTGTGAAAAGTAATAAAAGTCTGTGAGGGTTTAGAATTTAGGATGAAAGGGAGTGACGTTGGCAAGATGATCAAATAAGAAATTCTTTATTTATATTCCTCTCACAACAATTTGACATGCAACCATGAACAAAAGTGCCTTTGTGGGAGCTGGGAGATCCAGGTAGAAGGTTGTGAAACTTCAGTACAGTTTCACAAGAATGAAGAGAGTTGTTTTGAGAAAAGAGGCCTCCATTCAGGCAACCAACTTCCTGACCATTGCCCTGGCTATAGACCTAGATACAGGTCCAAGAAAAAAGAGGAAAGATGGAAATTTCACAAATATATGGAAGCTAACAACATACTCCCAAAGAATGAATGAGTCAAGAAAGAAATTAAAATAAAAATTTAAAAGAATCTTGAAACAAAAGAAAATGAAAATCCAACTACCAAAATGTACGAATGCAACAAAAGCAGTTTTAAGAGGAAAACTGACAGCAACAAATACTGAATTTAAGAAAAAATAAAAATCTCAAATAAACACCCTACCTTCCTTACACCTCAAGGATCTAGAAATAGAATTTTACAACTGAGCCCAATATTAGCAGAAGGAAAGAAATAATGTTCAGAGCATAAATAAATGAAATAGAGATCAGCAGAACAGTAGAAAAGGCTGACAAAACAAAGAGCCGGCTTGTGAAAAAATAAACAAAATTGACACACTTTAGCTAGACTAGGAAAAAAAAAGAATCAAATAAAATCATAAATGAGAGGGGAGATTTTATAACTGATACCACAGATAATACAAAGGATTGTAAGATACTATTATGAATGTTTGTATACACCAACAAATTGAATAACCTAGAAAAAAATGGATAAATTCTTCAAGACCTGCAGCCTACCAAGACTGAATCATGAAGAAACAAAGCCTGAACAGACCCAATAACATTGAAGGACATTGTATCAGTAATCACAATCCTCTCATTAAAGAAAAGCCAGGACCAGATAGTTTCAGTGAGTTCATTTTTTTAAAAATGTTTATTTACTTATTTTGAGAGAGAGAGACAGAGCATGTACACACACAAGCGGGGGAGGGTCAGAGAGAGAGAGAGAATCCCAAGCAGGCTCCATGCTGTCAGCACAGAGCCCCACGTGGGGCTTGATCTCATGAACTGTGAGATCATGACCTGAGCTGAAACGAGGAGTCAGACACTCAACCAACTAAGCCACCCAGGGGCCTCTCTACCAAACATTTAAAGAAGAATTAAAGACAATCCTCAAACTCTTCCAAAATAATTGAAAATGAAGGAATACTCCCAAACTCATTTTTTGAGTCCAGCATTACCCTGATACCAAAGGCAGAAAAACACACTACAGGAAAAGAAATTACAGGTCAATATCCCTGATGAATATAGATTCAAAAATTCTCACCAAAATACAAGCAACCAATTCAACACCACATGAAAAGGACCACACACCATGATCAAATGGGATTTTCCCCTTGGATTCAAAGGTTATTTAATGTACACAAATCAATAAATGTTATATGCCACATTATTAAAATGAAAGATAAAAATCATGACTATTGGAATAGATGCAGAAATATCATTTGACAGAATTCAACATCCATCCATGGTAAAAACTGTCAACAAATTGGGTATAGGTGGAATGTACCTCAACCTAATAAAAACACAATAAAGGGCATACATGACAAGCTACAGCTAACATCATACTCAAAAGTGAACAAGTGAAAGCTTTCCTCTAAGATCAGGAATAAGACAAGGGTGCCCACTCCAACTACTCTTAGTCAACATAGTACTGGAAGTCCTAGCCAGAGTAGCTGTCAGCAATGGAAGAGTCTCCCTTGTGTGAATGGAGGACTCAGTTCTTGGATTTCCCACAAAAGATTTACATGAGAATCTGAGCTTGAATAAAGACAGCCAGGAGGAAAGTAGCAAGAACAAAGCAGTTTATTAAGGACAGTACATTTTATTTCTTTTTTTAAAAAATTTAAAATTTTCTTATTTTAGAGAGAGGGAGAGCATGAGCAAAAGAGAATGGCAGAGAGAGAGAGAGAGAGAGAGAGAGAGAGAGAGAGAGAGAGAGAAAATCCTAAGCAGGCTCCATGCTCAGCACGGAGCCTGATGCAGGGCTTGATTCCATGACCCTAGGATCATGACCTGAGCTGAAGTCGATAATCAGACACTCAGCTAATTAAGCCATCCAGGCACCCCAAGGACAGTACATTTTCAAGAAGGGAGAGAGGCAAGCCCAGAGGTGGCAACTGCCTTTAGGCTACAGGGATTCTTTCCTTTTATGTCAGTGACATGGGGGGAAGGTGGATGGGGTCATGGGTCTTGGACAGGGGGAGTGTTTGACCCTACAAAATTTGTACTAGAACCATCATGGCAGCCTTCCCCCATAGTGTTGGGAGTGTCTATAACCACAATGCAAATGGGTTATACTGAATCCAGAGGTTACTCCGGGGCAGAGGTAGAAGAGGAGAGTGCATGTTTTGTACCTGTGGCTCTTCATCTGTTAGCCTCAGGGTCTTAGAAGCCACAAGGCCAGGATGTTGAGGGGTCTTAGAAGCCACAAAGTCATGATGTTGTGCCCCCAGACTTCTAATGTGTGATGTTGTGTCCCCACACCCAGCTTCTAATGTGTAACCTATTTATTACCATCCTTCCCTCCTGCTCATGTCTAACGAACTGCCTACTCTCATAACTAGGCAAGAAACAAAAATAAAAAGCATTCAAATCAGAACAGGAAGAAGTAAAATTATCTCTTTGCAGATGACATAATGTTATATATAGAAAATCCTAAAGACTCCACCAAAAAAAAAAAAAAAAAACTATTAGAACTAATCCACAAGTTCGGTAAAGTTGCAAGAATCAAAATCAATATACAAACATCAATTTCATTTCTATACACAAAGAGCAAAATATTTGAAGAATAAAGAAAACACTCCCATTTACAATAGCATCAAAACCAATAAAATACTTAGGAATAAATTTAACCAAGATGGTGAAAGATCTGTACACTGAAAATTACAAGACTTTGATGAAAGAAATTGAAGAAGACACAAATAAATGGAACCGTATCCTACATTTGTGGGTCCAAAGAATAAATTGTTAAAATGTCTGTACTACCCACAGCCACCTGTAGATTCAATGCAATCACAAAATTCCAGTGGCATTTTTTACAAAAATAAGAAAACAACCCTAACATTCACAGGGAACCACAAAAAGACTCTGAATAGCGAAAGCAATGCTGAGAAAGAACAGAGCCAGAGCATCACACTTCCTGACTTTAAGCTATGTTACAAAGCTATAGTAACTAAAATAGTATGATACTGGGACAAAAACCGACACATGGACCGGTGGA
Organism: Felis catus; assembly: GCF_018350175.1. Lineage (NCBI taxonomy): Eukaryota > Metazoa > Chordata > Mammalia > Carnivora > Felidae > Felis > Felis catus. Next base: position 32,453,388 of record NC_058386.1, read on the forward strand.
ACAGAATCAAACGCCCAGAAATAAACCTTCGCATATACAAGCTAGTTATATTTAACAAGGGAGCTAAAAATAGTCATGGGGAAAAGATAGTGTCTTCAATAAATAGTGTTGGAAAGGCTGGATAATCACATGCAAAAGAGTGAAGTTGGACTCTTACACCACTCACAAATATTAACTCCATTGGATTAAAGATTTAAACAGAAGACCTGAAACCATAAAATTCCTGTGAGAAAACATAGGGAAAAAGCTCCCTGACACTGCTGTTGGCAGCAATTTTCTGGATATGATGCCAAAAGCACAAATAAGAAAAGCAAAAATAAACAAGTGTGACTACGTCAAACTAAAGTCTTATGCGCAGGAAATAAAACAATCAATAAAATGTAATGGCAACCAATGGAACGGGAAGAAATACTTGCAAAACATTTGTCTGGTAAGATGTTAACATCTAAAACATGTAAAGAACTCAGAACTCTCATAACTCAATAGCAAAAAAAACAGTTCAGTTAAAGAATGGGCAGAGGACTGAATAGATATTTTTCCAAAGCAGACATACAAATGGCCAACAGGCACATGAAATGGTGCTCAACATCACTATTCATCAGGGAAATGCAAATCAAAACCCCAATGAGATATCATCTCTTATCTGTTAGAATGGCTATTATCAAAATCGTAAGAGATAATAAGCATTGGCAAAGATGTGGGAAAAAGTAAAACCTTGTGCACTGTTGGTGGGAATATAAATTGGTGCAGCGATTATGGAAAACAGTATGGAGGTTCCTCAAAAAAATTAAAAATGGAACTACCATATGCTCCATCAGTCCCACCTCTGGGTATCTATCCATCCAAAGGAAGTGAAATCACTACCTTGACGAGATATCTGCACTTCCATATTCATTGCAGCATTATTCACAGTATCAAAGACATGGAAACAGCATCCATTGATGGATGAATGGATGAAGAAAATGTGATAAATATATATCATAAATGAGTATTTTATGTGTGTGTATGTGTGTGTGTATATATATATATATATATATATATATATATATATGAAATTGAATATTATTCAGCCACGAGAAAGAAGGGAAGCTTGCCATTTGCAACACAGTGGATGGACCTTGAAGGCACTGTGCTAAGTGGAATAAGTGAGACAGAGAAAAACAAATACTGCACTATCTCACTTATATGTGAATCTAAAAAAGCCGAACTCTTAGAAACAGAGTGGAATGATGGTTGCCAGGGACTGAGGGGTGAGGGAAATGGGGAGATGTTGATCAAAGGATAGAAAATTCCATTTAAAAAAATTTTTTTTAATGTTTATTTATTTTTGAGAGAGACAGAGACAGAATGTAGGTGGGTTAGGGGCAGAGAGGGAGACACAGAAGAAGAAGCAGGCTCCAGGCTCTGAGCTGTCAGCACAGAGCCCGACACGGGGCTCGAACTCACGAGCTGTGAGATCATGACCTGAGCTGAAGTTGGACACTCAACCGACTGAGCCACCCAGGCGCCCTGAAAATTCCGTTTATAAGATGAATAGGTTCTGGGAGTCTAATACATGGCAGGGCGACTATAGTTAACGGTACTGTATTATTTATGTGAAAATTGCCAAGGTCTTAATGTTCTCACGATAAAACAAAAATAGTAATTATATAAGGTGATGGAGGTGGTAGCTAACTTTATTGTGGTAATCATTTCATAATATATACGTGTAACAAATCATCACACTGTATACCTTAAACTTATACAGCGTTATATGTGAGTTGTCAATTATATCTCAATAAATCTGGGGGGGGAAAACTTAGAATGGAAGGACCCATCCTGTAATGAACAATGGACAGGAACAGAGACTAATAGAGACTATGAACTTCAGGGGCGATTTCATTGTCTTACAGTTGGTCATTGGTAAAGATTTAAAGGGTAAAATATCCCTTTGTTAACAGTTTATTTCCTGTTGGCTGTCCAGCAGGTGTGATGTTACTTTGAGGTCTAGATTTTCCCAGTTCTCATTAACTTTGCTCTAGATTTTCCCAATTACCATTTAACTTAGGACAGGCCTCATTTTCAATGTCTAAAGCCACTCATACACCCTGAGGTATAGGGTGGGACCTAGCCATCTTGAGAAGTCAGTTTGAAGGAAAAGTCTCTTGCATATGGACATGGATGGAACTGAACAGAATCAGCTCAGTAACTTTCCCTGGTCATGAGAGACACAATCCAGTGAGATGAAAAGGATCTTCCAGGTCATTGCCATCTTGTGAACCTAAAGTTACATTTCAGAACACTCCTATAGAAGAGTTGAGTGTGTCTCTTTCACCCTTTTAGCATCATTCAAGGCAGTGGATAGGTTGTGCAATGAACTTTGCAAGATCAACATAAGCAGGGTTGTCAACTACACTGTCCTTGTGGACATGTGCAGTTCAAGGATGGATATATCTGTAGGATATTAGCTTACATGTTGTTCTTGTGTAAAATATACCATGACACTAAAAGCTACAGGGAGGAGAGAACTCTACAATATATGTCTTCAACTTTTTCTTAGTGTGGATTTTGCATAAAGGAACACGTGTCACAAAAGCTTAGGTGCTACTACTTTATTAAGGAGGTGCAACCCTAGAAGCAGGAGGGAGGAGGACATGATAAGGTAAAGGAGGAATGAAAATCAATACAAAGTCATACAGCATAGAACTTCTGACCGACCAAATGCTTGGTATCAAGCACTGTTGGTTGAGCCATCGCTTGGAACCAACTTCCAAGATGCCATGTAAACAATTGCATTTCGGGACAGTCCATCCAGAGGAGGAATGGGAAACTTAACCTGTTGGCTCCAATTTCCCATTATTCACTGTTATCATCATTACAAGATTTACTCCACTGCTCTTCTGGATGGCATTTGCATTGGAACTAAGCAGATATTGCAGCATCCGAAGTCTTAGAGTCAAACAAGGATGTGCTAGAGAAATGTGACATGAGAATTGCTATCGGTTTGCACTTTTGTGAAGTTAGTCAGAATCTATGCCAAGATGATTGTCACAATAGCAGCTGGACCAGAACAAGTGCCCAAAGAAAATCTGAAGTGACATGTGAGATGAATTTGATATAACCCTTCCTATCTGCACCCCCAGCCAAGGGTTACCCCACTTGGGTAGGAAATCCCTTCTAATTAGCCTAGAGATTTGATACCCATACACAGCCATGGGGAATATATTCCTCCTATTCCTAAGTGAAACAGTAATTGAAAGGTGAGCTATTTTTCAGAACTCGGACATGGACAGTGCAGAGGATTAAGATATGGATGGGTGGTCACAATCTGAGTCTGAGAAATGCCTTACATTTATGAAATCTGAGAGGCTAAGTATTTGAGGCTCTTGGCACTATCAGGGCAAAACAACCATTGATTGTGGCAAAATATCTGAGTTAAGTGGAGCAAGTTTATGGGCCAGTAGAGAGATGAAGGGAGTTAACAATCTCTTTAACACTCTCTAGAAGCCTAGACAAAACAGTAACTATATTTATGCTAAGGTCATATGAATTTGGTGCACTCTGTGTTGGCAGAAACAGCTCTAAGTGAACCTTAGTAGAATACAAGAAGAAGCCGAAAGCAGGACAGGTATTCATACAATATTACAAAAACATAAAAGTACAGATAAAATTTCGAATTTCCTAAAACTACTGTACCAAGGAATCACAAAACAAAATATGGCCAAATGAAATTGGAAGAATCAATGGCAAAAAGGTTACAGCCACAAAACACCAATCCAGTTATCTCAAAAATTAGGTGTGCATGCTGAATAATTCTTTGGTAAAAGTGGAAATCACAAAATCTTTGTAAAAGAAAATGAATCACCATATTTCAAACCTGGGTTTTGTATCTAAAGCAGCAATGAAGGTGAGATGCTTAGTAATTAACATTTACTAGAACTAGAAAGCCTGGAAAAGAAAGAATATTTCAACTGAAGAAGGCAAAAAAAGAACAAGAAAAACAAAGCACCAAAATAGAGCAACAGTAATAATTAAATCAAAATACCAAAAAAAAAAAAACCCACACAGACTTGATTAATAAATTAAAATTTTCTCATTTTTTGGTAAGAAAAATGAAATAGGACATTCTGTCAAATATTGTTTTGTTTTTTAAAAAGTGGGTAGGAATAAACATCAGTAGTGGAAATGTAAATATATAATTTAAGATTTTAAAAATAAATGTAAAAACAATATAATACTTTGAACACATTTATAAGGATAAATATGAAAAGCTAAGTGGCATGGAAATTTTTTTTAGGAAAGTATAAATAAGATGGTTGGTTAATAAGAAAAAGAAAGCTATATAATGAGAAAGTAGTTAAATTTCTTCAATAAAATGGACATCAGACCCATGTGGACTTATAGGTGGGTTCTACTAAATGTTAAAAAAGCAGCTAATGCCAATTGTATGAAAGCTGTTCCAAAACACAGAAAATAAGATGGGAAACTACTTAACTGATTTTATGAGGTTAGTAATGACTGTGACCCTAAAGACAGAAAGTCACAAGAAAATAAAATTTTAATTAATCACACCTATAAACATAGAAACATAAGTTCTAAACAGATCATCACCAAACCTATACAATCAACAGTTTACTACAAAAATTACGTAACATCAAGGGCTAATCTCAAGACTGAAAGAATAGCACCATATTAGAAAATTTATCAAAGTAATCGAATCACTATAATAACAAATGAGAGAAATATTTCATTAATAATAACTCTTAATATACCATCGAATAAAATGCAGCAACTATTTGTGGTAAATATTTTTGGCAAAGTTAACTTTCATAAGTGTATCTACCAGACATCTATAACAAATGTATGTACGGTGTAAGATTCAAAGATCTAGAATAATTTACATTAAAGCAGGAATAAAATTATCACCCCTTATAATAATAGCATTGTGCTCAAAGTCCTACCCTTTGCAATAAAACAAGAGAAAAAAAATATGGAGTGTGGTTGTAAAAGAGAAGATGAAAAATATATTATTTGCAGACAATTTGATCATTTATGAACAAGTCAAGATAATCAACTAACAAACTATTAGAAGAGAAAATTCAGCAGTGGAACTTAAATTTATTACTGACAGCTACCTATAGGGTTACGCTGTTTTACTACTATTGTGCTTAGTACACCAAATGCAAGAAGGAAGACGGAAGCATTTTGAGTTGGTTTATCAGTGCATGTGGTTAAAAAACAGCAGATTAGGGGTGCCTGGGTCGCTCAGTTGGTTAGGTGTCTGACTTCGGCTCAGGTCATGGTCTCACACTTTGTGAGTTTGAGGCCCATGTTAAGCTCTGTGCTGGCAACTCAGAGCCTGGAGCCTGCTTTGGATTCTGTGTCTCCCTCTCTCTCTCTGCCCCTCCCCAGCTCGCTCTCTCTCTCTCTCTCTCTCTCTCAAAAATAAACATTAAAGGGGCGCCTGGGTGGCGCAGTTGGTTAAGCGTCCGACTTCAGCCAGGTCACAATCTCGCGGTCCGTGAGTTCGAGCCCCGCGTCAGGCTCTGGGCTGATGGCTCGGAGCCTGGAGCCTGTTTCCGATTCTGTGTCTCCCTCTCTCTCTGCCCCTCCCCCGTTCATGCTCTGTCTCTCTCTGTCCCAAAAATAAATAAACGTTGAAAAAAAAATTTTTTTTTAAATAAAAAATAAACATTAAAAAATAATAATAAAAAAATAAATAAAAATAAAAAATAAAAAAATAGCAGTCTAATGATATTAAAGGAAATTGTTTGGAAATAGATTAATCAGTGAGTGAGATCTGCATTTTATTTTTAGACTTACCCCTCAAATCTAAATCTACCAGATAATTGTCAACTACATTTCCAATTATCCTGTAGAGATGCAGTTTAAATGTGAATTTCCATTAGGAGAATATAAATAAACCAAGAAAGTGAAATTTAAAGCACAAACATCCTGGCTTGTTTTTGTTTTTAATATACTCCTCCCAAAAAATCAGTTGAAAATCTCTGAGAAAGAGCAGAGTTAGTTTCTTTAGTGGAACAAAATGTCCTGACTAATAAAAATAATGTGTTTAGATCTCTTATTCAAAGGAACATGGTTTAGTTAACGAATGAATGATGAGAGATGAAATTACCTTCAAAGCAAAATAAAGCTACCATCATCAGAGATGCTACTTCAAGAATAATATATAACCTTTATTACTCCATTGATACATAGTTATGACAATAAATAGACATTGCTTTGAGTTGATAACAGCATTCTATCACTTCCTGAAATGTATGTGTCATGTAGTTTCTTGATTTAATGTACACGTGAATAAAAAGAAATCAATGCAAAACTCATTTTTCATACGGAAATGAAAAGGAACGAAAAAACCAAGATAACTACATATGCTTTGCTCAGCCCTCCTGCAATGAATTGTACCACATTGAAAGCATTTTTATTAGATTTTAAACCTGTTGATTGATGAGCTATTTTTAATATTCCTTCTCTTGGAGATGCACTGGGTGTGCACACACATAATGCAATTCATTTCTCATATACAGAACCACTTAAAGTTGAATAAAAACAAACAGCATTCTAATCTCATGACATTTGGAAAACAGCATGTGGAAAAGAAATTAGAGTATAGATTTGGCAGTAAAATAAAATGACAGAATTGGATTCCCTCATCTATTCTTCTCCAGCTTGAGAGAGACCTAAATTTAAGAAGGTGGTAAAGAAAGTAAAATGAGCCAATTATAAGTAAAGCCAACTATTTCAAAAACATTTCATTTTTAAATGTGCCTGTGATTTATTTATCTGCATATTACTTTAGCACGTTTCTTTCACTTGTAAATTTTGGAAGTTTGCCTTTGTGGCAAGTTACCGACAATGAGCTCAGTCTTTTTCAATTTAGGAAAATCAAGTCTGCTCTAAGTGCTAGCAGACCTATCAGAAATGCAATCCTGCCTCTACTGTAATAGATTTAGAAGTCTCCAATGCAACAGCGCTAATAATAAGATTTTGAAAACAATTTTAACCCAAAAAGTCAATGACCTGTAGGATTGATTCTACTTCACTGAGGGTGTATTAATAATGCCATTTCTTTGGATTTCAGAAATAATAGATTTATTTCACTATAGACACAAAAGCAGTGAAGTCAACTTTATTTTTGATTTACTAAATTATTTCATGTCTGTATCTTACAAAATATTATTTAGAATTAGATATGGAATTAGATACTTGGGAACTACTTTAATGTTTCAGGTTAGTTTTCTGTAGCTCTTGTGAGTATAGCTTCTGTTAAATAGGAAAGTTTTTCCTTTTACCCTTCTAGGTTCTTTGGCTGGTCTAATAATTAAACTGACATAAGACAGATTAACAGGAGAAAAACAAATTTAATTTCATATATACAGGAGCCCCATAACAATATGAGACTCAAAAGTAGCTCAGGGGTTTATATACCATCCTAAACTAACAAATGGGATAAGGGCCTGGGACTTCAAAGGGAAAGGGGTAATTCACAGGACAATTAGAAAAGCAGATGTTGGGGCACCTAGGTGGCTCAGTCAGTTGAGCATCCAACTCTTCGTTTTGGCTCAGGTCATGATCTCTCAGTTCATGGGTTCACGCCCTGTGTCAGGCTCTGTGCTGATGATGCAGAGCCTGCTTAGGATTCTCTTTCTCTCCCCCTCTCACTGCCCCTTCCCCACTCACTCATTCACTCTCTCTCAAAATACATAAACAAAAACTTAAAAAAGAAAGAGCAGATGCTTGGTAATTACATGTTTGTCCTGCCATACAGATGGGTCATTCAGAGAAAAGTTATCTCTGTCTGAGCTAGGCCCTCTAATCTAAATTCTTTTAGGTAGTTAAGAGAGAGGTTAAAGTTTGTCTTGAGTCTCCTGGGTCTTGATTGTCTTCAGTTCAAAATAATCCACATGCCAAGGTGACATATTCTGCTTTCCTTTGCTTCTATTGGCCAAATGAATGATTTGAGTCATTATTATATAAAAATGCTCCTTTTGACAAGGTATACAGGTAAGCTCTACTTTCTGAGCTGACATTAAAGTAATTATTTAGCATTCTGATAATAAGGACCAAGACTGCTGGTATATTTCCTATAATATAGGGAAAATGAGAAGTAACTTGTATATTTAGGAATATTAAGTTCATAAGATTAAAAGAGGACATTAGTTGTTGATGCCATCTAGTGCTGAACACATGGCAGAGGATGGGTGAAATGCTGTTATAAATACTGAGGAAACAAAGAGTACAGAGCCACCTAGTGATTATTTTAGCACTTCAAAATAGTCACATCAAATAGGATGTATGAATTGTGTTCAGGAAATGTTCCATAAATCTAAAGTAGTTTCAGTTTTTACATAGCATCAGATTTCATTTCATTTCATGGATCTTGATCCTCTAAAACAAAGATCAGCAAACTATGGCCTATGGGCCAAATTTAGCCTGCCATCTGTTTTTGTACATTGCATAAGCTAACAATAGTTTTTACATATTTACATAGTTGAAAAGCTTAGACAAAAGAATAATATTTTGTGACATATGAAAATTGTATGGAATTTCAGTGACCATAAATAAAATTTAATTGGAGCACAACTATGCCCATTTATGTACCCACTGTCTGTGGTTGCTTTAGAGCTATAATGAAAGAGCTAAGTAATTATATGTGGCCCACAAAGCCTAAAATATTTATATCTGGCCCTTTACAGAAAAAGTTGGCTGCCCGTGTTATAAAACATATTGGATTTGAGAAACATCCCAGGAAAGAAAGAACACATGTGTATATTATACTTAGTATGTATAATATATGTTTATATGTGTGTGTATTGTATGTATAGCCCTATTTCTAGTTTCTTTAGCACATCTATTTGTTGTATTATTTATTCAGTTATAATTAAACATCACTTTCCATAAATACAGGATATTATCCTTTTTAGAGCTTTGCTCTCAAGGATTCTAGGGTATAGGCTTCAAGTTTGAGCTCCATTATTTTTCTCTTTATTTCTTTCTCCATGCCTTAGCCTGAGTACACAAAGCCTCCAAGACATTCCCACACTGCACTCTTCGGGAGTGTTTCACACCATCTGGGTAACTTTTTCATAAAGGTCCTACATAGTAGAGTTATAAATCATTGCTTGACATTTCCAAAGGGTTAACAAAAGGGATGTAAATTCTATTAGCATTTCTTGAGGACAGGCCAGTCGTCATCTTCCCTCTCTGAAGAGTTTGATAGCATGAAGTTTCTATAAAATGGAAACAGGCCCAAAAGGGAGATAAAGATGCCAATAGTAAAGGTTAAAAAACTCCAGTAAAATTACTCTAAGAAATATGCAGGTATTCTGGCTGCTTCTGACATGTGAAAAGGGAAGAGTGGAAAATACAGGAGAGAGATGAATTAATAATTGTTTACTGCCATGGACATTTGTCTGCTATGCTTGGACAGAATGATTTTGAAACATACTTGAGATTTGTCTGATATTTATCTTCTCAAACTTCCCTGACATACAGAATTTGTTTGTAATTTGGTTTGTAAAACAGTGAGACATAATAAAATACATTTTAAGATGCACGTTTTTGCAGATAAGCGTTTACATTTTTATTTCTTTCTCCATTTTACAGCCTTAATTTTACTAATACCTGTGATATGTGAAGTTAATGCAAAACCCAATCTTTATATGAATGGAATACTCTATAGAAACTTCATACAAGGTCTCTGCTCTAACCTCCTTGGCCCAGAAGATACTGCTCATCGATATTCCTGTCAATGCTTTTTGGGAAACAGAAATGATTGGGGTCCCATTGGGGAATGGGGCTAACAGTGCCTCTGGACCAGGAACCCAGAATTACTTCAATCCTACCTAGCCCTGCCGGTTTTTCCCTGTCACCTTCCCAAGAAAGGTACATGAGAGGCATAGAAAATAAAGAGGTACTTTATTCTTAAATAGTTCTTTGGTCCTAAACCTCACACAGAGCACTACAAGATGATCTAAGTTACCTGTCAGGGTTCATAGTCCTGTAGCCTGGAAGAGAGATACTTAGAGCTCAGAATCAAAGCAGGCTGAGTGGCCTCCTGGCTTCCATGGACCTGCAATGAAAAATTTTTGTTTCCTATTTCAACTAGACAAAAGGCTGCACCAAATTTTCATGTTAAATTCTGGCCCTTAGACCCCACTTCTGTGAACAAGAAAAGACTCATGAATGGTGCAGAAGGATAGAGCTGCTCATATGAGGCCAATCTATGTGGGTGAAGAGGAAGAGAACACACAGAAGGAAGAGAAAGATCAAGTTCATTGGAGAAGGCCCTTTAAGCATTTAGCACTAAATACAATCAAAGACTGGCTCACCAGATTAGGACCCTTGCACATTGGGTGTACACAGTTTTTGCCTTCATCATATCTTTATTGAAAAATGAGTAATAAGGTCAAAGGACCGATAATGATTTACTAATGGGGAAGTTTCCTATTCATTAGTTTTAACATGTAGAAATTTTTCCTCTTATTGATCAAAATTTTACTTCTACTTCGCTTGTAACTTTTTCTCAGTGTTTGCTTTTAGGTCTGCCCTCTAGATGTACATAGTTTTTCATGAAGCTGCTGGTGTAGCAGGATTTACCCTTTATCACCTCAAATGAAAAATTTGATTGCTACTCTCTCGCCATACACATACACACAGAGGCAGAAAAAGGTATCATCTGAATGCTTGAAGAACCCTGACTTTAGGAAACCACAATCTTTTTGAAAGGGGCTGCTAGCAACTCTGTCCAACCTTTGCCCTAGAAAGAGACAGTGTTTATTGTGGCTGGCATCTGAAGTGGGAGAGGTGGGACAGATGTTGTGGGACTGATGCCTTAAACTGTGGAATCTGACTTTATATCCAAGTAGATCATGTGAGAATTAAGTTGAATTCTCAGCACCCTGCTGATGTCTGAGAATTGCTTAGTTCTGTGGGAGAACCCCTCTCCCCCGACAGACAGATTGGAATGGGGTCCTGGAACCAAAAAGGAGGAGGTAATTAAGTTTAGATGAAGTCACGAGGGTGGAGTCTCCATGGTGGCATTAGTGTCTTTATAAGAAGAGAAAGGGGCGCCTGAGTGGCTCAGTCGGTTAAGTGTCTGACTTCGGCTCAGGTCATGATCTCACGATTTGTGGGTTCGAGCCCCACGTTGGGCTCTGTGCTGACAGCTCAGAGCCTGGAGCCTACTTCGGATTCTGTGTCTCCCTCTCTCTTTCTGCCCTTCCCCTGCTCATGCTCTGTCTCTCAAAAATGAATAAAAATGTTAAAAAAAATTTAAAACAGAAGAGAAACACCAGTGCTTGCTATCTCTGCCATGTGAGAAAAGAGCAATAAGGTGGCCTTCTGCAAGCCAGGAAGAGGGCCATCACCAAAAGCAAAAATCTGCTAGTATCTTGATCTTGGCCTTTCTTGCCTCCAGAACTGTGAGAAATAAGTATCTGTTGTTTAAACCACCCAGTTTATGGTACTGTGTTATAGCACCCAAGGTAACTAAGACAGTATTCTGTAGAACTGGCATGCCATAATTGATTAATAATTCTGAACTATTTCCCTATTAGTGCCCTTTTAGATTTTTTCCCTCAAGTGTCTTGTTGTTATAAAAAAAATACTGTAGTAAACATCCTTTCTACTTAGCTTTGTAAATATATTTGAGTATTTCTGTAGGAAAGATGAATAGAAATGGAATTCCTTGATTACAACAGGTACATTGAGAAATTTGAAGGATATGTACAAGTTGCCCAAGTCAAATTATATTCCCCCAACAGAGTTTCAAAAGCCTGTTTTCCTGAGAGTGCTCACATACTTATGACCTCACCAAGGATAAATCTATAGAAAACTATGATTTAAAATTAACATTGGATAGCACTTTAGAATTTAATATAATTTTACCTTTATATCAAATTTAACCCAACAAAAATGCTGGGAGCTGGCTCTTACCAGTTCTAATTTTAGATAAACTAAGTGAGACATTTCAGTAAATGAGGCTATGGAAAAGAGATGTAATCAGAACTTCCATTGCTAATTTCTTATATTTTGTATTCAGTGCTGCTGGCTTTCCCTGACACAAGGTATGTGCAGTCCAAGAGGTCATATATCAAAAAGAATGCAAGAGCTTCCTACTGGAGCACTTCTAGAATGTATTTCATCCCCCAAAGGCAACTTTACTATATAGCTTCATCACATTTTCCAAAATCGAGTTTCATGGCAATGGACTTGCCACCAGGGACTCATATTGAGCTTGAAATCAACTAAAAGTCTAGTTTTGTTTGTTTGTTTGCTGCTACTGTTGTTATAGTTTTAACATAAATGACCACTTAGCCAGGTCTTCCCAACCCATTTATATATGCAATGAATTTTTTAAATCCTGAGTAAAGAATTTATATGTATCCTTAGAGGATATAAACACATCACCTTGCTAATTTTAGCTCATATATCCACTTGTCAAGATCCTGATGGTGATTCTATCATCTTTCATATTAGCTGACTCTTCCATTTCTGCATCATCCATGCATTTAAAAAGCATACATTCTTTCCATGAATCCATTCAACTCACTTATTAAAATGTTGAACAGGACATATCCAAACACAAGTACATGTCTGTGCCACCAGCATGTTTTCTGAAGGCAGACATCATTCTATGTTTGTCTGTCTTATCTTTTATCAGAAGACCCATGGTCCTGAATTGAAATGGCTCTGATGTCACTAGCCCAGGCATGGGGTATAGGAGATGATTGTGGCAGAAAAAAAAATGTTAATGAAAGGGACAAAGCTGCAACTTTTCATTTAATTCTGTATTTAAAACTGGCCTCATGTGAAAGATGCTATAGAAGGACTGGATATAAGAATTAAATTCTTATAAAATGAGGTGACTTGACTTTATTTTTTTCCTGAGCACCAGTGTAGTAAATTATTAAAAATGCCATTCTCTTCTTAGATTTTCAGAAAGCAGGAAATTGTTAATATTCACTTGACAGGTTGATTGGCTAATATTGTTCCCTTTTTTTTTTCAAAGAGGTAATCTGCCTACTGAATTGTATTGTTATCATTTTGGCAATTATGTTATTTTGTTTTGTTTTATTTTATTTTATTTTATTTTATTTTATTTTATTTTTATTTGAGACAAAGAGAATGTGAGGGGGGAAGAAAGGCAGAGGAAGAGAGAGAGAGAGAGAGAGAGAGAGAGAGAGAGAGAATCTTAAGCAGGGTCCACGCTCAGTGCACAGCTTGACATGGGGCTCAATCCCATGACCCTGGGATTGACCTGAGTTGAAATCAAGAGCTGGATGCTCAACCAGCTGAGCCACCCAGGCACCCCCACAATTATGTTTTTTTGAATTGAGATAGAATTCACATGACAGAATTCACCGTTTTAATCATTTTAAAACATATAATTTTTTTTATTATTCACAATGATTCATTATATTCACAGTGTTGTACAACTATCATCAATAAATAATTTAAGAACATTCTCCTTATCCCAGAAGGAGAGCCTCTACGCATTAAGCACTCATTCCATTACTTTCTCTCTGGCAACCACTAATTTACTTTCTGTCTCTATGGATTTATCTATTATGGACATTTCACATAAATGGAATTATTCAACAAGTGACCTTTTGAATCTGACTTTTTAATTAGCATGTTTTCAAGGTTCATCTATGTTGTAGAATGTATGAGTACTTCATACTTTTTAAATTTTGTTTTTTTAATGTTTATTTTTGAGAGAGAGAGAGAGCACAAGCAGAGGAGGGGCAGAGAGAGAGGGAGACACAGAATCTGAAGCAGGCTCCAGGCTCTGAGCTGTCAGCACAGAGCCCAATGCAGGGCCTGAACTCATGGACCATAAGATCATGACCTGAGCTGAAGTTGGACGCTTAACCCCCTGAGCCACTAAGGCACCCCTTTATGGTGTAATAATATTTCATTACACACACACACACACACACACACACACACACACACACACACTACATTTTGTTTACCCATTGTTCAGTTAGTCGACATTTATATTATTTCCAGTTTAGGGCTATTATGGATAATGTATAGATAATGTTGCTATAAACATTTATGTCCAAGTTTTTGTGCGAACATACATTTTCAGTTCTTTTAGGTATATACCAAGAAATGTAATTAGTGGGTCATAGTGTAGCTCCATGACTAATTTTTTTTTTTTCTGAGAGAGAGAGAGTAAGTGCAAGTAGGGAAGGAACAGAGAGAGAGGGAGAGAGAATCCCAAGCAGGTTTCACACTGTTGGCAGAGAGTCCAATGTGGGGCTCAAACCCACAAACCATGAGATCATGACCTGGGCCTAAACCAAGAATTCAGTGCTTAACTGAGCCACCCAAGTGCCCCAGTGACTAAATTTTTTTAAGGAACTGACAAAATATTTTCTACAAGAGTTGTGCCATTTTACATTCACACTGGCAACATATGAGGGGGCTAGTTTCTCCACATCTTCACCAACACTTCTTATCTTGTTTTTTTTTATCATACTCATTTTCGTAGGTGTGAGACAATACCTCATTGTGGTTTTGATTTACATCCCCTTATTGATTAATGATGTCAAGCATCTTTGCCTATGCTTATTGGCCATTTGTATGTCTTCTTTGAAGAAATATATATTCTGTCTTCTGCCTATTTTCTCAACTGGCCTGTTTATCTCAACTTGGCTAGTATATATTCTAGCTTTTAGGCCTTTATTAGATAAATAATTTGCAAATATTTTCACCCATTTTTTGGGTTGTCTTCACTTTTTTGATAATGTCTTTTGATACATAATGTATTTAATTTTGATGAAGTTCAGTTTAGCAATTTTTTTCTTTGGTGATTTGTTCTTTTGGTGTCACTTTTTTAAAAGTCTATTTATTTATTTTTGAGAGAGAGAGCATGAGTGAGTGAGGGGGAGGAGCAAAGAGAGAGGGAGAGAGAGAATCCCAAGCAGGCTGTGCTTGAGATCATGACATGAGCTGGAATCAAGAATCGGACACTTGTCTGGATGAATGGATAAAGAAGATGTGGTTTATATATACAATGGAATACTACTTGGCAATGAGCAAGATTGAAATCATGCCATTTGAAGCAACATGGATGGAACTGGAAGGTATCATGCTGAGTGAAATAAGTCAGAGAAGGACAGATATCATATGTTTTCACTCATATGTGGATCTTGAGAAACTTAACAGTAGACCATGGGGGGAAGGGAAAGGGAAAAAATAGTTACAAACAGAGAGGGAGGGAGGCAAACCATAAGAGACTCTTAAATACAGGGAACAAACTGAGGGTGGATGGGGAGGTGGGGGAGAGGGGAAAATGGGTGATGGGCATTGAGGAGGGCACTTGTTGGGATGAGCACTGGGTGTTCTATGTAAGCCAATTTGACAATAAATTATATTTAAAAAATAAAAAAATAAAACCCTTACAAAAAAAAAGAATTGGACACTCAACAGACTGAGCCACCCAGACGCCCCCTTTTGGTGTCATATTCAAGAAACTATTGTGTAATCCAAGGTTACAAAAATTTACCCTTGTTTCTAAGAATTTTATATTTGAAGCTAAATGTATCTCACTGTATACCTTGTATATCTGAAAGTCTTTGTTCCATTTTGAAATAATTTTTGTATACAGCATAGGAGTTCAGATTCATTATTTTGCATGTGAATATCAAGTTGTCCCAGAACAATTTGTTTAAGAGACTATTCTTTCCCCAATGAGTAGTCTTGAAACTTTGGTCAAAAATCAGTTAACCATAGGGGCACCTGGATAGCTTAGTCAATTAAGCGTCTGACTCTTGGTTTTGGTTCAGGTCATGACCTCACAGTTTGTGGGATTGAGCCCCACATTGGGCTCTGTGCTGACAGCCTGCAGCCTGCTTAGGATTCTCTCCCTGTCTTTCTTCCCCTCCCCTGCTCTCTAAATAAATAAATAAACAAACAAACGAATTTTAAAAACTCAATTAATCATAGATGTAGAGGTTTTTTTTTCCATAGATTTCCAATTCTGTTTTATTGACGTGGAGCTCCATCCTGATGCCAGTACCACACTATTTTGATGACAGTAGCTTTGGAAGTAGAAAGTGTGAGTCCTCCAGCTTTGTTTATCTTCCTCAAGATTGTTTTAGCGATTCTGTGCTCCTAGCTTTTCTATATGAATTCAGATAATTTTATCCATTTCTGAAAAAAAAAACACATTTGGAATTATGATAGTGATTTTGTTGAATCTGTAGATCAATTTGGGGAGTATTGTCATCATAACAAAATTCAATTTTCCACTGCATGAACACGGGATATCTTTGTTTAAGGTTTCTTAAAGGTTTTCTTTACGTTCTTTCAACAATTCTTTGTAAATTTCAGTGTGTAAGTCCTGCACTTACTTGGTTAAATTAATTACTAAGTATATTCTGTTTGATGCTGTTGTAAATGGGATTGTAGTCTTAATTTCATTGGGTTTTTTCATTGCAAGTGTATAGAAATACAATAGGTATTTATGTATTGATCTTGAATCCCGCAACTACGCCGAACTCATTTATTAGCTCTAATAACTTCTGGGGGTTATTTAAGACTTCTGTATATAAGATCATGTCTTCTACAAATGCAAAATTTTACTGCTTCCTTTCAAATCTGGATATATTTCATTTCTCATTCTTTCCTAATTACCTTAGGTAGAACTTCTAGCACAGTGTTAAATAGAAGTGGTGGTAGAAAACATCTTTGTCTTGTTTTTAATTTTAGGGGTAAAGTATTCAGTCTTTCACCATTAATGTCATGTTAGTTGTGGATTTTTCCTAGATACCCTTTGTCAGGTTGAGGAAGTTCCCTTCCATTCATATTTCGTGGAGTGTTTTTATCATGAAAGAGTGTGGATTTTGTCAAATGCTTTTTCTGCATACATTGAGATAATCATGTGGAGATTTTTCCTTCTTCTATTAATATGATGTATAATATTGATTGATTTTCATATGTAGAACCACTCTTACATTCCCGGGATGAATCCCATTTGATCAAGGTGTCTGATCCTTTTAATATGCTGCTAGATTCAGTTTGCTAGTATTTTGTTGAGTGTTTTAACATTTATAGTCATAAGGAGTGTTTTTCTATAGTTTTCTTGTGATATCTCTGTCTGGCTTTGGTATTAGGCAATATTGACATTGTGGAATAAGTTAATACGTTTTCATTTCTCTTCTATTTTTGGAAGAGTTTGAAAGCAATTTGTGTTAATTTTTAAATGTCTTGTAGAATTCATCAGTAAAGCCATCTGGTCCTGCGGTGTTTTTTTGTTACAAGGTTTATAATGATCAAGATAAATCTTTTCACTTGTTATGAGCCTATTCAGATTTTCTGTTTCTTCATAAGTCAGGTTTGATAGTTTGTGTTTATAGGAATTTGGCCTTTCCATTTAGGTTGTGTAATTTGTTGGCATACAGTGGCTTATAATATTCTCTTATGATCCTTTTTATTTCTGTGAGGTCAGGAGTAACGTCCCATCTTAACTGCTGGTATTAGAAACCCAAGTCTTCTCTATTTTTCTTAGTCTATCTAATGGTTTGTCCCTTTTCCTTGATATGTTCAAAGAACCAACTTTTGGTCTTATTGATTTTCTCTATCACTTTCTATTCTCTATTTCATTTATCTCCACCCTAATTTTTATCATCCCTCCTGCTGCTTGCTTTGGATTTAGTTTAGTCTTTTTTTTCTTCTAGTTTCTGATGGTAGCAAGTTACATTATTGTTTTGAGATCTTTACTCTTTTTTTTTTTAATGCAAGCATTTACAGCCAAAAATTTCACTCTGAGATCTACTTTCAATACACCGCCTAAGTTTTGGTATGTTGGTTTTTCTTTTTTTATCTCAAAGTATTTTTCTAATCTGTTATTTCTTGTCTCAGATGGCTGAGGCTAATATATTTGCTATTAAATGCTTGTGATAAATGCCCACTGGGAGGCTATCCAGCTGTGAGAAAGTTTCATGTTTGCAAAACAAAAGCAAGCCCTTGGAACTGAACCTTCAGAGAGCCATCAGACAGGACAAAATTCCAATTCTTTGTAAAACAAAATTTGTATTGCCCCCTCTGGTGCCTACAAGGAATTACTGGTACTGCAAAGGTGAAAGAGACCTTGAGGAATTTTCCTGCTATGGTATTTGTTCAAACTTTTTTAACATCTGTCTCTGCTTGTTAGTAATAAAAATGCTGCCTTCTCTTCTGGACTTTAATTCCAAAAGTTGGACTGTGGCTTCAATGATCCCTCATTCCCTAATACTTTAGACACTGCCTGGCAAATAATAGCTGCTCAACAGATGCGTGTTAATCAGCTCAGTTCTTTAAGGTAAAGAAATTAAGACCTGGGAAGATTGATGTGACTTACAGTGGCTCACACAGCTACTCAGGAGGGAAACCTCACCGAATCCCTGAAGATTCCAGTAAAAATATTGTGTTGTTAATTTACTCCTTTGGATTTTAATCTTTCCTTGCTACTTTGATTTGCCCTTGAGGACACAGACTATGTGTCTATTTATAGAATATTGTGTTAGTTTCTCCATGTGCCTAACCCTAATTCCAATATGCAGGGATAGTCCCAAAAGGATCTTTAAGAAATATATGGACTACTTTATCCTAAAAATTTTGTTGTTAAAAAATACTTCAGAAAGAAAATGCTTTATGGTCAATCTCAACTGCTATACAGCAAATTGCCAACCATCATTTCCCAGATTTCTGACAAATCTCAGAGCTAAGTAGAGACTACAAAGTAACAATTTCTTTCTACTGTTTGTTAGTTCATCCCAAATACTATCTATACCTTTAAATGACCATTTAAGTAACTTTCACCTCTTGGAAATTCAGTACAATAAAACCTATGTAGTAAATGTCACCATGTGATAATATATGCCACCTTGAGGGAGAGAAAGGTACAAATGTGACTGACATGAATCTAAGAAACACAGATCTACTAGATTTGATATAATCAAGAGGGAAATCATCCATTTCCTTTATTGTACATAACGCTTCTGAGAATAGCGTCACTCTAAAATGCTAATCCTTACTCAGTGCTCCCAGGCCTTGCCCTAAACCCCTATAGGAGCAGTTTTCTCTGACAGCAGGCAGTAGTTCAATCACTAGTAGGCAAAGGCATAAAACTGATAAACTTAAAAATCCCTGCTCCCTTAGCCAAGGAAACAATAAATAAATTCGACAGATACGTAATGAACAGGCTGCCCAGCCAGTGTTCTGAGCTCCCCAAGCAGGGATTTAAGTCCAAATATGTTATCAGTGTGTCTCCAGCAGATGAAAAGCACAGATGACAGAGAGAATCAAGATAAAAGCATGCAGGCTCCCCAAAATTCAACAAGAGGCTTAGTACCCAGTAATCATGTCAATCTGTTAGGGTCAAACACTAATACTTCCTGCCTTTGGAAGTCTCTTTAGGTCCAGCCACCAACTGTATACAGTTGTTTAAAAAGGAAAATATTTTTCTAAAGGAAAATCTTAATTCAAGGGGTGGGGAGACAGTATAGAAAGAAAAGGCAAACATGGCTGACACTCCATGTTTTGTTTTGTAGGATGTTGGTTGTGAAATTTACTTCTTGCTTCTGAGAATTGTTTTTCAAATAAAGCTTTCAAAATATAGTGTATATAACTCAAAGCCTTTAAAATTTATGCTATAAGATTTGTTAATATTCTTATAAATCAGCACTTGGTAGTAACAAATTATCAGTATGAGTTGTATATTAAAATGACAAATCAGAATTTGACAGTGAAGATAGAAGGTGTTTTCATGTAAGACAGTCAAAGCACTAACTAATGAGAATATTTGGAAATGTGACAATGATTCATGGCAGGGCTCTTGGTTGCAGTGGTAAATCCCGCAGAAGCTTTTGCATCTGTCAACTAGGACTTTTGGTCCATTGTTTATAAATCAGGGAAGTTAACAAAGAGTCAGTGGTCTGTAAATCCAGATACTAAATTAGAAATGTTTAATTTTTGTTTTATAAGTAACCTCAAGAATTACTTATGTAACTAAGCAAAACAAAAATTGCATTTAAAATCAGGTGAAGGTCAGCATTTATAAATCAAAGTTGTAAAAAAAGATTACCAGTATCAACTCAACCAATTCTACAACCATAGACCATAACAGGGATGTGTAGAGCAGTATGCCAACATTTAGCAACGTCCGAGAAATTATTAGCTCTTGTGCACCCCTCACAGACCTGTTTGTTCATCTCCAAATAGCTCCTGAAAGGAGAGGGAAGACTGTCATCACAAAAGAACATGAGTGAAGCAGAATCAAGGGACATTAAAGAGCCCAGGCTTAAGGAACCCACACAGGTGACTGACTTGGAGATGAGCTTAAACACGGCACGTTTGCCTTTCCCTGGCTGTGTTTCAGAGAGACTCCATTGCTGGACTGTGTCCCTGTGAATTACATCATGAGGGAAGAGCTGGGCCCAATGGAGTTTCAGGGAGATTGATCCTGTCAAAGCTCCTCTGTCCCGTATCTCCACATCTACCCAACCCTTGACAGTCAAGTGCCTTGTTCTGCCGGTCACCCTGAAGCTGCAGTAAAATATCCTGCCTTCCAGTTCCAACTGCTTTCCGTCTTCTTCTCTCCATACCACATTAGTTAGTGTGTCACTAATTAATGAAATATATATGCTCCAGATTTGGATGGTTGTTAGTCCATGACCTCATGTGGGCTAATAGCTTTATATGTTAATAAAGACCTTCATTTGCCTGCTGACCAGATGGTAACTTCTTGTCTTTTTTTGGACGAGGTCAGGGACCTTAGTGGCCCACCACCCAGACTAATCCTCCCCAGGAGCATGATACCATGAGAATATATCTGACCTCGGGACCTAAGTTGATATCTCTACATCTCAAGAAGCACTTCATGAAGAGCTTACCCCGTGGGCTTTCAAGTCAGGAAATGCTGTTGCCTACACCCCTTATGTGCCACCGCTAGACTCTCCAGGGGCAACAAAGCTCTGAAAGGGCTGTTTGGACTCTAGCTGCATCTCTCCTCAGCTTGCCTTGTGGATGTGTACCCTCTTGTACACACGTCTGTTATTACACTGGAAAGTGATGTCATGGCTCTATTTATGGAAAATGGCCCTAATTCTAGAAAGGATTCTAGAAGGCTCTGCTGGGCAGCATGCCCCTGTAGTTGCTGAATGGATCATACAGTAGTGAGGGGAGATGTCTAAGGCAATAACAAGGAGGAAGTCTGGCAGCTCAGGGAAGTGGCTGATAATCCACTGGTACTCAAACACCTCAATATATTAATATAGTTTGCTCACCACTCAGGTACTAGATCTTTAGTCCAGGATCTTAGCAGAGCAGCTTTGGTGACAGAACATAGCTTTTCCTATTAATGACATTTTGGTCCAGGTGAAGAACACAGCATAGTTATTAGGATAGAGAGAACCAGCTACGCCACTTGCAGGCTGTGTCTACAGCATGTTCCTCATTCTTCAGGCCATGGCTGTCCAACAGTGAAATGGGGGTGATGACACATACCTCACAGGGGTGTAAAGATCAAAGGAAATGGGAAAGTACTCAGCATAGTGACTACACATAGACATTGTGCAGTAATGATCGGAATGTAATGTTACACTGGAAGGGACCTAGGTAAGATCTCATCCTATCCTTTGTTGTACATGTGAGAACCTTTACGTCCAGGGATGGTCATTTTCTCATGGTTACCTAATAGTTCATCACAAGCTCAGAAGAGGAACACAGATGTCCTGTTTCCCAGTGGAATGTTCTTCTTTCTGCATTACACTCTATCTCCTTGATCCTTTCACCAATAATTTACAGAAACTTTGGGGTGCCTGGGTGGCTCAGTCAGTTAAGCCTCCGACTTCAGCTCAGGTCATGATCTCGTGGTCTGTGAGTTCAAGCCCCGCATTGGGCTATGTGCTGACAGCTCAGAGCCTAGAGCCTGCTTCAGATTCTATCTCCCTCTCTCTCTACCCGTCCCTTGCTTACACTCTGTCTCTCTCGCTCTTAAAAATAAATAAATGTTAACAATTGTTTTAATTTACAGTATCGTTGCCCCTGTGGTGCATTCATAAAATATGTGTTCATGTTAGTAACTTTTTTGCCATAGAACACAGAGTAGGGAAGAGGGGAAAGTCAACAGGAAATGAGGCCATACGGATAGAAGATAAAACTTGTAGACATATGCCTATCAAAGGGACATCGAAGGGAGTGGGGTATTGAGGGGTTCCAATGACAATAGCACATGTTTAATATAGGCTATGGGCTCCTTCTTTCAAGAATGATTAGTCAGTATGATGCCATTTTCATTTCTTGTCCTCACAAATAGTTCCCAGTTATTCTCTGACTTGATTCTCCAGAAGCTCATGTAGAAGAATATATTCTGACCCAACACAGACCATCTTGCTTTGGGAACTGTTGCCACTAAGTCTCCTGTGAATCTGCATTTCTCTAACTGGCTGCTTTAAGATGACGTTTATAATAAGCAGCAATGTTAAGTAGCTAGCCATAGCATGAAGAGTGCTTTCACCAGATCAGCACCACACCTGACTGCTGGGCACAGCAAACTCACATTTAAAGAACCGCCTGATACATCACCCTACCCCTGCTTTTTGTTTATCCTTTGTCAGTAAATGGGATTGTGTGTGGGGAAAGCAAAGGAAACGAGCATCAGGCCTGGATTTTAGCCGCCCCCTCTTTCCCCGCCTCCTCCCTCCTAACCTGTAGATCTATAAATGAGCAGCTCCATTGATGGGAGCTGAGATATGGTTCTCTGGTTCACTGGTGTCTGTGCTTTTGTGTGTACATGATTTTTCCATAGACACAAAGTCTTAATCGTTACTAAGGCAGCAGAACACGTCTACCTTCCAAGAAGCAGAAGAATCAGTCACAATCTGTCAGAAAACAACTGTTTGCCAAGGAACTCTTCCAGAAGCACTAACCTTTGTTTAACATGTTACTCATTTTCTAAACTATTAGGTATGGTTTATAATGGCATTGACTTACATGATACCATGCTTTACATCAATTAATACCTAGTTTATTAAAACATTAATGTTTTCCATAGACAGCTAACTGACAAACTGATTGTGTGAGAGAGAGACTTATAAGAGATTTCTTAGTGAATATTAAGCATTAAGGTTTTTTTAAAATGGCTTATGGTAGCTCTCTAGTACATCCCAGACTCTTACTATCTTTCTCTTTCTGGAAGAAACAAGCCAGTGCTATGCAAGTATGAAGTCCCTCTGGGCTTAGTGAGATAATCCACAATTAACCATTGGAAAGCATGTGCATAATTAAGTAAACATCACTACTGATGGAAAAGTTGTGTGTATGTGTGTGTGTGTATGTGCGGGCACGCACATGCCCGTGTGCATGCACACATACTTGCAGAGAACTTGAGAATAGGCTAAAGAAGAGAGTTCTAAACTATGTAAGAATACTAAATGTTGCTCCAATGTTGGTGAAAGATAAGATTCATGTCTATTCTTTTACAGGAAGTGTCTTAGCCTACTAGGGCTCCATAACAAAATACCATAGGCTAAGTGGCTTCAACAACCTGAATTTATTTTCTCACAGTTCTGGAGGCTAGAAGTCCAAGATCAAGGTGCCGTCAGTGTTGGTTTCTTGTGAGGCATCTCCTCTTGGCTTGCAGATAGCTGCCTTCTTACTGTGTCCTCATATGATCTTCCCTTCATGCATATACATAGAGAGGTAGAGAGAGCACTCTGGTATCTCTCTTACTCTTCTTATAGGGACACACGCCTACTGGATTAGGGCTCCACCCTTATGACCTTATTTAACCTCAACTATCTCCTTAAAGGTCCTATGTCCAAATACAGTCACACTTGGGATTAGGACTTCAACATATGAATTTGGAGGGAGGTAGCGTGACATACAGAAAGTGCTGGGTATTGGGAACTTGATTCCAGTTGTCTGGCCTTGGACCAGTTACTTCATCTTTCTGTGCCTCAGTTTCCTCCTCTGCCTACCTTGCAAGTTGTTAGCCTTTAATAGGTACAAACTATTATTTTCTTTTTTTGTTTGTTTCAGGCAATTTCATTATAAGGACTTTGCTTTACTTTTCATATAATTTGTCAACAATTATTATAATAGAGTTCTTTTTTATTCTCTGTGTGTTTTGTTGTGTTCTTTTTCGGGGTGTGTGGTTTACTTTCAATTGAATTGTAAGCTCTTTGAGGGCAGGGAACATTACATCTTATATATCTTTTTATCTGGCATCTAGCATGATATATTTTACATAGTAGACCTTTAAGGAAGTCATGTTAATTTCTGTGGTTTGAAAGTTTCAGTACCTACCCCCTTGATTTGGGGGCCATTTCCTCTATCGTTACACCTGTATCATGTATAGCCCTATTAATTAATTTCAGCACATTATATGGGATTTCTGAAGTGCTTCAGTTAGTAATTAATGGTTGATGCTTATGCATTATTTTCCACCTCATTCTAGAAAATAATTGTCAATATATGTTAAGTTCTGAAATGAAAAGATTCACTTGTGTTGGTGTCACCTGTTGAACTCAAGTCAATCCATTTTCAGCAATGTTCTCAAAAAAGCAGACACAGACTGTTATCTATTAAGTTTAACTTGTTTATGTTCGCTACTACAGTAATATTTTACCCATTTTTATAAAGGGTCTCTGTCAAATCTTTCAAGCCATTGTTTTTTTATAAATTATATCTGAAGACTACGATTTTCAGAAAAGGAATAATTAGACTTTGTTGTGTATCATTAATAATTTGAAGAAATAGTCAACAGTATTTATTACTACTAAAAGAATGTAGAAGACATATTAGTTCAAGGAGCTTATGGTCCAGTCTGGGTGACAGAATCTAAGGCGATATAACAAATTAAATATAATAGTTTGGTCAGGACTGTTTGACCTCATCAAGATTATAGGTCACTAAAGAGAAGGGATAAACTTACATTTTCTTGCATCTCCTACAGTAACTGTTTCAGTGCCAGACACAATTAATGTTCAGTAGACCTTTATTCTGTGCATCAGCTAACCAGTTTCTTGACCCACATTGGAAAATTTTCTGACATTCAATTTCTGTCATTTTTTTCTTCATGATTCCAGGTGGTAAAGATTGTGAATATAAATAAAACAAGAACATTTAAATGACTTGCATTGTCAGGGCAAATATGTATGTATTTTAATGCATGAACCAACAAGATATACCTCCTTTATTAATAATGCAGTAATAGTGCAATGTTTTCATATATAGTCAAGTTAATTACATGTTTAACAGCACCACTCTGTTCTAAACTTCTCTGTAGCCTCCAACTTAGTTTATCTTCTTAAAATCTGGGTGTAGACTGCTGAATTGTGAATTCCCAGGGTTCTGTCAGGAGCTAATATCAGGTATATTTCACACAACCACATGCCCTTCTGCAGGCTAACTTTTTCTCTTGACTTCCTCTTCCTGTGAATGTGTATTGTACTTCCAGTCTCCCATCCCCATCCCAGCCACACAGGTTACTGATATCATTCATTTTGTACCTCTGTCTTTTCCTTTTCCTCACCCCTCAAACACAAGCAATGGTTAGGATATGAGGAGTTCAGAATCTGACTTGATTGTTATTTCTTTCAGTTTCCACTGCTTCTAGTTCAAATTATCATTACCTCTCACCTACCCCTAAGTGAACTTCTGGTCACCATTTTCTCTTTGTTCCAGATACTAGCTTGGATTTCTCTGTCACTTGTTGACTATCTAAATATGACCTTGATTCCACCTTGGTGATGGGTTCCTCCCTCCATTCATGCTCTACCAATCTATTGCTTACTTTATCCACATGCCTTGCTTCTTACCATGTCTACATATCTAAAGTGTGTCTCTTCTTTAATCCTGTGCAAAGTCTGTTTTTATAAAACATTTCTTCTTTAAACACCTACAGTACTGCAAATGCACCCTTCTAGTAACGTTTATCACAAGCTCCCTATAACAGTGGTTACTGGTATATTTAAACTTATTTAAGGTCATAAAGTATTTGATTTATATAGTATCTAATCTCATGCTTTATGCCTAAATTTCACCATTACTGGCTTACACCCAGGGAGTTTAAAAAGGAAGAAAGTTTAAACCATCATGGGTTTATGGAAGAAATATGATAAATAAACAAATGTAACAAAGTTGGGAACACAAGAAATTGGGAACACAAACAGGCAAAATCATGTATTCGGGTATCATGTATTAGAATATCAGGCAAAATCACGTATTATTGTATTTCTTACACAGAAAGATTCTTAAACTTTCATATAAATCACAATCATGAGAGAAACTCTTATAGATAGATAGATAGATAGATAGATAGATAGATAGAAAAATAGAGATATATATGTTCATCAAACCATTTTATTGTCCCAGACCTTTTGCATAGAGGATTGCTGGCCTGCTCATAGGGGAATTCAGTAGGCATGGTGTGAAACAGTGGGTTAGACTACATAATCTTCATCTCAAACCCCAATTTAATTGAACTTATAAATATCAGTCCTTAAAAATTTCCTGGGGAAAACATTGTGTCATCATTATATTAAGAAAGTATTATGTTTTCCTTCCTAGTTATCAGAAATACTGTAAAATGCCAATTATTAAAGAAAAATGTAGGGTGGCTCAGTCAGTTAAGCGTCTGACTTTGGCTCAGGACATGATCTCACAGTTTGTGAATTCAAGCCCCACATGGGGCTCCCCGCTGTCAGTGCACAGCCTGCTTCGGCTTTGGCTCTTTTGTCCCCCTCTCTCTCTGCCCCTCCCCAACTCACTCGCTCTCTCTCTCTCTCTCTCAAGAAATAAGTAAACATTTAAAAAAATTTTCTTTAACGTTTATTTATTATTGAGAGAGAGAGAGAGAGACAGAGCATGAGACTGGGAGGGGCAGAGAGAAGAGGATACACAGAATCCGAAGCAGGCTCTAGGCTTTGAGCTGTCAGCACAGAGCTTAACACGGGGCTCAAACTCACAAACTGCGAGATCATGACCTGAGCCGAAGTCAGATGCTTAACCAACTGAACCATGCAGGTGCCCTGAGATAAGTAAACATTTAAAAAAAAAAAAAAAGAAAGAAAAATGTAAGTAATTTTCTATAGCATATGTGGTACAAAACAGAAGAACTAGAAGTAGTTACTTTTTTTAAGCAGTTGTGTTACTGACTTATACTACTAAGCCATGTAGGTCCTACAAAATGATGACTGTTGTTTATTTATGCCTTATGTACACTGACAGTGAAAAAGTCATGATGCTAGTAAAGGCTTAAATGTAGTTAGAACTTAAGGCTTCAATTACTTTACTAGCCCATTCTTGGCAGTTGCCAATATATTTTTATTGTCATTTCATGGACTAGGTCAAGATTTCACAAAGTTTTAGTTATAGAATAGTTGACTCACAAGATGCCCCAAGATAAAAAGGATCAATACTAATATAAATAATTGAATTAAGAAATAAATTGAGAAAGCAGAGCTCTTCTTTACAGAATAATTCTAATTAATAAATGAAGAAGGAATGAGGGAAATAGAAAACCACCTTTAGGCAATCATCACAGTAAGAATTGGTATAGGCAAGAACTGTTGTTTTGATGCTAAAATTAGCTGATGGAAGTATGATGAGAAACAATATATTTGCATAGTCTCAAAGCCTGTCCTCACAAGATATTTATTACCCACAAAAGGAAGAAAGCAGCAACTTTTTGGTTTTATTTAAAGAAATGTAACAGACCTCACCTAAACAAGTGATCACATTTTACACCACCTGCAATAAGACACTTCAACATGATGAATCCTGTGATATGATTCACTGAGGACAAATTATTTCTTTGGTATTCTTGCCAAAAATACATAACTTCACTCTAATCATGAAGAAAACACAGACAAATGCAAAGTGAGGAACATTCTAGAAAATAACTGACTAGTGCTTTTCAAAGTGTAAGTGTCATGAAAGGTATAGAAAGAATAAGGAACTGACATAAACTAAGGAGATGTGACAACTGAATGCAAATGTGGGGAACTGTGTTGGATGGTGGACTAAAAAAGAGACATTATTGGGAAGACTGGCAAAATTCAAATAAGGTCTGTGGTTTAGTTCATTGTATTATGTCACTGTTAATGTTCTGGTTTTGATAATTGGCATTATTGTTATGTAAGATGTGAACATTAGAAGAAGCTGAATGAAGGGTACAAAGGAACTCTGTGCTATTTTTTGCAACAAAATTTCTGCAAGTCTAAAATTGCTCAAAATAAAAAAAAAATAAAATTTAAAACTCAGGAACTGGTTTGAAGGGGTTCCACGTATCCAAACTTGGGGCAATTTGGGCATCAACAAGTACGATGATGGTAATAGATTTTAACACCTTAATGCAAAAATACCAAAAAATATGGTTAAGCATATGCAACTACATGGAAGGGACTGATTATGTAATGGTGCCTCATTATACAAAACAAAACAAAACATGAAATTCTTTGAACTATGCCAAGTATGAGTGACATTAATACTGCTCAGTGTTTCTAATTTCTTGTCATATAGTTATATACCTTTTATAAATTTTAAAGTGTAAAAAATAGTTTGGAGCTATTCCTTTTTAAAAATTTAGAGCATTAAAGAATTAAATTTTACTTTAAATGACTAATTTAAACTAAATGTTTTTTTTCTTGCTTTTACATTTAAAATTTTATATTGGGGGGTGCCTGGGTGGCTCAGTAGGTTAAGTGTCTGACATCAGCTCAGGTCATGATTGCGTCGCGGTTTATGAGTTCGAGTCCTGTGTCAAGCTCTGTGCTGGCAGCTCAGAGCCAGGAGCCTGCTTCAGATTCTGTGTGCCTCTTTCTCTCTTCCCCTCCCCCCTCAAAAATAAATAAACATTAAAAAATAATAAAATTCTATACTGGGAATGAAACTATAATCTTCCCATTAAAATATTGCCTTTCTCATTGTATCTAGTATTTTTTTCAGATATATTTTTTAAAGTATAGCATATATTGGACCAAGTTTTCTTCGAACATACAAAATTACAAAGCAATAAGGAATTAAAGTGACTTCTGATAGATTTTTTTTCCTTCACGTGGTTTCAGGGGATTGTAGACTGTCTAGGGGCAGAAAAGCCACAGTGTCAACTGAATCAATAACTACTAGACAATTTTCCTAAATTGTTATTTTTTATAAATTTATTTATTTTTGAGATAGAGCAGGGGAGGGGCAGAGAGAAGAGAGAGAAAGGAGAATCCTTTCGGGAATTCAAAATCACAAATCATGAGATCATGACCTGAGCTGAAACCAAGAGTCAGACGCTTAACTGACTGAGCCACCCAGGTGTTCCACTGCTAGACAATATTCCTAACAGCAATGCCTGAAGCTCATTTCTAAGGAATTATACTTGAAATCCACCATCACCTTTGTGATTCCCTTAAGCTTAATATTCCAAAGCCCACTGATGTGAGCACTGAATGTGATTTTCTTTAAAAATCTAAATAAGATTGGCTTCAACCCTCTATAGATAGATCAATGTCCCACCAAATATTTTTGCAAATTCCTGATAGGGAGGACTTATTTTTTATGGCCATTTCAACTTCTGATTTCCTGCCCTGTCTTCTTATCCTCCAATCTGTCTCAGGAGTGTTCCTTTATCTCCACCTTAGTTGTGTGTATAATATGGTACACATTACCCTTCTCTTTTGCCAAAGGCAAACTTGCATGCAGACTCTTTGTTTAAGCAGAATTTTGCTGAAAAATATGTCTATGTATAACATAGCAATTAGTTCCAAATTGCTCTTAGATATGCTTAATCACCTTGTTACAGGGGAATTTTTCCCTTTCCTACCATCACACGTGGCACCCTGGCTTCTTGACATTTTCCTGAGTTTGTTGTTCTCTCAGTGGCATAGGTCTATCACTATATTATAGAGAACACAATGAAGCTTCTTAATACTTACTTCCTGAAGCACTATTTATGTCACAGGTCCCAGGATCTCCATGCTATAGCAAACTTGAAGTGAGCAGTGTCCAGCCAGTGAAATTTATCCTGTCAAGTATGCCAACTGTAGAGGAGGAGAAATTATCCTCTACCCCTTTATGTTCTTTGTCTGGTAAATTGATATAAGACAGATTAACAGGAGACAAGCAAATTTAGTTACATATGTATGGGATCCAGACAACTGGGGCT